>NC_090450.1:168200259-168520721 GCF_031143425.1 Pleurodeles waltl
CTGGCAACCATTATTGTAATTCCTAAAGATAACCCAACGTAACTAGACTGTGGGTCCTAGTGCCCCATCTCCCTGCTAAACCTGATATATGCCAAGATCCTAGCGGCCAGGGTTCATTTGGTTCCCACATCCCTAACAGACCCTGACCAATGAGCTTTATGACAAACTGCAGCACCCAACACTGCATATGTTGCCTACACCCATTTCTTGGCCATGCAGGGGACCTACCCAGAAACATGGCCCTGCTGCTTGTTGATTTCAAAAAAGCTTTAGACACAGTTGACTGGAGCTAACTTGCAGCAGTCCTGACCTGTATGGATTTTGGGGCCCACTTCTATGCAATGGTCTCTCTCCTCTACTCCCACCCCATGGTCCACGTTAGAATCAACAAGGTGCTATCCAGCACATTCTTCATTGAACGGGGCACCCGGAAGAGGTGTCCCAGTCCCCAACTCGGGCCCTACGCTTTGAAGATACTGAGACTCTTTGTGGAGGCCTTTGATCTGCGCCTCAGCAGGGAGAAATCATTTCTGGTTCCTCTGAGGGGGACACTGCGTTGACTGCCAGGAGTGCAGGCATCCCTATCAGTCGACTCAGCTTTAAATACCTGGGCATACACATAGCAACTGTGCCGCACCTCAAGTGGGCCTTCAAACTAGCCCTATTCCTGAGCAGTACTAGGGCTAATATTGTGGCATGGTGAGACCTCCCTTTGAATCTGCTTGGCAGGGATGCACTAATAAAGATGATAAAGATGATGATTCTTCCCGCTACCTATATACACTGCAGATCTTTTTGCTTCTTAGTCCTGAGCACTTGGTTTGCTGAAGTGTCGACACTCCTTCACTCCTTTTTTTGGTACGGTCGATCTCCCTGTGTTAGACAGGTTACATGTCACTGATTGGTTCATGGGGGGGAACGGTGCAGTAGATTTTCATCTGTATTATTGGGCTTCCCATCTTTTGGTAATAAACGATCGGCTTATGCATGGTTGGGCTGATCCAGCATACTAACTAGAGTTCTGCCACAAGGGACTTAATAGAGTGATTCATTACCTATGTGGCTGTCCCCTCCCTCTTACTGTCCCAGAGATTACCAGGGTAGTCTCTATGATATGGAGAGGGACCCTCCGCTTCATGTTCTGACATGGACACTTGACGGACAGACTCCCCTGTTGAGAGGTTGTCTGCTGGCTCAGCTGACGAGACATCAAGAGTTCAAGAGATGGGACTTAATCAGAATCTCTACAATATCTCATGTTTGATGTGGCTCCACCGTGTATTCATTTGCAGACCTCCAGACTCAATTCTCTCTTTCCCTCACTCAGTTTCACGAATATTTGGAAGTATGCCACGCCCTTAGTACATACACTAACTTTAACCCCCTGGAGGCCCGCTTACTGATGGCAAGATTGGGTAGGGGTGGCATTTACCAACTATACCGAGTCTTGGTGAACAATGCACATGGGTCCTTGGAGGCCCTATCTTGGAGGTGAGATGAATTGCTGTGTGAGCTGGAGGAGGCTGAGTGGCAGGAGGCCTGTATGGCTCTCAGGGAATTGGTGATCTCTGCCCGACTGGTCCAACTGCATTACCTGCACCAAACAGACATGTCTCCCAAGAAACTGGGTTATGTGAAGAACCTCATTGACCCAAGGTGCGCTAGCTGCCAATCCCCGACAGCCGATTTTTTCCACATGGTATGGCTGTGTACCCAGATTGCCCAGCATGGTCACAGGTTTGAGCCACCCTCTCGGCTGTCTTGGAGACCCCTTCACAAGTGACACCAAAGGTGGCATTGTTGGGTATGTTGGACCGGTTGGGTGGGTCCAGAGGAGATAGAACATTGATTTGCCTGTGATCCTTGGAGGCCAAAAGATACATAGCCTGCACTTGGAATCAATCTTCCCCTCCAAACTTTAAAACATGGGCTGTGGGTATGGACTTGTGCTTTCAATAAGAAGAACCAATCTACGTTGCCCAGGGATGTCCTGCAAAACTTTCCAAGATTTGAGGTAAATGGTGGGGGCATAATGGGTTGTCTTTGACTGTAAATTCATCAAATAATATGGTTTCATTTGCAGTGGGGGGAGTGAACCGGGGGAGCCGGAGGGACCAAAATTATATGCAGAGAACTTTGTTATTGTTTTTGTTCTGCTGCCTTAACTGCTTTTTGTTCCAAACTGAATGAAAATTATCAACAAGAAAATACTGGACATCAGGAAATTCGATTTTAAGTTGTCAACCTACATTAGACAAACTGAGTCAACTAGAGAAATGTAAAAATAAACAGGTTCAAACTGAGATACATGCCAGGATGATAACAGAGTACTTAAAAGCTGATATAATCCTTTTAGACCTCCAGGTCCAAAGCATTCCAGCTATTTTTATACTGGACAAAAATTCTGGCCGCTGGATGGTCCTAGGGATTGACACAGCAATACAGCATAACAAAAAAGATTTGGAAGAAATCTTAGAATTGGAAAATGCTATCCTTGATTCAAGCACTTTAGCAACCACCAAGCACGCCCTTGACAAATTAGAAGAAACAAAAGTAGATTTTCAGAAATTTGAACATCAAAAAAAGTCCACAAAAGTCTCCTGGGACATACAAAACTACAACAAAGAAAGAAACATGCCCATATCTGTTAGGAAATATTTTAGTAGCCTATCACAAACACTATTAAAAAACAATTCAGGACCATGGGACAGATCCAATGACCAACTGATGGTTACTTTTTGGAAGTCCTCAGGAGACTCAAGCTACACCGATCCTGGGGAAGGTCCCAGCAGTTTGGGGCAGGTACAACAGCAGTCACATTTTTTAGCCAGAGGCCAACAATCTTACAGGGAAAAAGCAGAAGGTGGGAGCCAGGAACACCAAACTCGGCACACATTCTATCAATGGGTTCACCAGTATTAGAGACCCAGCCTGCTGAAATCCCAATTTTAAATCTGTCTCAACACTGCCTTTCCTCCATGGAGATTTCCCGCCTCGCAAGGGTCTCTCTTTTTTGGTTACAGAAAAATCTGGCTAGTTTATGCTTTACAAAGAAATGTTAAAATGTTTCAAAAAAATAAGATACTTCTTTCTGAATCTGGAGAATGAGACTAATCATGTTACTACGAGGCTGCGCCCAAAATCCACATTCCACCCATCCCGTAACCTAATGCCATCAGAAGTCATTAGTTTTAAAAAACTTGTCTTGACTGACTTTGAACCTCCGAAAAATGAACAGGCCTTTGCCCCCTTATAACACCAGCATAAGCCTGTTCATTTTCATCATTGGACATGATATGAAGAAAAAAACCTTGCTGGAACTGAAGAAAAATGCTAACATTGTCGTAAAACCCTGTGACAAAGGAGGCAGGGTAGTAATCCAAGATATAACTAAATATAACAACAATATCAGCAGAAAAACTATTAATATCACACATTATGAATTTTTGGCTCAAAATCCTTTGCCAGATATTGAAAATACTATTAAAAAGTTGACAAATGAAGTGGAACAAGAAGGGTACTTGAGCATCTATTTCTCAATAACAAACCCCATGTACCCCGGTTCTCTACTCCTTACCTAAAATTCAAAATAATCTGGAATCACAAGCAAGCAGACCAATCCCTCTGGGCTGCAGCTCTGTCCTAGAACCTTTAGGGAAATACATAGATTACTGCATTAAGGATATGGTCTCACACACTACCACCTTTGTGAAGGACACAACACATTCCATCAACTTAATTGAAGATTAATAGTTTGATGCCTCTAAAGCACTATGGGTGACCCTGGACATAGAATTATTATACATGAGGCAGGTA
Organism: Pleurodeles waltl; assembly: GCF_031143425.1. Taxonomy (NCBI): domain Eukaryota; kingdom Metazoa; phylum Chordata; class Amphibia; order Caudata; family Salamandridae; genus Pleurodeles; species Pleurodeles waltl. Next base: position 168,204,076 of record NC_090450.1, read on the forward strand.
TTCATATTATATAAGAAATCCTAGGCAATAGACCAGCTCCATTCAATGTCCCTACAAAGTTCCTTGCTTCTTTGCATGAGATCCCCCTAACTAAAAATGACTTCTTGTTTGAGGATAAGTATTACTGAAAATGGAAGGGCACCTTTATGGGGCCGTTTTTGCACTTAATGTTGCTGTTCTCTTTGTAGACAACTTTGAGTCTAAATATATTTTGAACATTGACAATTCCTTTTTCCAACACATGTGTATTGTATTGTATTGTAGTTGTATTTATATAGTGTTTACTACCCCTGAGCAGGCATCAAAGAACTTTTCAGTGAGTAACAGGCTACTCTGGAACCCAAAAGGATTAGTGGTGGAATAGTATTGGGGAATATGAGTACAGTATTAGTATTGGTGTACGTAGGTATGATTTAATTTACGCAGAAGACATGAGTCTGTTAGTTGGATTGAATAGAATAATGGTGGTACGGAGGAGGGAAGAATCCAGAAGTGTTAATTGGGAGATCATAGTAGTGGGATGAGTAAAGAAAAGATGGAGGAAGAAAGAGTCTGTAGAAAGGGATGGGGGAGATCATAGTAGCAAAATGGGGTTTGGAATGCGTTAAAGGAGAGATGAATGAGGAAGACTTTAATAGGGCTGTTTGGTAGATCATACTAATAAACTGAGGTTTGGGGTAAGCGAGGAGGAGTAGAGGAGGGAAGAGTCTAGGAAGAGTTATTTTGGAGCTCATAGTAGTAAAATGGGTTTGGGATGAGTCAGAGAGTGGAGAGAGAGGATAGGTTGATAGACCGTTAGGGTGATGGAGACAGAGTAAAGCTTTCAAGAGAGTATTTTTTTTCCTCTTGTACAGTAGGACTAAAGTAATAGATATATGGATACATGATTACATAGTAAAGGAATATACGTATAAGGAATATAATATATTGAGATTTAACTTGTATCGTATAAAAACAGACTTTTAAGAGTTGCAGTATTTGCAGTTAATGTATTTGTGTACTTTTATAACATAATTCTATCTTTCCTCAATATTTCAATAGTGAAAAGCTCATAGATAAATAGCTAAATTAATATTGACCAATTGTGATAGATAAAATAAAAATAAAGTCTCTTAAGCATCTATTCAAACAACTTATATAGAAAGTATGCAATGACCTATGAACATGTTGAGAATAAATTATATACACACATATATATATACACACATGCCTACAGATGTACATTATATATATATATATATATATATATATATATATATATATATACACATACATATATATACATGCATACATACATCTACACATGCACACACACATCTATATATCTATATATATCTATATATATATAGATATATATATGTATATATATATATATATATACATTTAACCATCAGTAAAATATACATTTGTTAAAGCAGGCCTAAAGAGTAAATATATATTTTAAGATAAAATAGTTATAATACCTATTTGTTCAAGTAAATACACATATCTAGATATAAACATATAATGACATTTTAAATGTTTACATATGCAGGGATATGCTTATGTTTATAAACAAATGTTTATAAACTGCTGGGTGCTACTTTCCTTTTGGAATGAAGCGGGTAAGACAATATCTATGATTTTAACCCAGAAGATAGAAGAAGCCCAACTTTAAATATTTTTGGATTATACGAAAAGAGGAAGAAAAGAAGTGCAAACTTAAGTCAAATCAGATAATTATTGTTTTGTCTGATATTACTAGCAAAAAGGGAAATATGTAAATAATTGATTCAGATTGGGGAACCAATATATGCAGACTGTCTGAATTCTGTAATATATGTACACTTTCTAGATACATTACACTCCATGAAAAATTGTGATTTATTTTGGTTGCATTTCCATAACTGCTTGGGCGATTCCATACTTTTGGTAGCATCCAATGATTACACCTTGCTGTACATATGAAATGCATTGGCTTAACAGTCTATTTATGACAAGATGAATAACCAGGACAGATGAGCTACGGGCGGGAAAGGCAGAGTTGTGCAAATTATTAAGCACAGGCTAGTTAAGTATATCTGAGGTAATGAGGATGAACACAAAAACAAGCCAACAGCAAGCCTGCTGAAGCAGGTGAGCTCTGCCAATGCACTAATGAGGATGAAAGAAAGGCACAAAAATGCTGAGTCAGCTAAGCTTAACAAGACTGAAAACTTTCATGTAGAGCTTTGATGAAAACACATACTAAAGAGGCATAAAGGGGTGCAAGGAAGAAAAAAAAACAAAAAGGAAAGTGGAGATAGTTCTGGGACTAAACAATATGAGTTGGGAAGAAACACACCTTGGAAGTAACTAGCCCAAATTGGGATGGGGAGTGTATTTGATGGAAAGGGCTATAGATGAGTGATGGAGAGGGGGTAGGTAATGGATTCATTTGTTGATAGTACATAAAAAAACATACTTGGAGGGAGAATGAAATTAGTAACCAGCGGAGAGATGGGAGGGAAGGCAAACGACTAGAAGAAAGGTGAGTTTAGTGTGAAAGCAGATAACAGAAATAAAGTTTAATTTTAGAGGGGAAGGGAGTAGGTAGAAAGAGCTGTCAGCAGAATGGAGCGATCAAAAGGACAGAAGAGAATGAATAACACTTTTGATGATCTGTAGGTGATGAGGAGACAAATTTTGACAAACATTGTGGAGCTGATAACAAAAGGGCTCACAAAGAGCATTCTGAGCCAGGAGAAAGAGACTAGAATTGAAGAGAACCACCAAATTACAGGAAGAATGGGAGAGGGAAAGATGTATTCAGGAGAAGATAGACAAGTGAGTGGAGGAGGCAAAAGGCATGGAAGACCAGAATTTCAGTATTAGAAAGATTTAAGTGTAATAGGTAGGAAAAACAAATGCAGAAGTTAATGGCCGAAAGCCAGGAGGAGACGGTACTGTGAGCAATAGGAGTGAAAGAGGAGAAACAGATGGTGTGGGACATCTTTGGCATAAAGGTGAAAGGAGACGTTTAAAGAAATGCCATCAATGCGTGTCAAGCTTGCTTGAAGCTCTTACTGGTATTCCACTACTATCACCCACCCAGCTTGGCAACCCATGTCAAACTTGCTTGAAGCTGCAGTACTAGGATCTCCAGTACCACACAATGATCTGACTGCTGCAGTTCAAGTCTTGCATTTCGCTGACATATACCTTGAGATAGTCTTTGGTAATCCAATTGTGCACTGTGAAAAGTCAGGATCCCATGCATGCAGGCACTGAGTCATGTGATTGTCCCAGGGTCTGAAAGATCTGGGTGACATCTGGGTATTTACAACAGAAAAGGTAAAGGACTGGATCACTTTTAGAGGAGAGCCAAGAGGCATGCTAAACAGCAGAGGGACGAAAGTGCAGCCCGCTGAGTCTCCAGAAGTGTTAATGAGAGGCAAGGTGAAGAGAAAGAAAGTTTAGAAGAAACAATCTAATCCAAGGCTCTAGACTCAGACCCCATTTGGAAGAGGTGTTTCAGGAGGTGTGCTGGATCACCATTCATGTTGGTGTGGCTTTTGAGGACATCCCAGAAAACAACGGGAGACAAATTTATCCCATGACATGGCAAAAATTCCAAAATGGGAGTTGGCAAGCAGGTAGTTTGTCTCGAACTCTGTGAGCAACAGGCTGATTCCTCTTAACTATCTTGACCAATAAAGATAGCAGGATAGATTGTCATCAGGGTCAACTCAGCCTGTCTCCTTATTAAGTGGATAAAATGAGTACCATTCTTAAGTACCAGGCTGATGACAAAAATTCCTGCTCAGTAAACCTTACTTCATTATACCTCCTCTGATATTTAGCTGACCCTGTCCCCCACAAGCTAAACACAATTAGATTTTTAGCACAGCTTTGGAAGAGTGGGTCTGAGATATGAAAATACTATAAACAAAATAAAAACTTAATTCATGTTTCTTCAATTACTCCTCAATAACAACCTTTTCATGGGAAGGCAAAAATTAAACAAGAAAATCAACAGATTTGCCAATTAAGCACCTCAGCGTAACCACACTTCCTCTACATAGTCCCAGAGGAGCACCGACATGCCACAGACACATAGACGGCTTAGTGTGCTTCTCGTAATCTGTCCCCGTGACACACATCCACGCTAAGAATCAGTGGAAGCTGGTTTCATGCATCACCTCAAATCCTGTGAGAGTTATTGAGAAGTTCAAAATACTCAAGGTGAAGCAGTAACTGCCAACTCCTGGTAGACACAGGACATAACAAGAGTGATTCAGTGCTGAAATGTAGAAATGTTTTCCTGTTTTGGGAAATGCAAATGAAAACTAAAACATCATAAATAAACTGATTTCCAATTAGAGAAGGAATATTGTAGATCACAAAGGAAATAAATGGTCGGCTGTGTATAAATATATACCAAAGGGATGGGGAAAAATGCACTAACATATGAAATGCGTTTCCGAAGACCGAGTAAGTTCACCTACAATAAAGTAGGGAAACACTGTCAAATAATGTCAAAGGTCACACTGGGAAACAAGAATTGACAAAGCCAGTGGGTCTTACCATTGTGACCTGGTGGCTATGGAAATGCTTTTTAGCAATGCTGAATAGCATCAGTTAAAAGCAAAATGCTCTGTGTCAATGATCTGCAGCCCTTGCACAAAAACAATTGTGATGCGCTATGTGTTACCACACTCTAACGCTACTAACATCGCATCATTCAGTAGCTGTGTGAATGGTTCCCCACTCATGCATTTATGTACAGACAGGTGTGGGTACTATTGTCTTAATTTTAATTTTGTTACCAATACAAGATGGTAGACATCACTTGGACTTGTGAATATAAAAAGGAAAATTTACCTGCACAAAGCTCTTTTTCAAAAAGTGGGATGGTTGGTGGGCAAGTAGAAAATGGTTGCTGCTGGGCCCTCCTCCCCCCCCCAAATATTTATTTGATGACTACGAGGGACCAGGGAGCTACGAAGTACAGGCAGAGAAAAAAATAAGAGGTGGCATGGAGAGAAAAGGATGGGAGAGGAAGAACAATTTAAAAATATACAAAAAAGCCAAGAAAGGGGAAACAAACAAGGTGGGGTGGCAACATGGAGCTCTCGGGGAGAAGGGTGCAGGGAGTTGGTGGAGAGGAAGCAGCACACAGATCTTATGGAGTGCTTATGAAGTGCTTAAAGAAAAAAGTAGTTCCCTAAATGTTGGCAGCAGAAGGGTACAAGCCAGAAAATTTAAAGGAGGATAAAGAGGAAATGCTGAAAGGGGAGGCACAAACACAAGAAAGAGAAAGGCAAGCCTTGGAATAAAAAAGCAAGTGTATAAGATTGCCGATTAAGCCAATCAAACATAAGCAATGGGTGATCGTTAAGCCCACAGTACATTTTTTGGTATGGTCCCTAAGAGGCATTTTCCTGCAGGCAGCGAAGAGCTGTCTGGTAGGCGAGACCTAAAAACAACAAATAATATATCATTGGAATATGTACATTAAGGCCCCGATTATGGGCCGGGCAGTGCTAGGACTGCCAGATTTGGGGTGGCGGTCGGACCGCTGTGGTTATTGCGGTCTGACCGCCACATTACGAGGTTGGCGGGCAGACCCCCAACCTACTGCCTTCCCCACCAGGATACTAGATCCCGAAGGGCTGACGGCAGGGCTGCTTGTAATCAGCCAGGGCGGCGCTGCACTACTCACCGCCTTGCTCATTCCAAACTTGTTCTCCACTTGTTCTTCACCAGCCTTTTCATGGCGGTCCCACCCGAGAACAAGCGCAGACAGTGTACATTTCAAGGGTGCTGGTGCCCCCACCGCAAGCAGCAGCATTGCCACCGACTCTATTATGAGCCTGCGGCAATGCTGCTGCACCTTTCCCACTGGGCTGACAGGCAGAAACTAGCACCACAGTGACCTACCCATTTGGAGTTTGGCAAACAGATGTTTCCGTCTGCCAAACTCATAACCAGCTCCTAAATATCCATATCATCTACCTGTCACTCAGGCCTCATTTATTTAAGAGTAAGCATGCAGCTGAAATATATGTAGGGCTTAAAAGGAACTAGGAAAATGTATTTAATATCTCTGCAGTTTGTATGTAGTGCACACAAAGTCAAACTTGATGTCAGCTCTCTTTACTAGCTGCAGATACAATTACAGAATAAAATGCTGTCATACACTATTATAGAAAGACACAAGATACATACATTGGAAAACAATGTTAGTATGCCATGTTACACATTGATACTAATTACCTACATGAGAATACAATGTTATAACAAACCTTTACACGTAGACATTAACTAAATTCATAGCAGTAAGTTTTATGATACATTATTATGTCAAAGTAGAGTTAAGCTAAGATTGAAGAAAACAAGAACTACCAAATCAATGCCATGGTGCTCTCTTAGCTGAAACAATAGAAGCAGTGCAAAACCCTTCAACCATGTTGTTTTTTTCACCTTGCAATGTCTATAAGATGTAAGAAAAGTATTAGCCACATTGCAAGGAGGGCTGAGGACAGCATGGTAATATGAGGCTGGCCAACTTGCACTTGGTCTGTCAGCAACCAATCAAGTGTTTTGTGTTTCGCCCTCACATGTGCAGGGTGGCAGACGCAGGGCCTGACCCATGACCTGACTATGGCTCACCTAAGTGGTGCTCATCTGCTTTTGGGAGTTTGAGAAGGTCATGAAACCCAGCTCAAAATGTTGGCTTCCTGTACAATATCAGGAGGTGGGGTAATGTCAGCCTTTTAAAGTGTCCTGTCAGTGAGATTTTGCTGTGCTATACATGTTCTACTTAGTAAAAGGCTTGTTGAAGCAATATAACCTACAAGCTCAGCAGAGAGCTGCATAACCCTCTGTAAAGTGTCCAGAGACAGGGAAGGAAGGGCAGGGACCTTGTGCACTTCAAGAGCCTCTCTTTGAAGTCTTTCCCACTTCAAAGGCACAACTGGGTATAAATACTGCACCCCTAACCCCACCAAATCAGTACTCTTCTGGATTTGAGGACACCCTGCCAGGAAGAAAGGTGAATGTGCAGCTAGGAGGGAATCTGCTGAACTGCTTTGCTGTGTTGGCCTGCTGCACGCTTCCTCTTGTCTGGAAGTGAGAAGGACTGGACTTGCCTCTGTACATCCTCCAAGAACCTAAGTGAATGCAAGGGCTTGCTGGCTTGCCTCCTGTTTTGAAGTCTCAAGGACATCAAAGACTTTCTTCAAACCTGCTTTAGGTACTGGACTCTACCAACTGTGAGTCCTGCCCCGCCAAGAGGTGTCAATCTAGTCCTGGATCTTTTAAAGTGGGCTTTGCAGTTGTTTCACTACAAAATTTGATGCATCACCACCACTGCACCGATTAGAACCACTGCATCCCTCCTCAATGCTGATGCATTACCGCTGTTGCTGAGGACGAGGACTTTGGATCACTGACTGCGCAGCTTCATATTGACGCATCACCACCAGCCCCGGCACATTCCCAGCTGCGTGGATCTATGATGGCACATCACCTTCATTGCAAAGGGTTTGAAGCTGCACCTTGAGGACATCACATTGACGACTGCATGGCTCGATGACAAAACAACCCTTGACTGCGGAGATTGGAACCAACGCATCACCTTTGTATTGCCTCTTCAACGTCAAAGCACCCTCCATCCAAGGTACTTTTTCCATGGGTCCTGTGTGGGTGCTGTAGTTGCCCTGAGGTCCATGGCAGTTTGCCTGAACTTTGGATATACCCCAGTCCAGCGCGACCTCAAGTAACCTTTAAGTGCAATTGATTTCTCAGCACTGTATTGCAGTTTATTAGTTACACAATTATATCTCAAGTTACTTATTTAATTTTTGGCATTTCCTTCTTTTTCTAACCTGGCATGGAGTATTATGGGGTGTTTTGTACTGTGCTACTGTAATTTAAGTGTTGCACAAATACTTTACACATTTCCTCTTTTTTCCAGAGAGTGAGCACAGCTTAATTTAGGGATTTACTCTGACTAGGATTGTGGTCCATACTTGCACAGGGTGCATACTGCTGCCAATTAGAGACCAACATTTCTTACAGTTCCTATCTTTTTTTGGCAGAATTATCCTTAATTAATAAGCCCATATTTTCTTCCTTTCGGGTTGTATTCAACCTGAGGCCTCCATGTAATTCGATATATTTAATGAACCAGCTGCTCTCATGACCGACCATGCTATCCTGGTCTATTGACTTACTTGGTACGCCCCCTCCATCTTTTTTTTCCATGAGACTTCCACTTAAATGATTCATTGGCCCACTCCCTAGATGATTCTTTTATTTTCTGTTGTAGATATCTGGTGCTCACTTTCTGTCCTAATGATGACCTGGCATTAAAATGAAGGTTAAATGCTGTAGATCACAGAGATCTATAGTCTCTACTCCTTATTATACAAAGAATTACTTGATTAAAAAGGAGTCGTATATCTTTTTACCCTTTCGTGATGCACTGTTTTGTCACCTGTCACTAGACATGTGTGTAAGCTCTTGAGTTCTAAAAGATATAAAAATATTGAAATATTATTTATTTCATTGCAAGAACAAATTGCCAAATAATTGTTGCTGTATAGTTCTCATGAATAAGCCAAGTATCAATGTGGTTAGAGTTATATATTTTCAGAGAGCAATTAAAAATAACCTTAAAATTTAAAAATCCTATATGGTCTCAAGGCTCTAGATAGAGAATAGTGTATGTGTTTTCTTGATCAAGAGCATTGTGAACCACTGTTCCTAATATTCATGGACAGAGTTAATGGCAAAACTAATAGGTCAGAGTTACCTGGCATATACAGTACAATATGGCTGGAAATGCTATGTGCAGGATTCTTAGTATTTTAGCCTCATCGATGGCGTTGCACAATTGTGACCAATTTAAAAAAATGATACATTCACAATATTTAGGCATTTTCAGAAGGTAGTTGATGCTCTCTACAGTAAGTCATCTTAGATTCTCTTAATAAAAGCTTCCATAGCATGCCCTCTGTCCACTCTTTTCTCCCTTCTCTCCAAGGTTGCTTTTTAAGAAGTCCCGGAAAGACTGATGTAGAAGTGGCGCAAACAGAAATCTGGCAAGAGCAACATTCAAATGCAACTGATTATATAGTTGTGCCCAACATTTTCTGGCAATATTAAGGTTGTGCACTATTTAATTTAATTTAATTTAATTTAATTTAATTTTATTTAATTTTATTTAATTTTATTATTTTGAACAATCAATCTGATAATGAGGAAGGTGAAGCAGGCCAATCATTTAAGTGATCTTCATTTTATAATATTTGCACCACAAAATCCTGTCACTTAATCACGTCATGACCATATTAGGGTCAGACTTAAAGCAGTGCTTGCATCAAGTACCAGCCCAATGAATCTCACAGGGTACCAACCACTGTTGAATCCCATTCTCACTAAAACAGCAGATATTAGAGCCTAAAGGTGACAATTAATTAAGAAACAAAAAAAGCCCTAACTGGAACTAAGAATGCAGGCCGGAAAACATGTCATTGTTATGTGATTTTATGAAATTGAACATGCCGTCCCTAGTCTGAACTAGCATATGATAGGAATAATAATATCAAACTGCCTTCAGGCATAGGTTGTTAAATTAAATGAAGTGCTCACTGCTGTATGAGCACCATATTTTGATTGTACCCAAAGGTCCACGTTATGATCAAAATTGGATTAGTATTGGCCCTGAGTGGTACCCAGAGGTGTTCAGAGGAACAGACAAATGATCTGTGAGGTGCTGTTAACATTTTATCCTGATATAATCAATGTATTAGAGAAGATTTTACAATGTCTGCTACAAAATTGTTATTGGACACGTCACATCAATTTAAATAGTGGCATTAACATGGGGGGACAAGTCAATGGTTTCTGAGTATCTTATGTGAGTTGGGTGCACAAGTTCTAAACAAATCACTGGATCCAGTCTAGATTTGATAAAAGTGAAGACCTGTTAAATAGGATTGATGACATCTTAATAAATATAATTTTTATAGCACACTTTTCTCTTGTAAACGTTTTCCACGGGGGTACATACCCTGTTATTTCTTTGTCTGACTCTTGGTAGCATTTAGGGCCTACACCAATCCAGTAAAAGCTCCACCAATGTGCACTGTAATTAATCCAAATAGATGTACTAGGAGATAGTTTACCACTTTTCACATCACACACACCCCTCAAACAAAGGATTGTGTTTGCACCCAAAAAGAGAAACAAGAAGGCACATAAGGCTGTTCTGGTATTTTACCTGTTGCTTAGCAGTATTATAACACTACATCTGTACATGATAACATACTTGTCATAAAATATGGTTTGGTCCTCACAGTCCAGGGCAGATCCGGTTTACACAGTCATCAATTTCTGTTCACATTTTCTTCTTTATTTTATTCTGCACTGTGGCTTATGGGCTTTGGAATAAGCATGCCAATTAGGGCAGCAAGAATCACGCTACAATGTCATTGGACATCATGTCATTGTGAAAAGGTAAAGCAAGCATGTGCCACTTCTGCCTTCTTGTGAAAATGTATGGGTTTAATTAAAGAGCTGTTGGCAAAATATTTTCAGGAGATAAAAAGCCTTTATTGAACACCAGTTGAGTTGTTTCTCGAACACTGAATATGATCTTTTTATTCCTTGATGACAGTGATGAAGAACAGCCCCAAGGGCAACCTTATCTTTTATTTCATTGACACATTTTATACATTCGACCACACTACTCTGCGCTTTTCACATCAAACTGTATTAGTTGGTGCACTCATGAGTTGTAGTCCATATAAATGTAATCCCTTGTATAAACTGTCCAGCATCCTATCCTTTGAGATGACTTTGGGGGTGATTCTGAGACTGGCGGGCGGCGGAGGCCGCCCGCCAGTTTTCCCCCGACAAAATACCGTTCCGCGGTCGCAAGACCGCTGAGGGTATTTTGAGATTTGCCCTGGGCTGGCGGGCGGCCGCCAAAAGGCCGCCCGCCAGCCCAGGGCAAATCTACCTTCCCACGAGGACGCCGGCTCAGAATTGAGCCGGCGTAGTGGGAAGGTGCGACGGGTGCTGTTGCACCCGTCGCGTATTTCAGTGTCTGCTAGGCAGACACTGAAATACTACGTGGGGCCCTCTTACGGGGGCCCCTGCAGTGCCCATGCCATTGGCATGGGCACTGCAGGGGCCCCCAGGGGCCCCGCGGCACCCCCTACCGCCATCCTGTTCCTGGCGGGAGACCCGCCAGGAACAGGATGGCGGTAGGGGGTGTCAGAATCCCCATGGCGGCGGAGCGGGAGGATTCTCCCGAGCAGCGGAAAGTCGGCGGGAGACCGCCGACTTTCCGTTTCTGACCGCGGCTGAACCGCCGTGGTCAGAATGCTCGAGGGAGCACCGCCAGCCTGTTGGCGGTGCTCCCGTGGTCGGTGACCGAGAATGACCCCCTTTGTCTCCTTCTAGGAGCCAATGTGAGGACCAAAACACTACTTGTCTGTCTGGGAAAATATCAGATTTTTTTAAGTTCGATATTCTCCTACCTCACACTGCATTAAGCTCTATGGAGTAGCCCTTCTTTGAAATACATCATAATATGTTTTTTTAATATGTTTTTTCAGCCCTCCAGCCACCTATTAGCCTATAATTGTTCACACCCAATATGACCCCAATGTAGTCCATGCTGGCCCTGACAAATGAGGAAATATCCAAACTCACTTATTCCACTCCCAAGTGGATTCTGGACCCCAGAGCAGGCATATTTCTTTATGTGAAGACACCACACTAGTGGACTGTACTTTGGGAAATTTTATGCCACTATTCCCCTGCTTACAACCCTGTAATGTCTGTGTTTATACTGCTTAGAAGCTACCACAAAAACAGTATTCGGTGTATAATTCAGATAAAAATGCCACTTAAATAGTTATATCATCCATGGATTGACCTAATTTCCTTTTCTCTGCCAGCCTCTTGTTTATCTCTTCTTTAATGGATACATGGGTAACATTTTCCGTTGTGTCAACTACATATCACGAAGTAGCCGGGTCTGAGACTTGGAAAATGCTAACATATGATTTCTTCTGCATAACCTGTATGGCTATAGATACATTCCAGGCTTGGGTTTATTGAATACATGATAGCAATTTACTTGTAGGTACTCCATTGACATGGGTATTTACCCCATTCAGAAAACTAGCCAATCTGTTAGTGAGTTGTACAAAGCCTATGTAGGCTCCCCAAAGCCCAGTCTGTAATTGCTGTGAAAAAACACAGTAGGATTTAGTCATTAATCTATGTATCTAGTGTTTGAAATCAGAAATTGAATGTTAATATTTCAAATATAATTGTGTGAAATGAAAATATACTTAGCAGGCATATTTACATACTTCCAGGAAATCCGTGCAGGATTGCAAGTGCCAAAAGATGCTACTTTCTGCCCTTCAGTAGAAGTTATTTTGTTTCCAAACTAAGACCAATGTCAGTGAATCTGTCACTTCAATGCAACCGAATGGGTGGTTGGTAAACCTCAAGAATTACTAGGTGAGGAAAAAGAGGACTACACATCTTACTTAAGACAGGCCACAAAATTCAACATCTGTAATGATTAAACATGACCACAAAAGTCACAATGTGGACAGAGCACAAAAGTGGGACACCAAAAGAAGGAGAACGTGCCTTCAAGGCTGAACATTGACATTTTTTCCTACCTCTATACAGCACTGTAATGCGTAGCAGATATGTATATTATACCACAACTCTAACATTATGATGGGCTCCTTCGGTCATGTGTCAGACAGAATCTGGACTGGACTATACAGTCTGATTTGTTCTTGCCCACATGTTCAGTTCTACCATCATTGAGAAGTATGTCTGTGTTAATAGTGGATAGAATGGATTATTTGCTGTAGAGTATTTTGCCAAGAACAATAAACATGTTTAGAAAGCTCGCTTTTTATGTAATGTACCAATATAGGGGTACACTTGTCAAAAAGTCCAGATGACCCTTTTTGGTTAACAGGGGCTTACTTTAATAATACCAAGTGCTCTATTTGTAGTAGTGTGGTCATGCAGCATAGCCTTATCAGAGCAGAGTGTTGAGCATTTGTTGTACACACAGAGTCAATAAATGAGACACACACTCAAAAAGAAATCCGAGACAAATTTAGAAAAATAACATAGATTTTTATATAATATTAGACACCAATATCATCAGAATCAGGTAAGTACTTTCAGAGTTAGGGTTTTTACAGTAAAATAGTAAAATGCACAAATAGCTGTTTCTGAGACATGAGCCTCGAATGCGGTATGTTATCCTAGGTAAAAAAGAAACACATACACTGCTTTCATATAGTTTTGAACATTTCTTGAGGGTGCCTTTTGGGACTTAAGGTGCTTAGGGGCAAAGGTCCAAGAAACTACATGCAGTTCGGTGTTACCTACCCTGGTGAGTCCAGGTGCAGATGTGCTGATCACTTTTGTAGCCTTGAGGGCAACGCGTTAAAGTCAATGGCAGGATACCTGTAAAAGAAATCCTGCAAGTAGGGACTTGGAGTCAAGTCAGGCAGACCCGAAAGGGAGGCTTGGGTCTTGAGGGTCTCTGGGGCAAAGGGACAGCATTGGTATACATGAATTTGAGCTGTGAGGCTTGTTTTAGGTGAAACTAGGAACTCTGGGTCAGGAATATGCCCTCTCTCCACCAATAATTGTCATATAGGGTTGAGGTCACCCAGAGCTAAGTAGGGCATTGGCTACTACCCTAAACTCCCATAAACACCCCTAAATTCGGGTATTTAGGAGGTTCTCTGACACCAGGTATCCAGAGTTGTCTACTTGGGAACAGAAGAAGGACAAAGAAGAGCATTCACTGTGAGAACAGAGGACTTACCCTGAACTTGGTGCCAAACCCTACCTTACTGCATGGCACACTGTGAGTGTGCCATGTTGTGTTTTCAGAATAGTTTGCACCGTTTCACTTATTACATGGGGAAGAAATTATGGACTCAATTTAGATATTACATCATACTTCACAGATCTTTTCACACCATAATATTCTGCAAACTAAACACAATGAATTTGTTTTACATTAAGATCCTTATTCAAAAAGTGAAACACAATACTATCTTGGGCCCATACTTATACTCTGTTTGCGCTGAATTAGCATAATTTTTTTACGCTAACCTAACTCCATATTTATACTTTGGCGCTAGACACATCTAGCACCAAAGTTATGGAGTTTACATCATTTTCTGGAGGGGAAAACCTACCTTGCGTCAATGAGATGGCAGGTAGGCATTCCCGTCCAGAAAAGGACAATATGGCTTTTGCACCATATTTATCTCCTGTGCTAAAATCCAGCACGATGGGATGGGGGCCTTAAATAACGGCGCTAAGCTTGCTTTGCGCCATTATTTAACGCCTGGGTCTGGACAGGCATAAGGGGACCTGTAGGCAAATTTCCATGGTCAGAAACAATGGAAATTGCCCACAGGTGCCCTTCCCTGGCCCCAGGGACACCCCCTCCACCCAACCCACACCAGGAAGTCAACTAAGGATGGGAGTCCCATCCCAGGTAAGTCCGGGTGAGTATTTTAATTGTTTTTCCCAACACCCTCGGCGGCCATGACGGCGCTGGCCCCAATGGCCATGACCAGGGGACATTCGTCCCCTGGGCATGGCCAGTGCAGTGGTGGGCATGGCTCCTGTCTTTACTAAGAGCTGGAGCATGTCCATGTGGGTTTTGCGCCAGAAAATGGCGCTACACTGCTTAGAGGCAATTTTTCTGTCTCTAAATAGTGTAGAGCCATAATGTGGCACACAAGCCCCGGTTCCCCCTACGCCACCCCGGCCATGTTAGGGTCCTTTCCAAGGATGCTAACAGGGCCTTAGTGCCGGCTAGCGCCATTCCATAAATATGTCCCCCGGCCGGCGTCATGGAATGGCGCTAGCCCCCACTATACTTTGTGATGCAAACCTGCACTAACCTAGGTTTGCATCAAAAAGTATAAATATGGCCCTTAGTCTTTAAATGGATGTGTTGCTCTCTTAAGTGCCCAAAATGAAGTGGGAAAAAATAAACCTTTTGGTCTTACTAAGAAAATACCAGGTTTCTGTAAATCACAACAACACATTAGACCTTAGGGGTGTTAACAGCAGCGCCCCTCCTTTGAAATATAGTACATATTCACCTATCAATGTCCATACATAATATGCCCCCGTGGAGTCCGTCTGGCCTGAAAACCGAGTATCTATCTATTAACACCAGTTTCTCTCTCTAGTAGGATCTGGACTTCGGTACAGAATTTTTTTTTTTTTAAATACTTCAACGTAGTGACTTTAATAGAGATTTTTTTATTACTGCTTTAATATCTTCCTTCTTCTCACTGCTTTAATAATATCTTAATGCGCCTATTTGTAACTATAGCAAAAGTTGCATCGAATGTATAACACCATAAAAATGTAATTTAATTACTGGTATCTCATTGGTTGCCCCCCTTTATTTCCTTTTATCTATTTGTGCCTATCACATCTTCAAGTTACCTGTTCTGTGTCATCTATTATATTAATCTGTTGAACATTTTAAAATTAATGGTTGCTCTGAGTTGCTAGTGTCAAATGTATTATGTGTAAGGAACAAGGGAAGGGTGTCCTTATTTGGGTAGGCAAACAATAATTATGACTTATTAGTAAAAACGTGTCTAGAGATATTAGTACCCAGAAGTGAGATTTAATCATTCAAATAGATACATGGGCAAACCATAAGATTGCTTTGCTAACATTTTCCAAGTTGCTAAGAAATGTAGTGCAGGCTTGCAATGACAAAATGATACTGCAAGTGTTATTAAGTAATCATTTTTCCAAATTGTGGCAAAATGATAAATACATTCTAGGGGAAACCATCTTGGAGAGTTGGAATGTGGAGTTACAAAATTAGAATTTGCAAACAACATCGAAGACAGCTTGTTGACTAGTCTATTCAGGGTTCGGATTATGTAATCTTTTCACAGTTTGGCTAGTTTTGCAACTTTGCCAATCTTTGCCTTTCAAAAAACGGATAACTTTGTACTCCCCAAAGTGTTGCTTTGGAGTGTTTACAGAGTGTCACTATATATGAAATGTGGGCAAATATTATCACATTTTAAAATGTATACTTGCTGAGGAAAGTCTTTGCAGCTTTGCAAACCCTTGCCCTGTATGAAAGTAACAATCACGAATGCTGAATCACCAAAATGTTTAGATGTAGCAGAAGTGAAAATGCATCACAGATGACATCACAGATTTGACCCAGTAATCCGACTCCTAGCCCCTAAATAGCCTCTTATTGGCTGCTGAGGGGTTTGCAGAAGGCAAAGGGATAAAAAGTGGACGATGTAAACATACCTGTTAGCATTCTGTGCACTTTCTGTTCCTTCAGCTGCTTTCATGACTGCTCAAAAGAGGGGTCGCAAAGACAGTGTCATGGCCAGCGAAGGTCAAGTAAGGATAGCAGCTGTGATCCCTTGACAGCCCTAGTTGTCGTCCGTCGTAGCACTCTGCTAGTTCAATCCAATGTTGCATCTCCTAATGCAAATGCATCTCTAAAAATATCAGGGGCATATTTATACTCCGTTTGCGCCGGAATTGCGTCGTTTTTTTTGACGCAATTCCGACGCAAAACTAACTCCATATTTATACTTTGGCGTTAGACGCGTCTAGCGCCAAAGTCCATGGAGTTTGCGTCATTTTTTAGCGTGGACACCTACTTTGCGTTAATGATATGCAAGGTAGGCGTTCCCGTCTAAAAAATTGACTCCGAGGCATGTGCGCCGTATTTACACTCCCGGGCAAAATTCACACCCGGGAGTGGGCGGGTCAAAAAAATGACGTACGGCCGCTTTTGCACTGTTTTTTAGCGCCTGGAAAAGGCAGGCGTTAAGGGACCTGTGGCTCTGAAGGAGCCCAGAGGTGCCCTCCCATGCCCCCAGGGACACCCCCTGTCACCCTTGCCCACCCCAGGAGGACACCCAAGGCTGGAGGGACCCATCCCAGGGACATTAAGGTAAGTTCAGGTAAGTCATTTTTTTTTTTTTTTTGTGGCATAGGGGGGCCTGATTTGTGCCCCCCTACATGCCACTATGCCCAATGACCATGCCCAGGGGACAGAAGTCCCCTGGGCATGGCCTTTGGGCAAGGGGGCATGACTCCTGTCTTTGCTAAGACATGAGTCATTTCTATGTGGGTTGGGAGTCGGAAAAAATGGCGCAAATCGGGTTGAGGCGAAAAATTTGCCTCAACCTGACTTGCCCCATTTTTTGGCGCCCAAGCTCCATATCCCCCTACGCCGGCGCTGCCTGGTGTACGTCATTTTTTTTCACGCACACCAAGCAGCGCCGGCGGCTAACGCCGGCTAACGTCATTGATTAAATACGGCGCCCGCATGGCGCTTCAGAATGGCGTTAGCCGGCGCTAATTTTTTTGACGCAAAACTGCGTTAGCGCAGTTTTGCGTCAAAAAGTATAAATATGGCCCTCAGTGTCCGTGGGGCAAACCCCACACAGTACAGTGCAATGTATTTTCAAAACTAGCCTCCAAAAGGCGACTACCAAGGAAGTACAATGGACAACATAATACATAAACAGAAATACCTCGAGATGTAAGCATGTATTGGAGAGTAACAACTGTTGATTAAACATACACAGATGAAAAAACGTTTCAATAAAAGGAATGTGTAACCATCTACAAGCCCTCCATGCTTAACCTGGAAAGATACTTCAATTGGTGAAGGTATATTTGAGCGCCAGAGCCAAATTTTGATTGCATGTAACCTTATGGAAACCTGAAAATAGCCTTCCACCAATGAATGGCTGAAAAACCAAGTAGCCACCCTGTTTCACATCACCTCATTCGGAGGATAGAGGGAGGGTGGTGGATTCGATGGCAACGCCTCCACTGACTCTTCCATCTGGTGCATAATGAATCAGTGTTAGTTCAGCCGAAACTGGGGATGGATCAGGCACCTGATTTAAGTTGACGGTTCTGTCTCCAATTTAGGTGGTGTCTCCACGGAAGAAGTCTGGCATAAAATGCATGTCAGTTTTCTTGGAACTGCAGTTAGGTGTCCCAAAAGTATGTAGAGAACCCTCATCACAAGTAAGAGATGCCTGTAATGTGGATAACATCGCACTGTGGCACATTTGAACTACCCACAATTGCTGCTGGCCATTCCACCAAACCGCACATGAATGGTGGAAAAGCTGTTCCTGGATTTTTCCTTGAGTATGGTCTTGTCATGGCAGAAGAAGCCACCTCGAAGAAAAAACCCCAGCAACCACAGTGGCCATGTCTCAGGCTGCCAGATCTTCCTCGTCTATTCTTGATGAAGGTATTTTCTTCTCCACACTAGGGAATGACGGATGCACGATGCATATCCTTAAATCAGACAATTTGACTGCTGCCCTTGCAAAGTGAAGGAGTAAGCAGATATAAATGCAAGCAAAATCGAGTACATAAAATAGTTTGGAAAGCCAAGTGCACAAATTACGAATTAAAGAGTGGCTAAGATATCTAGGTCTCTTTAAGGAGTCAGTCTTTGACATCCAGCAGCCTAAAAGAAAGTCCATATTATAGCTATACTACCACCTTTTTACCGAGTTCCATGATTAGTGATCTTAGTAGGACATTTAGGGGCATATTTATACTTTTTGGTGCAAAATTGCACTAATGCAATTTTGCATCAAAAGGTTTTGCACCGGCTTGCACCATTCTTGAGTGCCAGCCAGGCACCATATTTATGGAATGATGCAAGCTGGCTCAAAGTGTAGGCTAGCGTTTAAGAAAATGATGTTAGCCGGGTGGGGGTGGCAGTATGGGAGTAGGGGTTTTTGCACCAAAAAATGATGTTAGGCAGATTAGAGTAAAAAAATAAAAGACTAACCAGCCTAGCGTCATTTTCTGATGCACAACCATCCATACCACATGGCTCCTGTCTTAGAAAAGACAGGAGTCATGCCCACCATCCCAATGGTTCCCCTGGGCATGACCATTGCTCCCAGTGCCATTTAGGGGGGCCAATTCAGGGCCCCCAATGGCACTTGAAAAACAAAATGCATACCTGTACGTACATATTCTTACCTGGGATGGAGTCCCCCATTTTCTGCTGTCCCTCTGGTGTGGGTGGGGGTGTCCCTGGAGCCTGGGGAGGGCGCCTGTGGGCTTATTCCATTATTTGTCCCCCCCTCCCTCCCATGTGTGATTTTAGCACAGGGGGATAAATATGGCGCTAAGGCCTTGGAGTCATTTTTTGCACTGGAACGCCTACCTTGCATTTCATTGACGCAAGGTAGGTTTTCACATCCAAAAAATGACTTTAACTCCATAACTTTGGTGGCAAAGTATAAATATGGAGTCAGTTTTGCATCGAATTTGCGTAAAATGACACAAATTCGGCGCAAAACAGGTATAAATATGCCCCTTAGTGAGGCTGTTGTAGGGTTTCTTCAATTTTACAACATTTTCAAGATTGGTTCGCATAGAGATTGAGGCGGTCATTCTGACCCTGGGCATTGCAGGGGCCCCCGTAAGAGGGCCCCTACATGTATTTCACTGTCTGCTGCGCAGACAGTGAAATACGCGACGGGTGCAACTGCACCCGTCGCACAGCTTCCACTCCGCCGGCTCGATTCCGAGCCGGCTTCATCGTGGAAGCCTCTTTCCCGCTGGGCTGGCGGGCGGTCTGAAGGCGACCGCCCGCCAGCCCAGCGGGAAAGTCAGAATTACCGCCGCGGTCTTTCGACCGCGGAACGGTAACCTGACGGCGGGACTTTGGCGGGCGGCCTCCGCCGCCCGCCAAGGTCAGAATGAGGGCCTGAATGTATCTACACTATGTCAGTAGTGGGTATCAATTTAGGCAAACAGGGGATCTGCTGGGTAGCTTGTAGCAGTCATATTCTTTTAATTTCCTCCTCTTCATCTACATCCTAGGTTCTGCTTACGATCTGTATTTGATGAAAATGTCTTCAAGTGCCAGATTTGGAATCTCTGGAAACATCTGATCTTACAGTTATAGCAACAGCTTTCTTCATAGCTGTTACTTCCACAAGGAGATTGGACGAATCGAGTCCTCTCTTGGGCAGAAATCCTCTTCTGGTGATGAAGTGCATCCTTGATTCTTTTTTTAGTTTTCAAACTCAAAGTTCCATTCCATGGGTTTCAATACATTATGCTGGCTGAAGGTTCAATTCTTTATTTCTCAGAATAAAATAAAAAATGTGTTTTGCAGCATATTTCAGCTTGGTGAGTTTTTGCTTCACCACACCAGGTCCAAAGTTTGTTTATTATTTACTCCACCTCATGATTTAGGACTGGAACAAGAAAGAGGGTTGTGCAAGGATTACCTAGAGTACATTCTGGTAGTCATCATTTCACTTTGCCCTACTTTTCCACATCCCAACTACTATATTCTGTCATCTCACCAGGATGAGTGGCCCTCTGCCTCCTAAGTGATTTTATTAAAATTCAGGGAGCATTGCATGATAACTTATATAGTGTGCATAACACTGTGTGCTGCATAGGGCTTAAAATGTAGAATATGTGGCATCAGTGAGGTTTCCCTTCCTATTAGTGGACTCATCTCATAGGTATGCACTGTGATGAAGAAGATTAGGACCAAGAACTATGAGAAACTACTTGTAGGTAATCTGGAAGTGAGGCTCTACAATTCTTAAGCACTGCTATTCATTCAAATAATGATATATAGTCACACTGGAAGATCTTGGAGATTTAACCCGGTTAAGGAAAGGAATGCATTATGTTCCAGCGTTTGAAAGGGAAGTCAACACCTCGAAAAAATTGTAGTTATGTAGGAGAACAAACTGACAAAAATATTAGCAAGTGCTTATGCATATCCTTGAATACAAACATTTATGTGGGTTCAATAAATTCTTACAAACAAAAATGGAAATCAGAAAAAGCTTGGTGGAGTATGCCTGGAAAGGTATGACTTTTACCTGCAAAAAGTTTGTGAATCCCAAAAAGGGGAGCTGCACCCCCATCGGGTTAGAATCCTGCTTCTCTATTTGCTCTGCTCACCCAGATTCATGATTGAATGGATATGCTCCTAATGTTTTGCACAATATTTTAATAGAAAAATAATCTCATTCATTCGTTTGTTAATTTATCCTGCCATACATCATACTTTCATCAGGTCATCTCTGTATTCATTCTTTAATGTTATTTACAATGGAGTTTTTCAATACTTTTCTTATGATTTATGTGTTTACATTTAATCTCGATTCATTTTCTCCATTCACATTCTATGTCACCAAAATTATAATGAAAACACAGTCAGATTTCTGCAAAATAACCACTAAGTAGTCCCAAAAACAATCAATGTGCATTCTGCAAGGGTGAAAAATTAAACTATTCAATTATATTTTCAGTTGACGAGCCTTCTTTTTCCCTGGATGACTTGTTTATTTCTTCTTTTTAGGTCGAGCGCGCATGCGCTCTGGCCTGTTGTAATCTAGCTGTGGGCTTTTAACCACGCCCACTGCACGCCAATCACTATCACTCGTTCCTAGCCTTGCCTTTCAAAAATCCTTTGTTATCATTGGTAAATGCTTTATGTTTGTCCCTCCTTGGGGCAGTTTTGTTACCGCCTTGGACATCAAACCTGTTACATGGATTATTGCATCATTGCTGATACAATTGAATGCAAGCAAACTTCTTTTTCCTTTTGTGTCTCTCCTTTTTGCTCATGCTGATGGCAGCCTTGGCAATTTGAATCGACTCACTTATTTCAACTGTTTTACTTTTCATTTTCAACTTTTGTGGCAAGAAAAGTCCAGTTAGGAATTTACAACGCTAATAGCTCTAACTCAAGCAAATGCAAGACCCATTGCATTGTAAATGCTTGTTTAACTAATGATTGTTAGTCATTTAACACTTCGGAATTGTAAAACGTCTGAGTCTAATAATTTTTCAAGTTTTTGCTTAAGTGAACCAATTTCTCTCTCTCCTGTATATCTGTTTGGTCAGATGAAGGTGGCATTCCAGTGAAAAGTAGCTGGCAAAAGTCGGATACACAGAATCTTTACAGCCATCATTTTCTCCTCACCCTCCACAACACTTTTGGGGCTGTTCCAACATTTCAAATGCTGTTGATTGAACTGCTGCCTGTGTAATTGTGCCTTAACATTTGCACTACTTGACTAGTCCGTCTAAATGTTGATATAAATGTAAGTGCAAAATTACACTTGCACATGTGAAATTTAAGTTTTCCAGAGCTGGGAAGTCTACTGAATTTCTAATGATCGTCTTCCAATTTATGCATATTTCGGTAGCGCAAATCTGCTTCATTCTCTTCCTACTAAATTAAAAAACACTTACTTTACACTAATTTGTCATCTGTGATGTCTGTTGTTAGCTCCTTCACAAATGTTTGTGGATCGTCTGTGTTCATTTCATTGCTGTCCATTCTGAATCATTTAAAGGCTTATGTATCAAAGTTTTTTGCAAAAATTTTAGATCCAGTATATTCAACAAAATATCCTACACCATGCCTACCTGACCCCTGAGAAATTAGAGAAAATCTACGCATCTGCTAGCTCATTATGACTCGCTGCCCTGCGCCGGATGCAGACATTAAACACATGTTCTGGGGATTGCTCATAGTGAATGCCTATTGAAGAGAGATCTCCTCTAAGTTGACTGCCACAATAGGGTATCCTAAGTTACACAATCCGGGCTGCTGCATACTAGTCTTATGTAAATGCCGTATGACCGGCAAGATAGTGAGCAGACTTTTAGAATTGACCCTCCTTTAGGCCAGACAATTCATTACAAAGAAATGGAAGGTCCCTTCCTTTCCTGGTCTATCCTGATGGCAAGATACTGTGTTTTTCATTGGGCCAAAGAGGAGGAACTCTATTTGCGTAGCGAGATGGAGAGGGGATTGTGCAAGAATCCAATTGCCACCTCACTGGATAAGCTGATCCATACCTTTAAAGAAGGCACAAAAGGTGACACAAGACCACTGTTAGACTTTTCATCCATGGCGTGGTCTCCCTTAACTTTTTGCCTCTGTTTCCCAGGTTATTGACGTGTGCTGAACTCTGTTTTTGCAGTTTGTGTTACTCTGGGCACTTTACCACTGCTGACCAGTGCTAAAGTGCAAGTGCTCCTATACAACATGTGTATGTAATTGGTTCATCCATGATTGGCATATTTTATTTACTGGTAAGTCCCTAGTACAGTGCACTAGAGGTGCCCAGGGCCTGTAAATCAAACGCTACTAGTGGGCCTGCAGCACTGGTTGTGCCACCCACCATAGTAGCTCTGTAAACATGGCTTAGACCTGCCACTGCAGTGTCTGTGTATGCCATTTTAAACTGCCAATCCGACTTGGCAAGTGTACCCACTTTCCAGGCCTAAACCATCCCTTTCCTTACATGTAAGACACACACCCCTAAGGTAGGCCCTAGGTAGCCCCATGGGCAGGGGGCAATGTATGTTTAAGGTAGGACATATACTAAGGTGTTTTATATGTCCTAACAGTGAAATACTGCTAAATTTGTTTATTCACTGATGCAAGGCCTATCCCTCTCATAGGTTAACATGGGGGCTGCCTTCAAATATAATTAAAGTGTAGATTCCCTTTGGGAGTGGATAGACATGTGGAGTTTGGGGTCTCTGAGCTCACAATTTAAAAATACATATTTTAGTAAAGTTGATTTTAAGATTGTGTGTTTGAAAATGCCACTTTTAGAAAGTGAGTATTTTCTTGCTTAAATCTTTCTGTTACTCTGCCTGTTTGTGGATTCCCTGTCTGGGTCAGTTTGACAGCTGGGCTGGTTGCACCTCTATCTAGACAGTGACACAAAGTGAGCGGGGGTGTAGGCTGCATATCCTAATGAGCCGTCGGTGCTAGGAGGGAGGGGAGGAGTTGTCACTCTCATCTGAAAGGGCTGTGCCTGCCCTCACACAATGCAGTCTCCAGCCCCCTGGTGTGTGTCTGGGGCCTGGTCTGGGCAAGGCAGGATTTCACAAACAAGAGAGACTTTTCTTTAAAGTATGCCTACTTCATAGGGCAAAATGTGTATAAGAAGGGCACCTAAAACCACATACTTTAGATCACTTCTGGAAACCAAGAGGAACCTCTGCCTGGAGAAAACCTGAAGAGCTGAGGAAGAAGAGCTGCCCTGACAGTGGCTGTGCTTTGTGGAGCTATCATGCAGTTGCTACTTCTGCTTGTGCAAGAGGACAAAGACTGGACTTGGTATGCCTTCCTGCTTGTGAAGAACTCTCCAAGGGCTTGAAATTGAGCTTGACTCCTGTTGTTGAAGTCTCAGGGACAGCAAAAACCTCTCTCTGCCAGCACCTGGAGCCTGTGCTGAGGCTCCTGGCCTACCAATTGGTGCCCTATCCAGTTCCTGGGGCCTTGAAAGGTGAAGCTGGTTAAATACGGTTGAAAAGCCACGCACATACCGCCGTGCGGGAAATTTCTGTCGGAACCTCCGAGAGCGGGTAAAGAAACAATGCGCCGCTGGCTCCGTGGCTAAAATCGACACAGCACTTGCAGCGCAGCTGGGAATTCGTCGCCCGCGGCTGGAGAAACGATGCTCGGCATCGCTGAAGGAGGCTGCAACGATGCAACATCGCTGGGTGCAGAAAAACAACGCAAGTCTGCCCGGACCCGAAGTGCTTGTCCGAATCGACGCATTGCTGTCCTGCGGAGTGAAGAAACAACGCATGCCAACCCGACCGAAGGAGAAACAACGCACGGTCTCGCTTGTGAGTGATATCGATGCATTGTAGGCTTCTTTCGACGCACACTTACCCGTGCGGGTTATTTTTGACGTGACCCAGGTACATTTTCACGCTAACAGCGTTAGCGTTGTGTTTAAAAGAACATGAAGACTCTTTATACTTGTTCATTAATAACTTGACTTGTGTTTGTTGGATTTTTGTATTTTTGGTCTTGTTTTGTTTAGTTAAATATTTTCTACTTTTCTACACCTGTGTTGTGTAATTTTGTAGTGTTTTCATTTAGTTACTGTGAGTTGTGGTACAAATACTTTACACCTAGGACTCTGAAGTTAAGTCTGCCTGCTCGTACCAAGCTACCAACGGGGTGAGCGGGGTTCAGCTGAGGGTGATTCTCTTTTACCCTGACTAGAGTGAGGGTCCTTGCTTGAACAGGGGGTAACCTGACTGTCAACCAAAGACCCCATTTCTAACAACCACCTTGAGGGATTGTCCTCTTCACCCCTGCACGCTAAAAGGATACGCTCCGCCACAGTGGAGTAACTCTATTGCTCTCTGGGATTTTGCACCTGCCTGAAGTACCCGGAAGAATATCTTTACATGCTGGAGGAAACTAGATTGGTCTTGTGACTGGGCCTCATCCTCTTAAACTTATGTGGCGGATCCAGACTGGTCATTATTTTGTACTGTTGTACTTGCTTCTCTTTTCTTCTTTGTTTTGTTTCCACTTCAGTACTTTGTAAGTACAGTTATATTGGCTATATGAGAAGGATCAAAACTATTGATGTGTCGATCTTGCACCTTTGTTATTTTCATGTGCTGTGCAATGTATTGTTTTTTTGCTTTTACACTCTTAAATATCAAATCTGAATAAAATAGTTTTAAAAAGTATGAAAGGCTTTTGCAAGCTTTGACCTCATGTTCAAACAAGAATTGGCAAAGCCATGCGCTCTGGAGTTGACTGCTAACCTTTTGGCTTTCTCATTGCTTTTCTGTTTTGCCATGGTTTTTATAAAGGTTGTTTGTAGGAGCTACCAAGCCTTCTCTGGTATTAAAACAACACCCACATTGATCTCAAAAAGCACACTTTGTAATAGTAGTTTTCAGCACTCAAGTGAACTACTATGTGTATGTACCAGCTGTACGTAGTGGGTAGAAGAAAAATCTGAATGACACAACAACAAACCAAAGAATGAAAAGGACTGGCTTAAAGCCCTTATTGGAAAGTATATTGTACATTCATAATTTTGCTAAATACAAAAAGTCTTGGCTAGCAACAGAACTAACGGAGATTTGTCTGAGTCCTGAATGACTTTGCGACTGTTAATTTACACATTGCCTGTCTTTCTGAATCCAAACAAAGCTGAGGCAGGAAAACAAATAGGAAAAATATGTATCAAAGCTTTGTCACTACAAAAGTGGTTGCACACCATTGATTCTGTATCAACTTTTGAAATGGGTTAAATCTATTTGCAAAAGGCTGTTATTCATGAGGGATAGATTACATTTTGTGAAGTTCCCTTGTGGGCATCCGCATGGACGTTATTTAGGGGTTGCCAGGGGTCACAGCTATGATGCCTGGCTTGCCCTTTGTTACCCATGGCACTGCCTTTGCGACCCGTGGACTCAGAGGTGGCAAATTCCTTCCTAGAAACAGAGTGGCAGCTCATCCTTATGGACGTCAGTTGGGGCTCCACTCTTTGTTTTCTGTTAAATTTTTGTGTTACTAATAGTGAATAACATTATATCCTTCACTATTAGTGTAATACAAATGGAGTACAGTTAGCTGGAATATGCCCTTCCATGGAAGCCGAGGTAAGTAAAAGAAAAATGGTCTACTGTTGTAGCAGTTCCTATTTAGTTTTAATGGGAATCAGGAGTGTTGCTTAACCTTCTAGCTTGCAGGCCTGTGTCCCCATCACCTAGTGACTTTTTACCTACTTCGCCTGCTCTGTTTTAGCACATTTAGTTAGCTATTTCTTCCAAGATGGGCGCTATGCTCATAGCTAGGAAGATGTTTTAATTTCACATTATCAGTGCCACTCTGTAAAGGCGTCACTATTAGCGTTAAAGATAAGTGATATACGTAGGTATTCACATAATATACTTTCCCACTTACATGTGACAGTAACATAGTGTATTTTTTCAGGGAATCGTTTATATAATTGCCGCCTCAAGAATGCCTTCTTATCTATTGTTTGGGGACATACCTGTGTCAGGGGGTCCTACACAATCTTTATAAATCCATCTCACGCAGGCAGGGTTTTCAGAGGGATTCCTACCAGATGCCATCAACACTATCTATGTTACACATTGCCTTGATGCAGACCCAGCCTTTAGATGCCTACGGAGTCTGATCTAAAGACCTCATTCCAAGGTAACGAGGGTTGGGTGGCACTTCTCATGGACATGGTACTGGCAGATTAAGATTTAAACACCTAGATCTCTTTAGGTTAAACTTTAGGTTCATCATGTTAGGGCATGAAGGCTTATTTCACATCTTAAGTTGTTGCAAGATGGTGGGGTGTCTTTATATTCACGACTCTTGTTTAATCAATTCTGTTTCTTGCATTGTTCATTATCTTAATCATTTCAACCTATGCATTTTACAGTAGATTGCAGTCTTGTAAATAAAACCTCTTGAAACTTTACTGGATCTCCTTGATTGCCTGTGTATGACTCAGACTTGTTGCTCATGTGAGAATAGGGTAATTTCAGTTTAACCATGACTCCCCTGAGATGTTGCCCTCTTGAGTCCATTCGTAAAGGCTGCCACAAATCACCTTTTACTATTTGGGTCTTTGGTGAGGCACTGCTTGTGAGCTGGTAGGTTTGGGTCGACAGTTGCAACTTGTTGTAGGATTGACCTTGTTGCATACAAACAAAAGTGCTGTCATCCCTACATCAGCAGTCTTACCTCTGGCAGGAGTTCAACTACGACACTGTGGCCATCAGCATAAACGTAATTTAGGGGATGCCATGGGGTCGCAGCCGCACACGTTGCAGATGCGACCCCTGGCTTTCCCTTTGCTATCCTTGGCACTGCTTTTGCGACCTCCTGTCCTCAGAGGTGGGAAATTCATTGCAGCTCATCCTTATGCATGTCAGTTGGGCTCCCCTCTTTGTTTTCTTTTAATTTATTGACACTGATAGAGAATAACAATATATTATTCACTATTAGTGTAATAAAAATGGAGTACAGTTAGCTGGAATAAGCCTTTCCATGGCAGCCGACGTAAGTGAAATAATGCTTTTAAATGCATGTTGTGTGCAAGCTTCCGGGTAAGAGTGTGTTCATGTGAGTTAGAGTCTATGTAAGTGTGATATTGTGTGTATGTGTGAGTATGTGTGTGTTTGAGTGAAAGTGGAAGTCACAGGGTGTGTGATGTCACTTCCGCTACCCTTGGTATTTTGGTGAATTGACACCCATGGGCATCAGCAAGAACATGCAGTAGTCCTAGGAACTGTTGTACACTGTCCCCAGTGACCATTCTTTTCTAGCGACTGCAATTTTGGCATTTCGCAAATCTTTATACAGTGTTGGAGGTTTGCTGAACCTTGCAGGCCTCATCCTTGCATCCACACCGACATGCATGGGTTCACATAGGGATTCCTGCCTCATCAATACACATGTGGCAGGATTTCTGTGAATCCTTGAAAATTACTGGTTTGCACTTGGCCAGATTGGTGCATCCGACTTTGTAACAATAAAATAGTGTGTTGCACCTCAGCACTGTCCAAAAATAGCAGGTGCTTTCCAACTTAATCCTTTACACATTAAACTATATGTATTTTGTAGTTTATGTGTATTCTGTTTATTTTCATTTTGTTTTACCTGGACTTTTTCTTCCTAATACAATTTTTTTAAATAAAAGTTTTGATATATTGTTGGCAGTTAGTGTGCATGTGTGTCTAAGACATGTCTGATTGTT
This sequence comes from Pleurodeles waltl, assembly GCF_031143425.1. Classification (NCBI taxonomy): domain Eukaryota; kingdom Metazoa; phylum Chordata; class Amphibia; order Caudata; family Salamandridae; genus Pleurodeles; species Pleurodeles waltl. Next base: position 168,232,716 of record NC_090450.1, read on the forward strand.
GGGTGTAAGTCACATTTTCAATCTATTTGGTACTTCACTTTGTTCTGTGGGTCACTTTCGTGGCACTTTTGTCATATACGACTCACCACATACCCACTGGTGGCTTTAGGATCACAGTGAAATCATTCCCTGCTTTATCCTGTCACAGTCCATTGGGTTAAATAAGACTGCATTCTGAGTATGGCCACAAGGGCACCAGGACTCATTTTATAGTTTAGGTACACTCTGCTTGCCTGTGCCATTTCACACCCTCAATTGTAGGTGCTCAGACACAGACAGTACATCTGAACACAGAAAAAATGCACTCTCCTTAGAGATGTTACAAACTTTGATTATATCTGTGTTTTGTAGGGAGCATCAGTGAAAGACGGGGCTGCACTTTAAAACTGAGATTCCACCATTATTGACAGGGGACATGGCTACATATAGACAAAGGGACAGGGGAGCCTTCCACAATGGATGCAATATAGAACACCACCTTCCGCTAGCAGATGCCTGTAAGACCTCTGGGACCCTTCACTTTCTCCCAAAGAGCACTCCAGATGGACGCGCAGTCTAAGTGCTGCTTTTTTATGCGATCCACAATCAGTGCACATCCCAGTAGCTTCTTCGTCTTTGGACATATGTCTGTAATATGTTGCAGGCACAAAGGGATACCCTGATTTGCCTGAGGAAATGGCCCCTATGCAGATGAGCAAATGCCCCTTAAGGATTGTTCCACAGCAAATTTTACACCAACATAATCCAACTTACAGAAGAGTCCCACAAGTGTCTGCAGCCCCTTCTGTAAAAACAAAGTGACCTGGGATGCAAAAAGCAGATAGAAATTTACAGTGTATCCCCGGGTCACTGTATAACACAGTCACACAGAAACTCATAAACCCCTATCTCCATCATGTATACCCTCCCTTGCATCCTTTGAGTTAGGCAGCAGCTGATAATTATTGAGAAGTGTGGTGCCTTTGAAAGCTGGATCATAAGACAAAAGGATCCATTAAAAATGAATTATGAAAGAGCCTTCCTTCTTTGATCTGATAGCACTTACCTCTGTGTGTCTGCTAGATATTCAAGGAAGCGATTATTGAAGCCTTTAATTTAACAATTTTCGAAATGGACCTAGCAATTAAATACTGCCTCAAACTTCATGTGTAAAAAATAACACCCAGCCAAAGAAATAATTAATTGAGCAAGCATTCCTTTGTCTTTCTGCTCCTGGCTCCTTGAGATGCCTCTGGTATCTCCCTTGCACTGGCGAAAAAACAGTTGATTAAACACATTGCGGGGGTTGTAGTTTTTCAGTGATAGAAGAGTCTTACTCTTCAAACTCGAATTACCTCTAGCCATCTACATGAAGAAAGTTCTTAGAATCTTTGGGAAGTAGGCCTGGGGGATGAGTCTGGACCACCATAAATCATTGGATGATATATCCTGAAGAGATTGTGCATTAAAATGGAGTGCTCGAAATTTAAGGGTCTCAAATGCTAAATCCCAAAACGCGATGTGCTAAATTGATATTGTAAGTCACAAAAATGTTTGCAAATTGTAATGACTACCCTGCAAATCCACTTGAGTCACTAATGCAAAGGGAGCAGTAACGTGGCAACCCCACACACCTTTCCTGTGACTACCAAAGAGATGTTTCTATATTTTGTAACTGCTCTTGTAGTCTCCAAACACTGAATGGAAGGTAAATAGTTTCTGAGTTGGAGCTGCAAGTGAGCTCCTGGCATGGGAGAAGCAGACAATGGTACCCTGGATTGTTGCTTGCTGACTTCAATATCCCTTTTATTATTAGCCTTTTTTATGGTCTGGCTTGACAGCAGAGTGAACATTAGTAGAGAAGGGCTCTGGTTCCACCCACATGTTGGGAGCCAGGAGTACAAGTTTTGATTGGGCAGAAGTGGGGAGCTTCCACAAAGAAAGTACTTGCCCTTCACGCAGCAGTGGTTATTTTGTTTATTTATCCAACTGCCTAACTTGAACTTTCAGGGACACAGGAATGGCATTGGAATGCTATTAAAGTGGATAAGTCATGTTGTGTTTCTCAGGCAGCAGCATATATGGGATGAGTGCAGTTATTAACCTGCCTGGACTGTTAGGTCTGACTTGAAATTGCAACCTTCACCTGACCTTTTAACCTACACCATTAAAGTTCTACAAGTCTTTGCTTCCACACAGATACATATTCCCGTGCTGTTTAATTGTAATGCTTCATTACCATACAATATTCCTTTAAAGCCAGACCGATTGGCATTGCCAATACTTGTTTGGCATTGCAAAAGATACTGCTGAGCTAAAGTTCTACAGTCCCTTGTACTCTTCTATCCTTATTGTAACAGCTATGTACAAGAGAACACGGACACATCCTGCCTCATGAATATTAATGAGGCTGGAGTGTGGTGACACCACGTGGCCAGCCACTCTCCATCTCACTGTTTTAGTACATCCAGTGCAACGCAAAGAAGTGGCTGGGTTGCAGTACAACTATTGTGCAAACACTGCTCTATGTGGAACCAGACCGATTAGAACATCCGACACCTATGGGATGGACGAGGGTGTTAGCAATATATAACTTAACCTACAAACAGAAGTAGTTTGCTAATGTCTTGCCTGTTATTTCATAAGGATATTGCAAGATTTGACAGGCATATTTAGCTTTTTTCACTGGTTCGAATACTAAAACGATTTTTAATTAAAGGAAGCTTATGAATGTCTGATCAAATTCTAGCTTACCTTTCTACGAAAAATTATTTTGACTATTAGTCTACAATTCTTGTACATGCTTTTAATAACAAAAGGTGTATCTTCTAGGAATATTATAAAATTAGCTTATCCTCTATGTGCAGACATGTCTATATTGTCCACAGACTGACATTCTGCAATAGATTTAGCATAGCGTTTTCTGTCTGAGATGTCTCACTAGAGTAGATCCAAATGGATTCCAGTCTGGCATGATATAAATGCTGACCACCATCTCCTAGAGTGATAGTATGAGACCCAAGCCTGTCACACATTTCTTTTGCATTTCGTTAAATGATAATCATAATTTGTTAGGTCTGACCTGGAAAAGGCAGTTTGCCTTCTGTCAAAACAAGAAACATATAACACAGAGAGGCGATTTTGAATCAGCCCATTTAGGCCACTGTTTTTGCTTATTTGGACGTTTCATGTATAATTTGACTCGGCACTCAGAGCAGCCAAGGAGCAATTGAAGTGCCAGTCAAGAGTTTTAAAATGTTACTTTTTTATGTCTGCCTCTACATCAAGGGCACTGATGTAAAAGAATCCCACCTCATGACTTGGTCTCATGTCTTTCCCTTTTGCGCCAGGAAAAATACCAGTATGTCTGGTGCTATCACCTCACAACAAGCTCCGGCAGCACTCGTATCATATGCGAATGAGAAGTGATAAGTAGCTGCTGCACCAAAGAGAGATGGAAACAATGTGTGATTGTGATCCGAGGTGGTTCCACACCACAGTGAGAGGAAGCGGGAAACTTGTACCCACAGGCTTGGCTCCACTACTGATACATACATGAGGATTTGGGGGAAGGGAGCAGTGGCTAAGGAAATAACATTGCTGCTCCACTCAACAAAGAGAGGGAGCTGGCTCGCCTATTACTACTGTTGTAGAGGCAAGAGAGCACATTAGGAGTAGAAGCCGATTTCTTTTCGGCCTGTAGGCAAAACCAATTCATATTAATTCACTGGTAAACATGAGACAGGCCACAAGATAGGCTGGTCAGAAAACCGGTGTCTCTGTCGAGCTTTGACTGGAATTGTGTCATCTGCCTACATGTGAAAATGCATTAATCTATTTTGTAAGAGTCTAAGATGGCAATTGGGGGACATGTAAATGCTGAATACGTTTGTTGAGAACATGGAACATTAGGGAATGCCTGATCTGGTATTGGCTATAGTCATGAATTCAAGAGGAATGAACCAAGTTGTACTTGTGTCCTGCTTTGCAAAAAGGTGATAAAGCATGACAGTTCTCTATCATTTATGCCAGATAGAGTGGACAGTCTGTCAATGGTCATTTGATTGTCTCTAGCATCAAAAGCTTCAGAGAGCTGGAGGAAGCTCAGTGCACAGAGCCGGCCTTGGTGACTCCACGAAACTTTGGTAATTCAGAAACACACATACAATTAAGTATAAAATATTTTTCTGAAGCTTAAATTAAAAAAAAAAACTTCCTATCTAAAGTAAAAGAACTATGCACTATTAATCAATATAAACGTTGTATGGAATTTATTATACGTAATTTAATTATAGTTTAATAAAGTGTATTGCTATATTAATTTGAAATGGAGAAACATATTTAGATACTTTAGAATTAAGTAATAGTTTTAGAAATAATATTTAACATTAAATTACATTTAACTACATTTTTAAATTTAATAAATAATGTAATTTAATTGAACATTATTTAATATGGGGTTTTATTTTAAGTCCCTAACTCCTTTATTTTCTATAGGAGGGGTCCAATACCCGTGGTTGGCCATGTGTGGTCCTAGACATACTCCAGCTCTCAGCTGGAGTACTTTACTACTGTTTTGGGTCTCTTTTGGCTGAAGCAACTATTGAAGTGCAATTTGCAAATTGCTATTTGTGGGTGGGTTGAAATCCCTCCCTAAACCCCTCTCTTAAGGTGTCCTTACTCCTCCCTCCTTAACCCTTCCCCTCCATTCATAATTAGTACTCATTCTTCAGCCACTCTCTTGTGTCTCTCCCTCATTTACTACTAAACCCCATATCTATATGTGCAGAACCTTCCCATTCGGGGCAGACATCTCTGTATGTATAGGTAAAGGAGTGGCAGAGTTGTAAATTTTACTCCTATGCTTGTAAATAGTATTTTGCAGTAAACTTGTAATACTACAGAACATACTACAAAATGAAGTTTGTGAAGAAACATGTGAATATTTAATAAGATACGTCTTGGTAAAGTGAACAGGTCTTTCCTCTTGGACCTATTGGCCTTGCCAACGTGGTTTGCAGTGAAGAAAGCTCCTTTATCACACATGTCAACTGCCTAGCTGAACTGAATTCCCCCACTTTCATTTTTGCTACCCTACTAGTGGCAGTTATAACACATCTGTCAACAAGTAGGTAGATTTACTCTAATGTTCTCCCCTTTTACCCTCATTAGATCCCACACCATAACATCTAAATTAATTAAGATCAGAATGCGGTCCCTATTAATGAAGCCCGCATTTTGTTCTATATCATCAAATAATGAGATGAGGAGCCCCACAATGAGGCATGCTACCGCATCATGAGTGAGGGCTTTAGGTCATAACAGCAGCTCTTAACAGGATGACTTAAGACTCCCTTCATCACATTCAGTTTATAAGGGTTAGGAAGAATATTACCACATTAGGTTTCTATTGTTTTGTTTCTAGAGCACTTTGTGTTCATGTTATTATTTTTTTCAATGGACTACTTTGAAGAAATAGAAAGCTCTAAAACGTGGCAGCCTTTTTATGTTAAAGCTTGTGTATTTACCCCTAAAGTTTGGTGCATGGTACACACAAATATCAGCCTGTTGTTTTATTATCAGGATCCCTTAACGGGAACTACATCTCCCCAAAAATTCTCGTTTATGATGGTTGGAAGAATGAAAGATTTAAGAGAGCGGATATAGGACTTTTAAAACGTCGAGGGCTTTTCTGTCAGGTTTTCTTAGACCTTTTGAAAAACCACCACAGAAATACAATCCACAAAGGGGTCTTTTAAATATATAAAAGCACCACAATAGATTGGTGTGTTAAGGAAGCTCATGGCTTTCCATACTGCTAAATGTAGACTGATTATGGAGGAAGTGCAGGCTCTCCACACTCTTGTAAGAAAGACATTTATACTTAAGACAGTGTTAGCTGGTAAGCTCCCAGGAAGTGAACGTAACTGCCTGCCATCGGTAATCACATTAGGATGCAGCGGATAATAGAGTCGCACAAGAGGTACTGAGGGGAAGCAAAGCTTCAGGGAAGGGTCAAGGCCAAAGTGCGCTCTGCAGTTGAAAATAACAGCCCAGTTACAGTAATGTGGAATGGCAGGCATCCATGTAACAACAGCCCCTGCAGCTCCTGAGGCGCGGTTTGGCCACACCTCCAGGAGGCCCCCTCCTGCACTGTGCATGAGCAGCAGGCCCCTGGCTAGAGAGCTCCTGACTGGGTCCGATGCATAGGGCCATCCTCTATGTATTTTGCAGGCCCCCCTTCAAGGTTCATTACGTCATTGTCTGCAGGGGCTGCTGAGGGGGAGAATTGGAGAATCAGTGGAGTCATGGAGGCAATGGCGTGCTTGCTCCCAGGCGCTCTGCTTGTGAAAGGAGCAGGCCAGGGGCAGCAAGGATATGAAGCTACAGAAGGGAAATGAAGCATCCGGGATGGGGAGGAGGCAGTAGTTGTGAAGTTCCTGCTAGGAGTGTGCTTTTGTCCCCCTGGGGCTGGTCTTGTGACTAGGCTGCAGTGCAATGCCCCACATGGTTTGGGGTACTGCGCTCAAGGTAAGAACAGCATACACATACTGGAGCATCTGGCAAAGAACTGCCCTCCGCGGCTCCGCGTCTTTATTTATACCCCAGGTTCATGTGACTCCAAGATTTATCATCTGAGGCCGGGGGTGCTTGCTACTATATCCCTCGGCCAACAATATTAAAAGAAGGTAAATTTTGTATTTTATTGCATTATTTGTTTGTTTTATAACATATCAGCATGTCACAACAGGTAACTTCTTGTTGCTGGGTCTAATTGACTGAGCACACCGTAAAGGTCAATAACCTTGTCACAATATAGTCAGCAGTCTAACTTTGTGATCTAAGTGTATTTTATAACATATGCTGGTACTATTTTGTCCAGATACAACACGGATGCTGGATGCAGTATATCATAAAAATTCCAACATATAAATAAAATAATATAACTCAACTCCTGTTCGATAACAATGAATTAGCTTAAGTAACATTTCAACTAGTAGTTGATAAGCACTTTACGTAACATATATTAGTAAAAGCATGTTAATGGTTGTCATCCTTACAGGTTAAATGCGCTATTTATATAGTAAGTATATAGTAAATGCTTTAGTAATATTGATTTATTATGAAGTCTCTTAAATATGAAGACAATGTTTATTTTCAATTACTATCCCAAACCCATTCACAAAAGAAAGTTTACACCTACTTGTCCAGGCTCAGTTCTCCAGGTTTCACCCATCACCAAATCATAGATCTATTCAAATTCAGCTGAACTTGAGTTCAGTTAACCTCCACCTTAGCTAGTTCTGATTTAATTCTAGCAATGACTGTAATAAAGCATTGTAAATTGAATAGCAACAGAGTGAATTCCTGTATTGTTATTTCTTCATGAAAATATGACCACCATTAATCTTTGAGGTTTACATCACACTTAGGCAGACATGTGTGTAGCATTAAGGCAGGCAATTATTAAAAAGTGATATCAGATTTGATTTGTCATTTAGTCAATCTGGATTGTTTTAATTTATTTTGTACTTTTACCAGCTTAACAGTATTCACGGGCAAATAAGCCAATGAGTCTATATATTTAGAAGTATAAAAGCAGAAGAAGGTGATTGCAAACATTTGTGAATACCCACAAAGATACACATCTATGGTTTTTCACCACATTGGTCTTACCCCCTCCCAGGAATCTTATTTGGAAATAATATTGCCCACCCCTTGCACACAGGTAAAACTCATGAAAACCTCTCTAATTTGCTGAAATCCCAAATTGGTTAATTTTGTCTCAACCTAAAAATATCCACAGATCCCATTTTTTATGTAATAACTTGTGATATTTAAGCAGAGTTCCACTTCTTGTGCAGGTGAGTAAAACTTGTGTGTACAGCATGCTGGAGATTGTACAGTATTTGTGGCATAATCTCAGCTGTGAACTCACAAAATACCTAATGACTGCCCTTAATTCCAGAGTAGAGTGATGGCAATTTCCAAGGACACTTTAATTGAAGGGCACACATGATACTGGGACATATTCCTTCTCAAGATTGTGCTTTAAATGGGACCAATTGATATTTTTACCCAGCATACGGGTGTGGAGACTTAGGAATCAATTACACAGCAAATCATTGTAGAATGAAAGTATGACCAGTGTGGCCACCCGAGGAAAACTCTAGCCTGGAATAAAGTCCAATGGTTTTTATTACAGATTAAGACTCAGAATAATATAGATAATTCTCAAAACAAGACTGTAAGATACAGAATCATAATAGGTTGTCCAAACCTCCTAAAGAAGTTCAAACAAAGTAACATCAAAAAGACTAAGGGGCTGATTAGGGGTTTGGTAGACAGAAACACCTGTCTGCTAAACTCCTGACAGGGTTGTCGCTGCTGTGCTGACGACCTCCCCGCCGGCCCCATTACGACTTTACCACTAGGCTTCCGCCAGTCAGTCCAGTGGGAAAGGTGCAGCAGCATTGCCACTGGCTCATAACAGAGCCGGCGGACATGCTACTGCACACAAGGGGCCCCAACACCCTCGAAATGCACTGTCTGCAGAGCATACAGTGTGCATTTTAAGGGTGCTGGGCAGGGGGATCTCTGTGCTGCCCATGCTACGGGCATGGATAGTGCATGGGCCCCCCGTGGCCCTCTGCACTTGTTCTCCGCCAGCCTTTTCATGTCCAGCCAGCCTTGTAATCAAGCCCTAAGTACTCTATCAAGGCTACACATAAAAGCAGTAAGAACATTTGGAAAGAAAGAAACAAACGCTATTAATCATTTAGCAGTTTCAATTATAAAATTGAGTAACCTGGGCAAGGGGAAACCCTATGAATTAACAAGTCCATGATGACATGTGCTGAGTTACACACATGGACAAAAAGGCAAAAGCAGAAAAGGGACAAAAAGAATTGAAAAAAAAATCTAGAGTAACTAATTACAAAATAAAGTTGGCAAAGAGAAGGGAAAAGAAAAAGGGAAGACAGCCACATGTCAGAAGCTCGATCAAGGGTCTTCTTATCTAGATCAAGGGATACATCTCTAAGTCTCAGAAAAGCATTTCAAGGGGGCAAGGTTAGGTAGGACTGTATCTTTCAGTGTCCGAGGGGGTTCACCAAAAGGTGAAGAGTTAATAGTGCAAAACAATTTGTTGATCCATCACTCCACATGGCGCAGAAGGTGTAATTATCCGATGGAAGCCAGTCATGCGACACAGAACTGCAACATAGAAGAAAGTTCCCATTATCAACATATAGAAAACATCCGTGTGGGTTGAAACATTTGTATACATAGCCCATTCTACAATTCCTGAATTTACTGTGATCAAGGTTAGTTTCTCAGATTTGATATGTGTAAAACAATAGAACACCTATTACAAAGTGACCATTCTTATGAGAATGAAGTCTGAAAGAAAAGTTCACGCTAGCAAGAATGACTAAACATATTCTGCACAGTCAGTAAACTAGGCCTTGCAGACCGCACTTAGGCTAAGCAAAGTGTATTAAAACGGCACATTAATTTATACAAATAAGGCACATTTAACATTCAAAATTATGCATTCAACATTAATGAGCTTTGTCAGTGTTCATGTTACAGTAGATTTTGAACAAAAATTCAATATTTAAAACATTTCTCTATTGCATTATTTCATCATTTCAGTACACACTAGTAATTAACACTATGAATTATAACATATAAACAAATTAATTGGTTACACATAAAGTTTAAAGGCTGACCCACAAGACGTTTGTCTAGTGACCTACAGTGAATGCACATTAATATGGTATTCAGTGCACAACTTTACAACTAACCTATAAGAACTTTGATTAAGATAAGGCATAAGTTGTCACGTATAGATGATCACTGTGACATCAGGGGCAATAATAACATTTATGCTGCATCAATGATGTCTCTGAAGTTCAGTTATGAAATTAATAAATGCATATTTGGACAAATGGTGTTTTAAATAATTGGATTTTGTATATTTTCCTTCTTCTGCAGATATAACAGCCTGATTGAAATTACGGAAAACAATTTTTCTGGGCTAAACAAGCTGGAACTTTTGATGTTACACAGTAATGAAATACAACGAATCCATGAAAAGGCATTTAGAGATCTCCATTCATTACAGGTAAGGCTTTTATGTTTTTAGCATGAGCAGCTAAAGTTTGAAAATGTGCTAGTGCCATTGGAAGATGCCCAAAGACTCAGCCTTTTGAGAAGAAGGGTGAGGTTTTGTGGTAATGCTTAGCTTCCCTAAGGTTAAAGTTAAACGAGCCTTGCCTGCACCTGGTAACAATTTGTTGTCCCAATATATTTCGTAAGTCGAACATCCTTGCTCAGCGTGCAACTCTTCCATTTTCTCCCAGGTAAGAGGCTTCTCATGGCAGTCAGTGGTCGGAGCAGGGAATAGGTGCGAAAGAAAGGACTTTAAACGGGATGGAAACTTGAGCAAAAGATAGTGGACTACTGCTGAGTAGTGTTAAGTCACCAGTTGCTCTCTCTGCAGAAATGTTGCTCATATTTTTCACAAACTATTTTTTCCAGGTGATTTAATGCTACATTGTGGACCTGGTGCATAGTTAAAAAATATTAATTTGGCATTTTCTTACTTCTACCAGATATATATATATTTATATATATAAATATCTGCTTTAATGGAAACAGGTGTAAAAGTTGATCATAGGCCCTGTCCCCTAAAATCTTTGAGATTTTTCGCTTCCAATGTACGTGCACCTCGTCTGTGTGCTTTCAGCGGGGCAATGTGTGTTAACTGTCAGTCCTATTTTGCACATTCAGTCAGGAGTTCAGTGGCAGTTGGAATAATGGTAACCCAGGTTACTCTTAACCTATTTGCATTAATACCCTCAGTTCGACTCCTCGAACCCTTGGTTTTTATCATTCATAAATGTATGTTGTATCCAACTGTTGTTCTTTAATTTCAATCTTATTTCTTCCAGACAAAAAGAGACTGTATCTTATCCGATTTTCTGTCATCAAGGATACAGGCATCAATCATATCGTTGGTCAGATATGAGTCTTTTTTCAGTGTTAATGCCTGGTCTTACTTAAGGGTGTATCCAAATGGGGGAAACCATTTGCAGTTCTTTGCAAAATTAGTTGAAAAAGAGCTTGCATTGCTTCAATTGGAAACACATTGCTAACAATTTCTGCAAAAGCATGAATATCTTTCCTTTCCAGTACCTGCACCATGAATAGTATTCTCCCATATTTCCAGTTTTAATCTAGTGATTGCACCATAACCATTGCTCCAAATGTAAAGATCTAAACTACCCAAAGTGTGCAATTAGCTCCTCGATATTTAGCGTTGGTCAGTAGAATTGGTTGGTCTTGTAGTCTTGTGTTGCACACACAGACAAATTGAATGAATGTACTGATTCTCCATGAGAACTTTGTTAACGTCACATCCACTCAGGTTCCATCAGTGAATTTGTAAGGGAGGTGACAAATTGGGTTATCTGCAAAGTATTTTGATACAAAAATGCTTCATGTATCCTAGCTGTGTCCATGCAAGTAGTCTCGACATTGTGACTTAAGGTTTCTTCCTGTGTAAAACAGTAACTATAAGAGCTTTTGTAAATCACTTACATGAGCTTCTAACCACTCACGACTGGGAAGAGCCCAAAAAGATAGCTGCCTTTTGAAGAAACCACAATTTTAATCATGAGCGGTCTCACAGAAGAAAAGTAGAAGTATGAACCAAGTTTGCATTCTCTTTGTGATCATATAGACTAATGTGCAAACACTGTCTTGGGGTATGCCTCCTTCATCTAACACTCTCCCATTCCCTCCGACCTGATTTTGGAATGTGATATTTTATTTTAGGATGTCTATTGACTTCATATCCGCAGAAGAGCATGAACATTCCACTGTATCCATCAGTGCTCTTATCAATCATATTTGATATTTACCTGTCAGTATAATGATTGGTGGCTGTAATAAGCATTAATATGTGTATGTCTCAGTTGTTTCTAAAGTCTTTTATAAGTACCAACCTTTCACCTGCCATCGAAATCTTGAAGCCTCCCACCAATTTCCTGCTCTTTATATGGATTTCCACAATGCTCTTCTTCCCTTCCCACTGGTCCAGGTCTTTAATTTGTACCATGGTAAGGATGTGTTTATCAGAATAGATGCCTCTCATTTCCTCCTGCTGTTCTAACAGTTAATCACTGTAATGCCCATCAATTGCTTGTGCAAGTTATTCAGGTGTAATTCTTTCAGGTTTCTCTCCAGACTCAGTGCTATATGTCCACCTGTGAGTTTGATAAAGTGTATAATGCTGTGCACTTAATAATAGTTTATTCCAATGCTATGATAAAAAAAACTATTCTCAGGATTCCTAAACGTGTGCAGAAGATAGATATTCAGGCTTGCTCCTAACTTGATATACTGGATCTTTCTGAACCTGACACTACCACCCTTTAATCATGTAATGTGGCATGGGTGGAGAGTGCACAAATAGGTGTGATAATCTCTTAGGGAACTTTATAACAGTCAAAACAGTGCACTTACACATATCTAAATCGAGCTGACTGTGCCTTGGAAGTCTTCTTGCACAGACTTAGCATCCAGTCGGCAAAGCTGCAGTTTATGTGTCTAGACAAAAGATGGCTACTGTGCAAGTACTGCAAGCATGGGGTACCACTCTTTTGCATTCAAGAAACATCCTTTTCAGCTTGGCATGTCCCAACTCTGTTCACCTCTATGCCTGAGTGAGACGTTGCCTTTAACTGCTGATCAGAGGATGCAGGCCTAACACCAGAGATGGGATAATGCATGTCATCACACAACAACACCAAGGTATATTATCATCTGACACTCCATGTAATGGGGGTTTCTTGCATGGATGCAAGTACTGCCTCAGGACTAGTTATGTTTAATATATTCCATCTTTGTGATAAAAAATCTTTTCAATTTAGGATAAGGAAATAGGCAATGGTCTAAGGATGCCAGTCTGTTGGTTCTCCCTGGCAATTTGCTGAAATATATATTTTATAAAGGAATTACTTCTCAATTTCTGATACTATATTAAGGGCACTTGCTAGTGGTATACTGGAAAAATACCAAAAGGTGGAGAGTGTAAAAGGATATAATAGTTATGTAGATACACTAATAGAACGTGCTTCACTCAGTGACAAAATCGTGATTTCACTCTATAATGAAGCTTTCCGGTTGGCAGTTTCTTGAAACCTTGCTGTTTGAAATGGGGTTTCTGGTTGCGAGGGTATGCACCTAAGCCAGGCAGAACCCACCTACTCTAGTCAGGGCAAGGGAGTTACACGTCCAAGATAACCCCTGCTCACCCCCTTGGGAGCTTGGCACAAGCAGTCAGGCCTAACCCGTAGGCAATGGGTAAATCGTTTGCACAACACACACAACACATGTGATGCACTATCCCCACCACAAAGGAAACATCACCAAGTTATATGAAAATATACTGTATGATACACAACACAATTTATCAGACCAAACATCACATATCAGTAGTATCCTACTACCATTGCAGTTGGCAGAACGTTACACATTAGTTACTCTGCAACACTAGCTGTAGTCACATATAACACACAGGTTACTCAGTATTCTGCAACATAAGCAGTAGTAAGGAAACAGGTTATTACACTAAAGGACTTGTCATAAGAATATCATAAATGCCCATATTAGGAACATTATAAAATGTATAGCAAGTCAGAAAAACATATTAGTATGTTATGCCCATAAAAAGAACATTTGCATACACATAAGAAACAACATCCAACAGGTAGGCAACATATAAATCAAAAAAGTCCTTAAAAAGAACGGATGTTGTATATATATTGTCATTGGATAGCACTTGGTTAGATGTAGACACCTCTAGTGTCTGCACAATGAAAAATGGGGCCCCGGCTCTCCTCCTTGCAAAATGGGGGTCTCCTGTGAGCTCTGAGGCAAAGAGGGGTGGCACGCACCCTCTCTGTACTATTGATGGGCCCTTCGCTGAGAGCCCCCTCGGGCCTCCATTGGCCCTCTCAAAGGGGGGCCAAGGTCGGCGATTTCTTTTTGCAAAGAAGGGGTGCGCCAAGCATCCCCTCTTTTTTCAGGATGGGCCCCTCTGGGGGCCTGCGATCACTGGGGGCCCCCCGGGCCTCCACCAGCCTTCACAAGGGGGTGCCAAAGTCAGGGAGAAGCTTAAAGGAGGAGGGGGTCAACATGCACCCCCTCCGTTTCAAGAACGGGTCACTCCTGGGACACGCAATTGCTGTGGTTCCCTCCCGGGGTCTGAGGTTCAGGCACTGGCCCACAAGGGGCCAAACATGGGACTGGCGGCACAGGGGAGCCTCGGGCGAGGCTTCTGCTCCACCCACAGTCCAACAGAGACTTCCTCTGGGCTCTGTGGGGCAGGGAGAGGCTTCCTTCTCCCCTGCCCATCTCATCCGGGCCCACATAAGGGCCTTCTGGTGCCCCGGGGGCGCTGTTAGGAGCACGCTTGCTCCAAAACCAATTTTGCAGTTTCCTTTGTGCCCTGGGTCACAGAAATCAGCGCAACTCTGGTGCTTCGCCCCTTACAACCCAGGTCGCGGCAGTGATCTTTTTCCTCCTGCAATACAGCGCTTTTCCAGTGCTAGGAGAGCAAAAGGGGCAGCGCTTTTCTTCCTCAAGCGCTAGGCCTCGAAAATATAAAGCGCTTTCCAAAGCGCTTAGGCTTGAAGAAGTATTGAAGCACTCCTCGTGCTTTTGGATCGTTACAGGGCTCAGGGGCCACAGCACCCTGCCACTGGGGTACAAGAGTCTGAGGACTAGGCCCACAGGTGGAGGGGCCGATCAACAGACCAGCACACAGAGGGTGCAAGCAGGTGGCAAGTCCTTTCAGTGACCAAGCAGGTCACAGGTCAGCACAGCAGCAGTCCATGGTGGTTCCTGGTGGGTCCTTCCAGCCTTTTGTGTCCAGTTCCAAGATGATTCCAAGAGTCTCCAAATTGTGGGGAAAATTCCCCTGTAATTATACTCAGTACTTACAGTGTTTTACAGTGGTGGGGGAGAGGAGGTTCCAACCAGTTACAACTGGTTCTGGGAGTGCCCCCTCTCTCCTCTAGCACAGGCTCCAAAACATCAGTTGGGGATAAACGACCCGATTGTGTGAGTCCAGGGCACAGCCTTTACAAATGTAGGTGTGCCCCACCTCTCCCTTCTCTCAGCCCAGGAAGACTATTCAGTATGCAGGTGCACCTCTGTGACACATCCAAAGCCCCAACTGTCACTCTGCCCAGATGTGGATTGGAGTCAAGCTGCAAAAACACCAGAGTCATAACCACAGAGAAGTGTGCACTTTCTAGAAGTGGCATTTCTGTAAGAGTAATAAAAAACACACCTACACCAGTAAGCAGCATTTATTATCACCATTACAATAATACCAAACATGCCTACGCTACCCCTCATAAATCTGACAATACCCCTTACATATAAAGCAGGGCATTTCTAAAGCAATCCTATGAGAAGGCAGCACTCACAGCAGTGAGACACCAAGTTAGAATGTTTGTCACTACCAGGACAGGCCACGCAACCTGGCACATGTCCTGCCTTTTACACACATGGCACCCTGCCCATGGGGCTAACTAGGGCGTACCTTAAGGGTGACTTACATGTAGTAAAAGGGGAGTTCTGGACCTGGCAAGTAAATTTAGATGCTAGGTCCCTGTGGCAGAAAACTGCGCACACAGACCCTGTGCTAGCAGGCCTAAGACAGGTTTGAAAGTCTACTTCAGTGGGTGTCGCGAGCAGCGCTGCAGGCCCACTAGTAGCATTTAATTTACAGGCTCGGGGTATAGAGATACCACTGTACAAGGGACTTACAGGTAAATTAAATATGACAACTAGGTATAAGCCAATCATACCTACTTTAGATGGGAGAGCACCTGCACTTTAGCACTGATTAGAGTCCTAGAGCCAACAGTGACAGGTCAGAAAAAATAGGAGGCAGGAGGCAAAGAGATTGGGGATGACCCTGCATAAGGAAAAATGTCCAACACTTGCTCACACTACTAACTTTTCTGAACTGTTTACCAGCTGACGCTCAGCTTCTCATGATAGATCCTAGTTAAAACGAAAACAGCTTCTTCTTTTCTATTATGTGATATTTTCTGGCAATGCAGGTTAAAACTGTCAGCACCAACAGCTTCCACAAATGCTTGAAGTTTTTTGTACTACATAGACTACACTCAGCGTCCCCTACTGTGTGCAATGACAGGGGCATGTAGGGCCCAGTGGGATCTCTATGTGCACCCCTTTGGGCTAAGGTGTGCGATGTCAAAGTCTGTGCCACAGGGGGAGACTCCCTGTTTCCTCTCAAGTTCATGACATAGGTTCCCTGGTGGGGGTATAGGTAGTTCAGCCCATACTGACAGTCTGAATATGTGCAAAGAAACCACTGCTGATTAAGGGTCCTTTAGAATCACACGAGTACCAGACAGTAGGGATGGGCAGCCTCTCATGTGGGACCTCAGCCTCCTCCCATTTAAAGGTTGTGTAGCCCTCAAGCATACCCTTATAAACGGATGTATGAAAGTGATGAGCAAAGGCATTGTGCATCACAGCAGCAGACCTAGGGGCATATTTATACTCTGTTTGCACAGATTTGCATAGTTTTTATGCACATTTTGATGCTAATCACATCTAGTGTCAAAATATTGGAGTTTGCACCATTTTTGGTAATGCTTGAACCTACCTTGCATCAATGAGCTGCAAGGTAGGCATTCCCATCTAAAAAATGGTCTATCCCCATAGCCCCATATTTATTCCCCAGTGCTAAAATAATGCATGGGTTGGAGGAGGGGCTGAATAATGGTGCAAAGCTTGCTTTGCACCATTATTTAATGCCTGGGCCAGACCAGGCGTTAGGGGACCTGTGGACCCATTTTCATGGTTAAACACCATGGAATGTGTCCACAGGTGCCCTCCCCAAGCCCCAGGAACAACCCCCACCCACACCAGAGGGACACCAGAGGATGGGGGACCCCATCCCAGGTATGTGGGGTAAGTACTGGTAAGTATTTTGTAACTTTTGTTTTTAAGTGCCATCAGGGGGCCTAACTTGAGGCCCCCTGCATGGCACAGGATGCAATAGCCATGCCCAGGGGACACTTGTCCCTTGTGCTGGTCATTGGGGTGGTGGGCATGACTCCTGTCTTTCCTAGGACAAGAGTCATGTTTTTGGTGGTTGTATGCCAGGAAATTGAGCTAGTCTGGTTAGAGGCATTTTTTTTGCCTCTAACCAGACTAGCGTCATTTTATGACACACAACCCACTCCTTCCCTGCCACCACCCCCATCCTAGCGTCTTTTTTTTAAGATGGCACCCAGCTGGTGCTGTGGAATGGCACAAGCCTGCACTATACTTTTTGCCACAAAACTGTGTTTGCGCAGTTTTGCGACAAAAAGTATAAATCAGGCCTCTAGCTTATTAATTGCAATATGTTGCCCTGGGCTCACCTGAAAGAGACCTTTGTCAGTAGGCAAAAAATACACGTTTTAATCTCAACTTCTTGTGTGCCAAATTCTTAAATGTTAGGTAATTCCAGTTTTTTATCTGGGTAAAATGGTAACAATACAATTAATTCAATTAATTTGGAGTGATACCATGGTAAAGACTGGCAAAGAAGCAGGCAAGTGTGTGACATTTGTTTCCTAACAAGATTTTCCTGAAGCTTTCTACCTTCATGTTTTTTGTCTTTAACAGGTCTTAAAAATGAGTTACAACAAAGTCCGAAGTCTCCACAAAAACACGTTCCATGGCCTCAAGAGCTTGATCAGACTGCACATGGACCACAACAAGATTGAGTTTCTGAACCCGGAAGCTTTGTATGGGCTCAGCTCACTAAAGCTGGTACACCTGGAGGGGAACTTGCTGACACAGATACATGCGGACACCTTTGTCACCTTACGCTATATGCAGATATTCAAAACATCCTCTATTAAGCACATTTACCTGTCAGACAACCTCCTTTCTGCACTCCCTAAGGATATGTTTTCTTACATGGCTGAACTGGAGACTGTATATCTGAATGGGAACCCCTGGTCTTGTGACTGTCAAATGCAGTGGTTTGCAGAATGGGCAGAAAAGTCAAGAGGTAAGTAAATAAGTGCTACAACAAGAATAGAATGACTAATATATTATGTTGAATATATTAAATTATTCAAACACGGTGTAATGATTTGATTAGTACCTACATTTGCTTATTTGCCCCTGACTATGCTTTGCTTTGCTACCTGTGCAATCCAGGAGCTGGTTGATCACCGTATTAAACTGTACTATTTCATTAAGTGTCTGGATGGACAGATTTTGTCCTGCTTACCAGGGTATTCAACTTATTCCTCAGTCTTGCTTTGGTGCAGCTTCCTTAGCCAATCAGAAAGCTGTTGGCCTTTTGCACCCATGAAAGGATGCCTGTCGGAATACTACGTACTTCTCCAATTATAGCTACTGTCAAAGTGTCCATCTTTTTGGGTTTGCTAAACACTGGTCAAAAGGTGGCTCCTAATTTCGAAACACTCTTTACATGACTAAGCACTGCTAAGTGCTACTTGATTGGGCCACACTCCACTTCATTACTTCGCTTTATCTTTCTGCTGCTTTGTGGGACACCAAGGAAACTCCTACTTTCCACTGCCCCATGTTGACCACTGTCACATTCCTGTGCACCTATAATCACTGCCCTTTGTCAGCTGCAAATTTGCATGACAGATGGGACTTCTCATTGGGCAGGTCCTCCAAGTGTACCTGGCACATCAAGATTGATGGTGATGCACCAGTAACATCGGATTTGTGGAATGCCATTGGGCCATAACAGTATTTTTATATTGGATCTTGACTCCATAGATTTGCATATAGTGGCATTTTTTCTATTATTCACGCAATTCTGTTAGCTGGTGTTTGTTATAAAGTGATACATTGATATGTGGTAATTCATAGTCGCATATGGATGTCAAAACCAGATTAATGTATCTTTCCTAGGCATGTTGAGTTCCGCTGTTTAAATCTATATATGCTAATTCCTCAACAGATAAATACTGTCTTTGTAGCTTAACAAACCAAGCTTGATGGATATCCCTAGACAGGTAATCAGTAAACTGTTCCATCTTTTGCCTGTTTGTTTTCCCAACATACTGGGGACAATCTCTATTTCTGAGAATCCACAGTGTGACAAATAATTAGGTATACAAATCTCTGGAAGTGTGATGCTTTACTTCGGGCCAAGCTTCATTGCACACAAATCCTGTTTTTGTTCTTCTACATTAAAACGTCTAAATAGAAGATTCTAATTTTAAATAACACGTTGATTCTGCACTCACCTGAAGGGTGATCCACAGCACATTTTAGTTGCAGACGTCCCACCTCAAAAGCCTACCCCAGTGTTATGTTCATAAGGAGGAACACATAAGGTCACCTTACAGTGTGGCTAAGGGGATTTTATATGCAACCTATAGAGACAAATTATATACATCATCTGTACATGTCCATAGTGCATACACTGCTGAACTCAACAGCTTTATATTAAAGCACTTAGGGGCTGTTCAGACGTATTGCTTTAATGGTAGACTGGTAAATCTGCACCCAAAATTACTGTTCCATGCAGAAATATTGCACCTGTTTCCCGATGTTTTCCAGCATTGCCTAGCTATTTTGGAATATGAAACCACAACCAGATTTTACCATACCATTCCCAGTAAAAAACAATGCAGTGAAACTGCACTAGAGGTAGTCTTATTTCTGCTGAAAACTGGAATTTTCGGACTGAAATAGGAGTCATAGACGTCCCTGAGGATCATGCTTGTCCCAGATACTCAAACAAAATTGTAGTATGCCAATTAGCTGTCAATTGTACAGCTACATATCTCTTAGGTGGGCACGAATACAATTAATGTTAACGCTGGCTAGAACATCAGTTCTTCCAGAGGGACAAGTGAAGCGCATACTCACTCACTCCTCTTTGAAATGTTTGGCCATGCTATTTTTCTGGGGATGAGAGAGATGTGTTTTGTGTTCAGAAGCGCAATAGTTTAGAATCCTGAGCTAACAACCCCTCATTATTTTAACAATAAAGTGCACAACATTGGCCGATACTAACAGTTGTGTAAGTCCCTTCATGTTTGAAGGAAGCAGTAAAGAATTGTACTTCACAATCTATGCCAGGGTTAATTTGAAAACGGTATTCCTACCTACATATGCTTTCATTATAGGGGAACCTAAATTCGTAACTACCAGGTAACAGGAGTTACCTACTGAATAAGGATTACAATTTTATCAGAACCATCACGCTCCTGATACCCACCCGACATTTAAAAAAAAAAGTGGAGAAATGTGTGGGTGAAAAAAAGACAAAGTGTTTGTGAAAGATGTGTCGGAAAAAGTGCAGAGGTACTGAGTCTCGATTTGATTACTCAATAGTAAGCAATGAAATCATAATACTTAAGTATTCCCTCACCTCAAAATAATGATGCCCATTGTATTGTTAATTGAGGGTGCAGGAATACAACATAAACGTGTTAAATAAACTTTTTATTAGGGGGCTTAGTGTAACAGTAAACTCAAACAATTAAAACTTGTGTTCCCTTTGTTAAATAGGGAAAGGAACCTAAAATTAACTGAAAGTTTGTTTCAGTACTTCTCTCTCATTTGTGCTGTTTCCAACTGACACATCCTACCCTGCAAATGTCTGCCATTGCCCTCGCAACCCAACACAAAACACTTTGACCCTCCCCATTCCATTCTAGGCCACCAATAGTGCATTTACAATTGTTTCATATTGAAAGTAATTAACCACCATGTATCCTTTGTGCACTAAATCTAACAGACATAAGCGAATCTTCATAGGTTGCACAAAAATGGTTTACAAAATAACGCTGGATCATGCCTACAGATCTTGTCTTTCTGCTATATAGTATTAAGTCTTGATTCACCTCCGGTGTTTTTTCCAAATAGAATTCAGAAAGCAAATCAGAGAATGTGGCATGTTTGAGACGTGGTAGATTTTTGAAACCTAGCTCTAACTAGTCTGTTCTATGCATTTGTAGTATGAATATGCTTGAGTGTGTATATATGTGTGTGTGCACATGTGTGTGTTGTGGTCTGTCTGATATGTTCTGGTATATGTTTTCTGTGTGCCGCCTCGTCGTGACAAGTGATCATGTGCCCTAAACAAACAACCAATGTGGCTTATCTCACCCTAGTTGGATGTCCTTAGGAATTCTATGCATTGCTAGCTGTAGTATGTTGTAGATTTATGGACCTCGAGAACAATGAAAACTGAGCAAACCATGCAAGCTTTTCTTTACCTAGATTAAAAAGAAAGACAGCATTTACTCATACCAAAAAAATAAATGACATGAGGAAAATGCAGATGAGAAATGGCAAACACTGGCACAGGTATTCAATGACACTATAGGGCCTTAGTTGTAAGGGACCTATGCACAGCTGTCCATAAGTGTAACAATGCCATTTCAATCACTGAAAGCAGTAATGTGCTGTAGAGAACAGTGGTCTCCCATGCAGTTCTGGAAGATGTACTTCAACTTCTAATGTTAAGTATAACTATTGAATGTTTAAGTGTTTCCTATTTAGATTGGCTTTATGTAAATTAATCTTAAGTGGATACTCTAAACATCAGGCGAGCATCAGGTCCTCATGGGCTTGTATTAGACAACCCTATGTAATACTCCTCTGATGAAAATATGTTTATGTATCTTCATAACATGTAAAATAACAAGAGTGACGACCTCATTCAAAGTAACTAGTCCTTGCGTAATCTGCAAGGTAAAGCAGATGTATAGAGCTTCAGCTACTTAACAATAGTTGCCATATGGGTTCTTTTGAGATACGTTACATGAAAAAGGATTAAAATGAGACAGCTTAAACATTATTTTATGTTTCTACTTTGTTTTAGGACATTTTCAGCTATACTATCGAACTAACAATGTTTATTGTTTTCTAGACATGATAAAATGCAAGAGGGACAGGAGTTACACCAATGGTCAGCAATGTCCTGTTTGTTCCATTCCAAGTCAATACAAAGGAAAAGACTTGTCGGACATCTTAGTTACAGACTTGACTTGTGTAAAACCATCCATTGATCCAGCTCTCAAGATCAAAAATGTCACTGAAAGTGGCGAGAGTGATTTCTCTTCTATATCCCCAAAAGATTTCATAGCACCCATAGGATCTCTCGTTATAAATATGACTGACCAAACAGGAAATGAGGCAAACCTGGCTTGCAGTATTCAAAGACCTTCGAAAATGTCACCAATTACGCTGGAAAGAAACAATGGTCACACTCTTCTAAGGACATCTTTATCCACATTTTTGGTGTGCAGCATTGATTATGATCATATTCAAAAATTGTGGGGAATACTGGCCATGTATAGTGATTCCCCTATGAAGCTTAGACGAGAGCTTTTACTTACCAAGATGCCCTATGTTAGTTACAGTTACAAGCAATTTAGTACTGATGAGGATGTTTTCACTAATATTGAAGCTGAACTCAGAGCAAATCCGAGTTGGGTGATGCAAGATCAATTAACGTTACAACTGGACAGGACTGCAACTACACTGAACACACTTCACATTAGATATATTGCAGATGTTCATATAATGTTAGAACAGTATGAAGAAAAGCCAGTTGAATACAAGTGGGCCATGATTTTGAAGGATAACACCACACAAACAGAGTACACTGTTGTGACTGGTAGCACTGTGGAGCTGGATTGCCAAGTTATTGGAGAACCAGCCCCTGTCACTGAATGGATACTACCAGATGGAAGCAAAGTAAGAGCACCATATGCCAGTGAAGAGGGACGAATAATAATAACCAAAAGTGGGAAATTCATTTTAAGAACAGTGGACAGCTTTGATACTGGTGTTTATCATTGCATTGGCACAAACTATCATGATGCAGATGTGCTAACCTTTCGAATCATTGTGGTTGATTCAGATGTAGAGCATGACACTGTCAATGGTCCTGAAATATCCCCGTTAGTTGGTGAAACTCTCCACCTTCCATGTCACTCCAGTGGGATTCCAGAAGCTTCAGTCAGTTGGGTATTCCCCGACAATTCTGTGGTACATCAGTCTTCAAAGCACAAAAATATTTTTTCAAATGGCACATTAAAAATACAGGAACTTACACAGCGAGACAGAGGTTATTTTAGATGTATAGTGGCCAATCCGTACGGTTTTGATGTGTTGGTTGTGAAGATATTGACTGTAGAGGGTGAAAACAATGTGAAAAATAAAAGAACATCTCTCACAGAAGAATGGGAACAAGAAGCATCTGGAACTGAAGAATTTACAGATGTTACAGAAGATTACATGCCACTAACAACTGCATATCCTATCTTAAGTCAGGCATCCAGGGTGGTCTCCAAAAAGCAGCCAGCCAGCAGACACAGTGGAAAAGCTGAAAGTAAGATTCAACATAGGAAAAAAGGAGAGAAACTAAACAAGAGAACTCGAGGCCAAAGAAGGCATTTTTATCATGGTAATCGGCGTATTGACCCACAGCAGTGGGCAGCTCTTTTAGAAAAGACCAAGAAGAAACCTGCTCCTTCAGTCACAAAAGAAATTACCTCAACTAGCACAGAGAAGACATATGTGAGCACAAATGGAAAAGTATCTGGTGATGGAGAAGACATTTCTGGAGGTGATCTCTCACCAACAGAAGAGGGCTTTTTAATATTGACTACTAAATTACCACTAGAAACAACTACAAGTCAGTTAGCAGTACACCAAGGGAAGGAAACTCAAACAATACAGACTAGTAAAGCTAAAACAACTCCCAGCATTTTAGTAGAGGAAATGTCTCCAGTTGTAAAACCAATGGTCATAGAGCTAGAAAAATCCGAAGAGCAGACTGTAATTATAAAAGAAGAGTATTCAACTATGGTACCACAAACACAACAAAGCTCAACATCACAACAAACAAAAGCAGCTCCAGAAGGATATATACCTAGGCAAGAATTGACAACTATGTCTAGAATATCAAAGGCAACATCTTTGTCAATTATCACCAGACCACCTGCAATATCCAATGCTTTTCATAATATAGATGACTACAAGAATAATGTAAATCATACCAGAAATAGTCCTTCCCAAGTTACAACAAATAAGGTGAACATTGCTTCTTCAACAGTCAATGACCTAATGAATATTACTCCCACAAACATGCACACCATGCCACCTTCCACCAGCATTGTGCCTAAAGTTAGGGATAAAGATCTAAGCACCCAGAAAAATTTCCCTTCTGTTGACATAAAAGATCATATTATGTTAACATCTGAAAGCTCAGTTGAAGATACATCCACCAGCCTACCAACATCCCAGAACCAACTAGTGACAAGTCAATATCTGAACACATCATCACCCAAGTCCAGTTTTGAAATAGCTTTAATGACTGTCACAGAACCTGAGAATGAAATGGGTCACATTTATTTTCAGAGTACTCAAAAAATAATAACACCCAGGTTACCACCAGGTTCAACCATTATTGCTCATCAGCAAATTCAGATAATAAGAGATGTCAATCCTAATACAGCAAATGCAAGACAGCGTTACGGACGTCGAAAACTATCTGGGAAAAGACGCATTATTAGACCTGATCGAATCCCAAACATCAAAGATCGATATACCTTTTTAAGATCAGACCGAAAAGAAGTTACTAAAGAAAGTACAACTGTGACATCAGCTACAGAGCTGGCAACAAAATATAAGTATTCTTCTATCACCTCTTCACTAATTGAACCAGTCCCTTTGCCTACTCCAGTTACTAGGGAAAGCACATCAGTAAAATCAGCTACAGATCTGGTAACAAAATATCAACATTCCTCTAGCGCCACCTCATTAACTGGCCCTGAACCTTTGCCTACTCCATGTACTAAAATCATAACAACTCCGAAAGTGAAGATGCCTCAATTTACAACAGTATCAACTCCTGTTACTCTTTTCCAAGAAAAAAGGACCACTGAACCAGATGTCACAGGATTAAAATCACTGCACACCTATGCAGAAATGGCACATCCAAAGCCTGATATAGCGCTAGAATTCCGGCCCACAGTACTGCTGTCAACATCTTCTGGCAAAAGAACCTCTTTTAGTTCTATAGAGTATCCCACAACTGCAACTGGGAAGCATGCTATGATAGCTATGTTTACCACAACACCCAGCCAGGTATATAATGAATACAAAAATGTAAACTCAAAGCCACCCACTGCAAAATCTAGAAATTCCTCAAAAACTTTGAGAGGGAAAATTCCTTGGCATCGATTTT
Organism: Pleurodeles waltl; assembly: GCF_031143425.1. Lineage (NCBI taxonomy): Eukaryota > Metazoa > Chordata > Amphibia > Caudata > Salamandridae > Pleurodeles > Pleurodeles waltl. The sequence continues at coordinate 168,258,004 of NC_090450.1, forward strand.
TTGGAAATGGACAAATTCAGAAGGAAATACTAAAAAAGCTTCGAAAGCCAAAGATACAGACAACTAAATCTGCATTTACAACACTTGCAGCAACATCAGTGTTTGAAACAAATACACTACCAGTTTCTGAAGTTCACGCCTCCTACTTATCAACTGCAGCAGAAATCAGTTTCAATGATACTGGTCTATCTGTGTCACCAGCCATACCTATGACACTAGAAAATGAGATTACTCTAACACCTACTCCAATTTGTTCTTTAACTACTCTCAGAAGATCACCAACAACTTTTCCCTCACACATCACCACTCCCATAACTAAAGCAATTAATGTAAATAGCCACAGTCTGACCACTGCCTCTACAGCACTAACAACCAGTGGCATTATGTCAAGTAGTGCAGCAACTTCTGTGTATACCAGAGCAGTCAATGGCGCAAGAAGGAAATGGGTGAAGAGAAAGAGACCGCGTAAAAAAAATACAACACAGGAGACCATTACAGCTTTAAAATGGAAGCCTTCTGATGAAACAAAAGTGACCAAACCCTCACAAATGACCACCAAAGCTTATAATGTGATGACGTCAACAATGTCCTTGACTAGTCCACAAGTTTCTGAAAATCCAACGGGAACGTCACTTACAAGTACTGATAAGTCACAGCCTTATACTGCATCGGTAAAACCTAAAAGAAGGCCCACAATGAAAAACATAATAAACCCACCAACAAATCATCCGACTGGACAACCACCTCTTAGTACTGATACAATCAAGCTGACTTTACCAAACACCTCACAAGGAATTATTCGTACAGCAAAAAAGGCCCCCATAATCACTCAGGAAACATCATCGTATTCCACAACAATTATGAGTGGAAATCCATTCCTACCCACATTACTGCAGACGTATGTGCCCAGAGCTACAGAAAAATATCAAAGTAGGAATGTTGGAATGGCTACAAATAAAAATTTCAACCAAAACATCCTAAATGAAACTTTTAAATACCTGTATGCAACGAAATCAGTGCCTACTGATAAACATGAAATAGTTGCAAGTACCAACTCCCCAATAGTAACTACCCAGGTGCTACATCCTAAAGTTCAGCACCCTACACCTTCATCACCTACAATTACTGTGACACCCCAGATGGCAATCAGGCAAAGAACCTTGCTCCCTTCTCAAAAGAGGTATTGGAGCAAAACAGTTCCAGAACTGACAGAAAAAAGCAAAACATTGACTGTAAACACTCTAACTATTTTGAAACCACCTTTGAGTCTTACTAGAGAAACTCCAGTGATTACCAAGGACAAATTTTCTCCTTTGTTTCAGCCACTGAAGACAGCAAATCAGGAAACCACCACAATGGACCAGTTTACTTTAGAAACTTCAGCCAGTGAGAGACCAACAAAACCCAAGATTAAAGGTGGAAAGTTAGCTAGTTTCACAGTCTTAGCTAACTCTGATGCTTTTATCCCATGTGAAGCCACCGGCAATCCTGTGCCAACAATTCATTGGACCAAAGTTTCTTCAGGTAAGCTACTACCTACACTACGTGAAACGTTTTACAAATGTAGATTTTATGTTCTCAGATAACTAATAAGCTTTCATTCCATGCAAAGTTAATATTAATGTTTTGCCAACAAAACACTCCATCTTAAGCTCATCAAGATTTAAACTATTCCCTATCAATTTCCCTCTGTTCCACGTTATATCAGATCTTTATTCTAAGGTGTTTACATATGAAGTACTTGTTAAAACAGTTTTGCAGCAGGCTTGTGATCTAGGTGTGTATTGTAAAATTGAGCACCAAGGCAACTCTCTGCTGAACATGAGCATCAGATTCTAGGTTTGACTGCAATAGGTTATGTGACATATATCTGTGTGTTGGACGTGCTGAGCTATTTACTTACGAAGATGACAGTTGGAACCATACTGTGCCACAAGGTTGTTATGAGATGAGATCCGATGAAATCAGATCAGATAAAGTAAGCAAGCCTGCCATCTTACACCATGCTGCTGTGTGACATAAGGTTTCCTCTATCCTCGCAAAGCAACCTGGTGAAGAGTAACTATACCATTGCTGGAAATCCTTGCACAGAATAGACTTCTGGATCAGGCTTGAACACTCTGCATACTTGTGATCCAATTAAACCTTCCCCAGACACGGTAGATGGCTAAAGATGATTTTGTTACTGCTGTGATGGAAAGTCGATGGGATTGGGCAGTGCAGAGTGGCCAAATCCCCATTCTACTTACTTCCACCTCCTCTCCAAAGCCGCATCCCCTCTTGCGTGTACAATCCTATGGTGAAAGTTATTCTAAAGCTGACAAGTGTGGGTGAAATACCATGACATATTATAACATAGCACAGTGTAACAAGGCCTATTAATAGAGCAGATGTTAACCACAAGGATTACCTAGTGAGAGTGACAGAGAAAGGCGTTTGAACGCTGTAAAGCATAGAATACAGTTCGTGATACAGTTACTAGCATAAGATGAGTTTTTCTGTTGTGATAGTGTTGTCTACACCTCTGGTGCTTACAAGTCCATTATGTCTAGCACCTTCTCCTGTGGTGTGATGCCTACTGCCTGGCCCCATTAAAGATTCTCGTCTTGAGTTCTGATTGGTGGCGGACCATTGTGCCTGCAGAGCTCACCACTGCGACTTTATGAAGCGATTCAGAGACACGCAATTCAATCCGTGTTCAGGGTGCCTAGTTTTTTTTCACATCATGACGTTGTGCGCTCCTGACACTGATACATAGGTGTCAGCGAATCTTTCGCTACTTGACCTTATTGTGTCGTCGGAACGCCATAAGGCACTGGCTAAAACACTTTGACCTTGTTTTTCTGGAGCACGATAACACATTTTCAAGCACTGTTAAAGACAATGAGTCTGCATGGACGTCAATTTACCAAAAATGCCAGGGGTAGTGACAGTATACGCTTTTTCATCTTTACCTTCAGTCACACACACAAGCTTACACAAACACACTTTCACACAAACACACTGTCTCTCACATAAGCACACACTCACCGGCATGCGTGTGCACAACATGCAATCAAAAATGTTTTTGACTTACCTCAGCTACCAAGGAGTGCCATGTTCCAGCTAACTGTACTCCATTTTTTATTACACTAATAGTGAATGATATATTATTCAGTATTAGTGTAATTCAAAAAACTGATTGAAGCAAGTAGAGCCCCAAGAAACTGCACCTGTGTTCCTGGCAATGATTTTGCCACCTCTGAGGCCATGGGGCCGCAGAGCAGTGCCAGAGGTCGCAAGGGGCAAGGCGGGGTTCCCAGATCACTGCTAACCCCTAAATGACCTCCATGTGAGTCTGGAGATATTTTAGGCATCAGTCGGCCTTTCACAGTAGTTTTATGACTGTTTGTCCTACCACCTGGAGACGGACCACAGAACAATATTGTGTAGTGGGGGTGTTTTGCAATAATTATTGCAGAGCAAGAAAAATGTGGGCCTATTCAAATCACATTTGTATGGGATATTGAGCATTAAAATTGCTGTGAGAATTCCATGATTTTTTAAGACAACCCTTAAAACATGGAAGATTTACAGGCATATGGGTGATTGGACGAGTTAGGATGTGTGTAATATGAAGTCATCAAGCATAGCCTTTTGGTGCCAAAGAATACAACAAGTCAAATAGGTTTATATTATTGTTGACTACATATTGTTCAATGTATTTCTGCAGAGAACCGCTCCGATCACGGTAGCCTTATGCCATGGTTCTGCCAGAGTTACATGGACTTTCCTCTTTGCTACCCTGTTCAAGATTTCTGACATTTACAGGTCTCACAAATTTAGGACACACACACATTTCTAAAGTTTGTCAACATTCGTCTTCATGTCACTAACATATTTACAGTGGCAGCTGGCTTATGTTTACTGCAGGAGGTCGGGGAGACACAATAGTAATAATAAAAAAAATTTAAAGACACACCTTCAGGCGTGTTCCTTGTGTCATCCTCCTGCCCCTGGAAGCTCCAATGCACGGGACCAGGAAACACACACTAACCAATCCTGACACTGCGTTCATGCTGGTAACCAGCATGAAAACAGCCTCAGGAATGGTAGGAGCAGGCTCTCCCAGTACTCACAAGAGCGCTGAAGGCTTGTGCTTACTCCGTACCAGCGGCCTGCTGGGTTAGAGATGTTTAAAGAGCACATCTGGCTGGCCATAGCGAGACGGCTGGCCAAATGGACAGGCACACTTTAAACAGGTGCACAGCTCCCTGCTGCCACTCGCCAGCAATTGCCCCACCCCGGCCTGACACTCAGTTCAGGGCGGGGCACTGAAAAATTAAATTGTAATAACCAAAGTTTCTTACCATTTTATTTTTCCGTTATGGGGGACATTTTTATGGCAGGGTGACACTCCTCTGCTCACAAGGAGGGGCCGCCCCTGTATATTTACCATGTTCCGCACCCTTTCATCAGGGAGTTTATGTAGTCACACTGACAGAGCATGTTGTGCTGCAGGTAGTTTTGTTTGGTTATTTAATGATCTCATTTACTGAGAGCTTAAGGTTTTAACCTTAAGTGCTGCTGTATAGAGGTTTCATTAATACAATTACTTTAGTTGTGTATTTATGTGGCTTATGGGCTAGAACTGCTGACTTTGAAACTGGAGATCCAGGAGCGAATCTCAGCCACTGCTCAAGATCCAGATTTTCTGGGCTAATAACTTACCTTCCAAGCCTGCCTAAAAACATAAATGTGCATTTCCTCGTTTAAGTTTGTGCTATATAAAACTGCAAAATATATGAACACTTTATGCTTTCGTTGACAACAATCAGTTTTGCAGCTATGCTTTACCTCTCCCTATAATGTTACTTCAAAAGCAGCGATCTCACATATTTTAATATTCAACAGGCTTTAGTCCATTTTTAGCCATGCATAACAAAACGCTTGTAAAGACTTGGGTCAACCATGCAATATTACAAAGTGCATCAAGTTTTTGTTTTGTTTTTCTGATATTTGAAGTGCATTAGAAACACGCACTAAATAAGTAGCCCTTACTTGTGCTGCCTTGGGTAAAATACCTAGGGGTGCGTCTCTGAAAAGTGTCACTGCACTTAGTGCAGCACCACTTTTTTTGTGGCCCTTAGCGCACCCCTAATGCCACCATACGTGCTCCATATTTAAAACATGGAGCACCATGGCAGTATTCAGGGGGACTAGCGTCATCATTATTTATGCTAGGACGGTGCTTTGCAGGATTAACATCAAAATGTTGACGCTATTCTTGTAAAGTACCCAGAGGCCCATTGAAAACAATGGGAGCCTTTTTTTAACACCTGCTCTCAGCAGACGTTAAAAATGCCAAAAAAAATAACTCAAAGAAATCTCTTCGGTTTCTTTGTGCCATTTCTTTGGCCCCCCTAGCACCACAACGCACCCATTGCATACAATATGCCTGGCACTGGCATAATGTGGCACAAGGAGTTATAAAGTGGCGCAATGTAAGCATTGCGCACTTTTGTAAATATGGCACCGTGTTTTTGGCCTTCCAACAACACGTTAACGTAAAAAAAATGTAGCTAATGTGGCATTGGAAAGGCGCTATGCCCTCATAAATCTGGGCCCTATTTATAAATGAGGAACAAAGGTCTTCAGAACCTGCACAACTATTTTATCCTTTTACGTTCCTTCAATATGAGCCTATATATTTTTAAGCGCACATCAGTTCAACTATCAAAGCTCACAATCTGCTTAATTTAAGTTGGTGGTTGCAGGTGGAGCGCACAAGCACTCATTATTTGGGACTGGCAGTTATTATTCCTCAACAGACTTTGACTAGGAGCAAGAGAGAGGAAACACAAAAAGGGGAAGAGTGGAGGAAGAGAAAGATGGTAAAAAAATGACAAAGAGAGAAGGCAGGAATGAAAAATAATCTGCAAGTGCGAGATTAACAGAATAACAGATATCTATGGTGGATTAAAAAGGGATGATGTGGAATTAGATGGCGCAGCCTTGGTACTTATCGTCATTAACATTGATGGATAACCTCACCATGGTGTTAACGTACCAAAATATATTGAAGAAATTTCCCTTCTTTCAGGCATTACTCTCCTGAATTCAGTATTCAGAAACACAGAGGGTGGCGCTAACCCCAACAGTATTATATACACCACAGGGTTACTATAATGTATTCAATCTGGTTTGGACCATTTCTATACTACTTCGCCAAAATGTCCTATAACACTCTTCTGACCTGATGAGACCCGTATACCGAGTTGAGGGTCGAAACGTTGTCAACAAATAAAAACAAACAAACTGATGTTTGACATTGGCCTAACAGTTGTTTGTTTTGGAAAAAAAACACACACACCCTTTCTGGGATTTACCTTCTAGTTGGTCTTGTCACAATTTTGGTTGTGGTTTCCTTTCTCTGTGAGACACACTGCACTTTATATAAACGTATATAGTGATCAAGAACAATTTATGTGTGTAAATACAAGTGATGTATGATGCATTATGGTCTGGATATTATATTTTTTAGCATTGAATGGGTTTAGCCAAAGAGACTAATTATTTGTAAATGAATAAATGCTACCGGTAAAAATCACTGTGATTAAGAAAGCAGCCTTGGTATTTGGCACACTGATCTTTGATAGTGTCAGCTATGGGCTTCGGAGCAAAGTTTGGTCTCGGCACTTATTTTTTTTTTAATTAAGCAGTGCCTAGAAGTAGAGTAAGTGCTTTGCAGACTGAAGATATTTGCTTATTCACAAGGTCTGCACCATACCATTTAAATGTTAAAACAAGAATGCAGTGTTAGATTATTCACATGTAGATGCCACGGTCTGTCAGTAAGTATTTACTATTATCTTTATTCTGTGGTTTGCTCACTTCTTACCCATTATGATTTTTTGTAGACATCAGCTTGCATATAATACACATTTTGATGTTTTGGTTCATCTTGTAACTTAGGGCTTGATTTTGAGTTTTTTGGGTAAAGTTTACTACATCGAGATGGAAGAGCACAATATCTCTGTAATCCCAAGGTACCTCCACATGTCCAATTAAGAACTTTCCTCCAGCCCTGTAGCAAACTCTCTACATTGACAGGAACACATATCATGCTATTTCCTGTCAATGAAGAAAAAGTTTGACGGGTGATACCATTAGTCGTGAAAGCCATCTGTGAAATGTTTTACATTTTTTGTTTTTCAAAAACAAACTCCCAAAGTAGTAGTTCATTGTTTGAAAATAAAAACTATTGACTCCCACACCCTGGAAGTTTTCTCCCAGGGTATGGAGGTTGTTATTGTTTATTCACTATTCCCTACTGCCAGGTTTTTCCTGGAGGTGGTGCATTGGAAAAAAAAGACTTTGCAGTTTTCCCCCTACATAGGATGGATGGTGTAAAGTCCTTTCTCCAGTAGCCACTACTCCATTGTGCAGTCAGAGGAAGTATCTTGTTGATGGAGACAATGAGGGCAACTTCGACAGAATGCTTACAGTCTGCCGATTTCTAAATGAGGCAGGAAGACTGAGAGTTTGGTGGGCAGGGTACTCCTTCACAATTACAATAGAGTAGTGCTAGCGTGCCTGGTCCTTAGTAAGTAAACTTACAAGGGGACGCTATAGGTTGATGAACATTTTGGATCGCATGGAGTATCCTAGTCATGCAGTGTCTACTGAATCAATAATTAACATCAATAATCAAGAAACATTCTATGGAAAAAAAACTCAAAACCATCTACTCATGAATAACCACAACTCGGTAAAAGAGTTAATCAAGTTTTATTTCCCTATTGTTTACAATACTAAATCATCTGTTAGATCAATCTTTATTCAATCAACTCAGTTATTAGTTTATTAATTGAAACGCGAATGACATAGTCAATCAGAACTTGAAGAAAAACATATGCTTGAATTAAAGCCAATAAAGATTCCAGCATCAATAGCAGAGTTCAGCAAATAGCTTGTCAGTCATTTGTCACTGTCAACGTCACCCCTAGGAAGCCTACCTAACCAAGATTAGCATTAGCATGTGGTGCTTCATGCAAAACAATTTAGAGAAAAACATACATTTGGAAAAACATCTTTCTAAGTGAAAATCTATAAAACAGCGCAGTTGATACCTAGAAAAAAAGGCACACGTTAGTCAGTCACATTTTCATAGCTACCTATCCACAGAATGATTCAGCAACAAAGTCTGCCTTTGTCTTCAGGTCATCAAATTGATCAGCTACACATCAGGCTCACAGAGTTTGAGCCCAACAACAGAATCTCGAACAGCGTCTCCAGTCAGTCAGCAGATATGACTTTAACCTATAATATTTGTTTACAAAATCTACAAATTTCAATATTAGTCCTTTCACAAGATGTGGATTGGTTCGCCATACGATGTCCTCATCATCCTGCTCTTCAGGTTTCAAAATTGTTGCATGTTCCTCTTCAGTCGGTGCCTCTACTATTCGAGTCCTAGCAAAGTACATTTAGCCTACTCTACACATAATTGTATCAAATTGTCTTCATCATCTCTTGTCCACCGGTACATTGTAGAAAATTCTAGCTAAGCAACTTTAACATCGGGCGGTTCAGGGCCATGTCATACATCCAACTTTTTGCAATGTGGTTATTACTCTGTGTGCGAGGCCTAGGAAGACTAGGCCATGATTTCAGCTAAGTTAGCACTAAAAGTTAATGTAAAACATCGGTTATACATTTCAATATGAAAATATTACTACATTATTTTTTTATTTCTTTCATCATTTCACACAGATTCAGTTGTATTAGTACAATCTCTTATATATGGCTGTCGTGCCCCGAGGGCACATTTTCAAACGTGCACATTATTTTCTCTAAGATTAATTTCTCTACAGCTTTTCATTATTTAAAACACATAAACATCATTAATAATTTTCTAATTAGCACATCTGGTTCAAAAGACCCTCCTCTGATGACTAAATATGTCATCATACCTTTCTTTACCATCATTTTACAATTCTGTCTCTGATGTATTCTGCCTTCTTCTAAAATTTTCCCTATATATTCTTCCCCTGGGTGGTTCTTCCCTCCTCTGATTATATGTAGACCTTTTTAATTTTATCCTTTGCCATAATTTACATGTGCCCCATAATCCTAATATACAAGCAATTACAATGAATATTCCCTGGTCAATTTTCAATAATACCCCATTCCAAATTTGACTAAACCAGTTACCTACTGAAGCAAATCCTTTTCAACCTTTTCCCAAACCCCTGGTTCCTTCAGCTCTTTCAAATCCTTACTTGAATTAGTTAACTTATTTAGTAAGTCTCTTATCTCCTTATCATTATTAGGAATGTATGAGCAGCAATGTCTAGCATTAATCATCCTTCAGACTCCGCCGTCTTTCGCTAAAAGTATGTCTAAAGCAAGTCTATTTTGAAGCGTCATAGCTCTATCCACAGCTAACTCAGTATCTTACCGGAGTACTGCCCCTGTAAAATGTGTCAGCATGTTATCCACAATAGTAGACAACTTTTGTTTCTTGATTGCATTCAAAATAGCTCCTACAGAAGGAATTACTGCACCAAAAATGTCTCCCACAATTGCATAAGAGGTTTCCCTCCTCTGTCGCTTATGATGTAATTCAGTTACATTCGGAAATGTCTTTAGATCATCTATCTGATAAATTTTAGGGAAAACTATCCCCAAATAGCATGTCCCATACCATCCTCTAGGAAGTCGGTAACAAGTATTAAGTACACAAATATAATAGATTCCAGGAATCGCAGGGTCCTGACTATTCAGCATAAAAGTCCATTTACTCTGAAACAAAAACACATGCCTACATTCACTCGTTCCCACAAATAACGTGTCTGTGCGTGGTTTTGGCCTATATATACAAAGCTTCCCTACATGTAATGCATCTAAAGCTAACTTCCCACGTTTTTTAATAGCAGTATAAGCATAATCATTCTTATAAGTTATTTTCTCTAGTCTCTTTTCTAACATCTCTTTCAATGCTTTTTTCTTTTCGTCAGTATGCTCTATAAAGCTTTTCTCTAAAGGTGTAAGCAAGCATGTTAAGTTATTGTTGTGCGCGTACGCAGTGCCAAATGATAATGTCGGCTTAAAGAAGCCACAAACTAATGCTATATCATGTTCTTTAGCTACATTACTCAGATATCTAATAATAGGAACAAATGAAAATACCACACCGTGGTTAGAGTAAAAATATTGTATATACTCTTGGTTATAGAATCTTGTTAGTAGCATACTACGGCCTATGCCATACATTAATGGCAAGCTATGGTACGTAGCTCCTTCTTCTACTGAGGAAGGAATTTTCGTACAGACAAGACAATTCTTTGCATCCATTGTCTCAGCATACTCACTCAAAAAGCGATAGAAAACATTTGTAGAAAGCTCTCCTTGAGCATTAGTATAATCATGCAAATATTTCTCTTCAAACTTAAACCTTTCTAAGACTGTTAGTGTAGTAGTTTCAGGAACAGAAGCGATAGTGGCCTTTTTCATATCATTAACAGACATTCCCACAATCATTATTATAAACAATATTCCACACATAACTGCCACTCCAACACTCAAATATCTACAATACATGACGTTTCTAACTTGGCTATTAAGCTCAGCCATGATCTGTAAAGAATCAGAAAGAAAAAGTAACTCTTAAAAACTAACAGCACAAAAATCAAAAATGGAGAAAAATACTTTCTCACAGTTCATTTTCACAACTAGGGACCCTTCTCCTTTGTCAAAAAATCGATTAGCAGCTTGTCACATCCGGGTTTCAATTGTTATATCAGGTTATCAATGTCTCTTTTGGTTTTATTTCAACAGTCTCTTTCTTAGTTTTTCTTTAGATTAGCTCAACAACTCAGTTATTCGATGGCCTTCAGGTTACATCAAACTACTGACTCAAAACTTGTCTACCAAAACAAAAGGACATTAACTTGTGTTGCCATTCATTGTTAGCTGCATATGCCCACTCAGGACCTGCGTATCTTCGACTTGCTATTCTCTTTCTTTTCAACCCTCATTCACCACCTGATTCTCCCTCACTCAGTTCTGCTTTTCTCGTAGTATCCACTTCTTCTTCTATTGTTTCATTTATGACCAATTCGTTCTTCTTTCCAATCTGCGATTCAGGCCAGTTATCTCCTTTTCTCGTTCCTTCTGTCAGTATTCTTCTCAAGATTGGACTCTTTTCCTTTTCCTTCTTTCCTTTTCCTATGGTGTTTTCTCTTGATGGACTTGCAACGGGCTCAGGAGGAGTCAAATCCCTTTGACACTGATCCGACTCAACTCTTTCACCCTCTTGAACTGGCACTGGTTCTGTCCCTTTTTTTAGCATCGTCTGCTTCTGGGAGAACCGCCACTGAATTAGGCTCTCCTGCTGTATCCGTTGAGATAGGTTCTTGCCCATCCACCTGTTATTCTTCACCTTCATCTCTTACAGGGGTAATAGGCCCATCTTCCACAAGTTCAGGCTCAACTTCAGGTTCTGTCGGCTCTTGTTCTGGTTCAAGTGTAGTTACCTGTTTTGCTGTTGTTGGTGCTCTCAAAAACACTTCTTCATGCTCTTGTGGACACACTACTCTCTTCGTATGACTTGCGTGTATCCAGTTAGGGAGTCCTGCATACTTTACAGCTGTCACTGTCATTAGCACCACCTGATAAGGACCCTTCCAACGCGATTCCAAACAGGTCTTGCAAACATGCTTTTTGATGAAGACCCAGTCTCCGGCTCTCATACTGTGACCTGGGTCATGGATGGGTGGCAGGGTGGTGGCCTGCACCTGCTGAGAGAAGGAGTGAACCACATCAGGCAGACCCTTGCAGTAGTCCAACACCATACCATCTGTAATGTTGACAAGTGCATTTGCAGGAACTGTTGGCAATCTCATTGCTCTGCCCATGAGGATTTCATGGGGCGAAAGCCCTGTCTTTCTGTCAGGTATGTTTCTCACTGACATCAACACCAAAGGTAATGCATCTGGCCATTTCAGATTGGTAGTGGCATACATCTTGGCAATTCTTGATTTCAAAGTACCATTCATTTGTCCCACTAGTCCTGATGCTTCATGGTGGTAGCTACAATGCAACTTCTGCTCAATGTTTAGTGATGTACATAAGATTTTAGTCACTTCGTTATTGAACTAAGTTCCCCTATCTGATTCTAAAAAGATCGGAAATCCGAAACGTGGTATTAATTCTCTAAGCAACAGCTTTGCTACTGTGAGACTGTCATTTCTTTGTGTGGGGTATGCTTCAATCCAATGACTATACACACACACAATCACCAACACGTACTTCAAACCTCCACACGCAGGCACCTCAATGAAATCCAATTGCGTTCTGCTGAATGGACCTCCTGCCTTTCCAATGTGGCTCAAATTCACCAGTGTCCCTTTTCCCACGTTCAGTTGCTGACACACTATGCATCGATGACACACTGCCTCTGCTGCTTGCCTGAATTTAGGATTGAACCAATCAATTTTGAACAATCTAACCATGGCATCCCTTCCAATATGTCCCTGCCCATGGTAATAACGAACCATCTGAGACAATAGGCTATTAGGCAAGACCATTTGACCCTCCTCAGAAACCCAAATTTCATCAGGTCTTTGGACACATTTCGATTTCACTCAAAGTAGTTTCTCCTCTTTGTCTGCATTTTCCTGCAATGTTTTCAATTCTTCTAGAGTATCAATCACTTTTAATGCAAAACTTGTGCAAGTACTTTCTTCTTTGGGCATCAATTCCCACTTATCTTTAAACGATATACAGTTCAATGCGCAAAACCTTGTGACTTGATCCACATATCCGTTTCCCAATGAGAAGTAATCCTGTGTCTTTTGATGTGCACTGCATTTTACCACTGCAATCTATTCAGGTAACTGTATTGTGCACACCAACTCTTTTATCTTGTCGCCATTTCTCACTGGTGTACTAGTAGAGGTCAGGAAACCTCTTTGCGACCACAATTGACCAAAATCACGAACAATTCCAAATCCATATTGGCTGTCCATATGGATTGTGACTGTCAGTCTCGCAGATACATGGCATGCCCTAGTAAGAGCCATCAATTTTGCCACTTGTGCAGAATATATACCTCAAAACCAAGAAGCTTCTAATGTGCCTGCGATTGTACATACTGCATATCCCATACTCAATGTCCTTGTCCCATCTCTAAGACATGAACCATCAACAAAAACAATGTGGTCATTTTCCTCCAATCGCGTGTCTCTAATATCAGGCCTTGGTTTTGTACACAGTTCTGTTACCTCAAGACAATCATGCTCGATGTGTTCCTCCTTTTCAATTTCAACAGTATCACTTGGACGCAACGTCGCTGGATTCAACACTGTACATCTTTTCAATGTGACATTTGGAGCATCCAATATGCTCGTCTCATACCTTGTCAGTCTTGCACCAATCAAATATTGCATTTTCGTCCTTGTCGGTAAGATTCAACAGAATGTGGTACCATTATCATCAAAGGGTATCCAATGACTAACCCCTCACATTGAGAAAGGCTTTGACCAACTGCAGCTACTGCACGCAGATAACCTGGTAAAGCTGCTGCGACTGAGTCCAAGGTAGCTGCAAAAATAGGCTACTGGGCGATAAGCACCTCCATGGACCTGTGTCAAAACAGACAAAGAACAAGCATGACGTTGATGACAAAACAATATCAAGGGCTTTGTGTAATCAGGCATTCCCAACGCCGGAGCTCTGCACAAACTCTCTCTCAGTTCAGTGAATGCTTTAATCTGATCCTCATCTAAGGTAATGGGGTCTGTGACATCCTTGTGTGTCAGCTGCTGCAATGGTTTGGCAATCTCAGCAAAATTCAGGATCCATTGTCGACAATACCCTACCATTCCCAGAAACATTCTGACCTCTCTCTGTGAAGTTGGAAGACTTCTCTGCAAAATCATGGTAATTCTCTCCCTGGAGATTCTCCATAACCCTTTCTCTATCTGGTGTCCCAGATATTTCACAGATTACTGTAGTTTTACAGGTGACACCTTATGTCCGAACCTTCCCAATTGATTTAACAGGGCAATCGAGTCGTACTTGCACTCGTCCCTTGTCCTGTATGCAATCTGTAAATCGTCAATGTACTGCATTAGAGTCGATTGGTACGGTAGTTCCAATGACTCCAAATTCTTTTTCAGGATCTGATTAAACAGTGATGGTGACTCCGTATACCCTTGTGAAAGCCTGCACCAGCTGTAGACTCTGTCTAGGAATTTGAAACTAAAAAGAAACTGACTATCCTCATGAAGAGGAACAGAAAAGAAAGCTTGTGACAAGTCAACCACTGTGACCCACTCTGCATCTCAGGGAATCTGAAACAGTATCACTGCTGAATTTGGCACCACTGGACAACACGTGACCACCCTGTCATTCACTTTTCGCAAAACCTGCACAATGCGCACTTTCCCACACAGTTTCTTTAAGCCCATTATCGGTGAATTACATGGACTGCTCAACACTTCTTTCAAAACCCCTTGTTTTAGAAAATCTCCAATTATTTGTGCCACTTTCACCAGGACATGTGCCATGTTATACTGTGGAAGTTGATAGCGTAGGTTGATCACGTAGATTGATAAAAGTATGAGAAGCCCTGATAAGCCTCAATGAGATCATAAAACTAAGGCTCCTTAACTGCTTCCCGTACAGACGCTTACCAGGCTTTACTTTTGGCTTATCAGGGCCTCACATACCTGTATCTACCTACGTGATCAACACCCAATCTACCCGTTACTGCTCTTGCAGCCCCCCATTTTTTCCCTTAGTTTTATGATCTCATTGAGGCTTATCAGGGCTTCTCATACTTTTATCAATCTACGTGATCAACCTACGCTATCAACACTCAACCTACCCGTTGCTGCTCGGGCAGTGTCATTACCCTTAGTTACAATTTCCTAACAAGATATTCTTTTCTTTATTTCAGCCTACTTAGCTGATTATTCTCTACTACTCTGGCCGCACGGCCCAGCCTTGATGAAGTCACTTGTGTGACGAAACACGTGTTGGCTGTTTTTTCATGATGACACTTTGATTTCTAACGTCTACAAATAAAGGACACCGTCTACTGACAAGACTCAAGATTTCTCTTTACCGTTTACTTCTTCTAAACCTTCAAACGCACTACCAGGGATCTATCATCCCCACCATATGATTGGACAATATAGTCTGTGTGCTGTGGCCTATTTGTTCTAACCTCCAACAATGTGTTTCCACAGACATTTTGAAAGTTTCGCAAACCTGTCTGTCTGCTGATACCACTCAACCGGTTCATCTCTTAGTTTCAGGGTAAACATTTGTGAATGACAATATATCACTTCTGTGCCATGGGACATGAACAAACTGCCCTCCTGGAATTTCCCTCATCTGAAGCATCTTTACTGACTCCCTTTCTTTCTAAACATCTTCAGATGCTTCTTGTGAATCTCGTTTTTGCTTATGCTTCTTATTTGCCCATCTACCTTCCCACTTCTCCAATTCTCCCCAAATCTGAGCACTCTGCAATATTTCTTTTAAGTGAGCCTTCATTCCTGCCGATCTCATATGCTCAAAATCCTTTGCCTCAAAGTCTAACCTGTAACTTCGTTTCAAATGTTTTGCTTTCTCAATCTTGATATCCTGTTTTACTGCCAGCTCTGCCAAGTTCTGATGTATCTTACTCACTTCCCTTGTAAATCTTGGGCACAAGTACCTCAGCTCTTCTTCAGTGTAGGATTCTAACCTGTTTACTCCCATTGTTCCCGCAACTAATTCTGCTGCTTCTGTAGATAACCTTACACGATTTATCTGCTCTTCACCCTTGGATGTACTTGGAGGTGTATTTAACCTGTCCAACTATTCACTCAATTGCTGAGCTGTCAGTCTCTGTAATGAGATGTTACTTGCATTTGGAACTGGTACCTGCTGCATCGCTGCACCTGGAGTTAGCGGCGTCAAAAGCTTCAACCCTTGACTCGCATTTGATGGTCTAGATCCATTAAAAGTTTGACCCACAGATGACATCATCTGTACAGGATCACTCACTCCCCTCCTCATGAGGCTCTGTGACATTTCACTCTGATCTCCTGCACTCGCTTTCTTTTGTGCAAATAGAGGTACCGCTGGACCAACAGTAATCGGTAGCGATATCACATCTGGAGCTGCCCTGACACTTGTACCTTGTGGAAACGTTACCCCCATGGCCTGATTCATCACTGGTGTGACATCTGACTGTGTTCCTGTTATCAGTGTAAACTTCTGCAAAGCCTGTGGCTGTGCCGGAGGCAATAACATTGAAGTTGGCTCAGTCTGAACTAGCATTGGCTTCGGATGCACTTGTTCCATGGGCACTACTAAGTTCGAAATTGTCTCAAGAACTAGTACGTGTGGATAAATTCTCTGTATTGATGGCAGATGTACCTGAGCTTGGACCACAGAAGTAGTCCCTGCATTAGGATTACTCTGTATTACCCCTTGTACTTGCCCACTATCTGTCTGCACTGGCCCCACTATGCCTGATGCCTGTGCTGGAAGAGTTGGGGCAGAACTAGTACTTGGACCCCCTGAATGGGTCACACATGGCAGAAGTCGATCCCTCAGCAACTGTGTAATAAGGTCCTCAACATCGGAATCCTCATCATCTACATAAGGCTTTTTCTTTTTCCTTTTTCTGTGCTCTCATCACCCTTAGCAGCATCTTCTTTCTCTGCCTCATCTTCTGCAATGGCAGGAAATAATTGAATTCCCTGTGTTGTCTCTGCTCTCCACCTCTTCTGCTCCCAATCCCACCTGGCTTCTGCCAATTATTTTTCCACTCTTTTTATTCTTCTTTTAAATGTCATCTCTTGTTGCTGTCTGGCTATTTGCTCTCAAACTACTAAAACCTCAAACTGTGCTGGTCTTGGTAATGGTTTTGTCTCATATAATGCCATTCGCAATTCATCCAAAATTCTTAAATTAAACGTTCCATGCTGTGGAAACACTAAAGCTCCTAACTTCTTTGTCATCTTACACCACTGCTTCAACCAAAGAGATGGTGTGGCACCTCGCTCCTCCATCACAATGTACGACGGAGAATTTTCCGGTGGGGTCGGCTCCCCCACTGACACCTTAATGTAAGAATTACCCTTCATAGCACTTCTAAACGCCTTGAAAAACGTCATTTTGTTTATTGTATTTACTTTGATTCAATAATGAAATGACTTTTACTACCGATTCCTTTCACCCACCTACTCAACCAATTGCCTCTTATGGATGGCTGCCAATCTGCTCACGAATCTTCTTACTAACCAAACTAGCCCAGCGCGGCACACTCTGACATCACACTCACAAACTGCGGCTGACAAAGTCTTGTGGCTTGTCCCCCTAAACTTCAACTCACACAAAACGAATGCGACTATTGCGAGAAAAAACAATAACTAAAACAAACCTGCTGGTTTACTACAGGAAGGTACACAATCACTTTAGAGACCTTATGGATTTTCACTAATGGTCCTTTCACTCATATAGCTATTCCTCCCATGAATTTCACTCTCAACTGATCAATGGGTCTGTTCTGGTGCACATAGGACTCACCAAATCTCAGTCGAAACATTTCTCTTACTCAATTAACGCACACACTGACTTGTTGACCACGCCCGATCAACCTACTAAACCAGACAGATTACAACATATAACCAAGTGTCTCCTACACTTGCCAATATACTCTGGAGTCTTAGACCACGCAGGGTCCGTACATCACCAACAACCACGTAGACAATTTTTTAGCACAAAGTGCCACACACATATGAAGTTCGACGACTTCCCTACTCTCATACTGCGGATTACGCACACTCCTACTAACCTCTGCTGGAGTACGCAGACTCCCTACTTTACCTCACATATATCACAATTCACCTGCGATTTGCTGAAGCCTTTTGCAAGCGCAACCTACAACTTTCATACTATCACAAGAACACCGAGAACATACCCATCTTTACTAGCAGTATCCGCGATCTGGGTAAGTCATATCTGGGCTTAAGAGGACATCATCTTTGCTACAATTGCCATTTCAGAAAACAAAACCTCATAAAAATATGAACAACTAACCCTAACTTAAACTATCACCATAACCAGTATTCACCACATAACCAGTCCTCCAAGGAAACTAACCATCAAGCTGCTACAAAAAACTGCTAGAGCGCCTGGTCCATAGTAAGTAAACTTACAAGGGTACGCATATAGGTCGATTAACCTTTTGGATCACATGGAGTATCCTAGTCATGCAGTGGGACTTCATGCAAAACAATTTAGAGATAAACATAAATTTGGAAAAACATCTTCCTAAGTGAAAATCTATAAAACATGGCAGTTGGTACCTAGAAGAAAAGGCACATGTTAGTCAGTCACATTTTCATAATTACCTATCCACAGAATGGATCAGCAACAAAGTCAGCCTTCGTCTTCAGGTCATCAAATTGATCAACTAAGCATCAGGCTCTCAGAGTTTCAGCCCAACGACAGAATCTCGAACAGCGTCATCAATTCTCCCCTCGCATTTGAAAATTTTAGCCCTTTGCCATGACTTTTTATAAGCGTCTCCCAGTCCTTCCCCCTAATTCCCATTTGGTCCGTCAGTCATCAGATATTACTTTTCCCTATAATATTTGTTTACCAAATCTATGTGGATTGTTTCGCCATACGATGTCCTCATCATCTAGCTCTTCAGGTATCAAAATTGTTGCATGTTCCTCTTCAGTCAGTGCCTTTATTGTTTGAGTCCTGGGAAAGTACATTTAGCCTACTCTACACATAATTGTATCAAGTTGTCTTCATCATCTCTTGTCCGCCGGTACATTGCAGAAAGTTCTAGCTAAGCAACTTCAACATCGGGTGATTTAGGGCCATGTCATACATCCAACTTCTTGAAACGTGGTTATTATTTCAGCTCTCTGTGTGCGAGGCCCAGGAACACTCGGCCATGATTTCAGCTAAGTTAGCACTAAAAGTTAAGGTAAAACATAGGTTATACATTTCAATATGACATGTTACTACGTTATTCTTGTACATCTTTCATCATTTCACCCAGTTTTAGTAGTATTAGTACATTTGCGTATATATGGCTGTCGTGCGCGAGGGCACATTTTCAAACGTGCACATTATGTTCTCTAAGATTAATTTCTCTACAGCTTTTATTATTTAAAACACATAAACATCATTAATAATTTTCTAATTAGCCTATTTGGTTCAACAGTAGTCTGTCTGCCAAACTATAAATTCAGTCCTTAATCTGGATTAGTGAGCCAATGTAAATGTTGGGTATGATTGCAGAATGAGACAATCCCGAAGTCTGTGTGAGTTTGCTGACATCAATCACAGAGGCATGTTGAAAATATAATCAGTCAAGAATGAGAGATAAAGGCTGCGGATGGATAACACTGGAATTACAAAAGTATTTGTGAGTATGCCCATGGATATTGATGATGTGCTATTTAAAGAATCTGAACGGTTAATCAAAGGAGCGGAGGTGTGGGCTAGGTTCTGTATTTGTTTTCTCATGTAATTCATATACGAAATATTGGTTTTACTATTGCTAAGTGGAGGAGTATTCTGCATGAAAACTGGGACGTTTGTGATGCTTTTCTTTGTGCGATTACAATTGTCACCATCTGTTTACGTCACTTACTTATTTATGACTGTCTATTTTTGCAACACACTCACCCATGAGAAAAAGCTCAGCGTCTGCATAAAAAAGTATGGAAACAGGAAATCAGGGCCCAAGTTGGTGTGTGACAAATATGGTAACCATCTAAATAATTAGTTTGCTATTTCTGTTTGCTTAATAGGACCCTTCCTCCTGAAGAGCCGGCGTGGAAATAAATTCGAATTTTTTTTCAATGGAACATTATTTATTCCAAATGTGAGTATTCTTGACCGAGGCCAATACCTGTGCGTGGCTGCAAACCAATATGGGTCTGATCGTCTACTTGTCACCCTATCCGTGGTCGCATATCCTCCAAGGATCCTGGAGGGACCCTCAAAGGAGATCACAGTACATTCAGGCAAAACTATAGATGTGAAGTGCCAAGCAGAGGGTCGGCCTATCCCAGAAATTGTGTGGATCCTTCCAAACAAGTCCTCTGTCTCTGAATATTCTTCTGAAAACCACAGAGTTTCAGTCAGGTCGGACGGCACTTTAACGATTTCTGATATGACTATTTATGATCGAGGGCTTTACAAGTGCTTGGCTAGCAACCAAGCTGGGTCAGATACCCTGAAAGTCAAAATCCAGGTCATTGCTGCTCCCCCTATTATTTTGGAAGACAAAAGGCAGCAAGTTGAAGGGTTGTTGGGTGAAAACCTGAAACTTCCTTGCACTGCTAGGGGGAATCCTAACCCAAGTGTGCACTGGGTCCTCTTTGACGGAACCGAGGTAAAGCCCTTGCAATTTATTAATTCGAAATTGTTTATGTTCTCCAATGGAACCCTTTACATCAGGAACCTTGTTTCTGCAGACACTGGAAATTACGAATGCATTGCTACCAGCTCAACAGGGTCTGAGAGAAGGGTGATAAGCCTAACTGTGGAGCAGGGAGAATCAGGTCCAAAGATAATAAATGTGTCTCCAAAATTCACTGAAAAGAACTTCGGGGATCAGCTGCTTCTCACCTGTTCAGCTACCGGAGAACCGAAACCGAGGATAATATGGAGGTTGCCTTCCAAGGCAGTTGTAGACCAGTGGCACAGGTAAGAATATTTATGTATTAAACCAAACTCTTTTTCAGTAAATAAAACAATTGAATGACTCTGGGCATTAAAATACTAAAGAAATATTCGCCAAAATTGAGCTCCATATTGAAACACTTAGGCACCAAAGTGCTGCAAAATTCCTATCCCTGCACAAGATTTTGTTTATGTTGGGATCAGAATTTCAAGTACCAAGATAATCATCTTCCAAATTGTAGCCATTTAAATTTCGGCAAGTCAAACTTTCCGAAACTTACCTGAGGAGAAAGGAGAATATTGCAGTAAATCATACGTACCAAAGGTGGTGTGGGATGCACCAATTCCGCATGTCATTCCTATTTGCTGAGGGGATAGAAAATATGAACTATGTGTAGAGTTAGAAAACAGTTATTAAGATATGTTATCATTTCAATCCCTCTTTGATATTCAATACAATTACTGTTTCAGCACTATTTATAGCACACTGCAAAAATTGCACCATATGCGAGATAGCATTGCAGATTTAACCCACCAGGACACTGACCTGTAGCCGACATGTGCCATATTAAAATGATCACACGTGACAATGTTTCACCAATAGTTCAGAATACATGGATACTGTTGGTGCAGTGCGACTTTGTGCAAAATGTTTCATTGCCTTGCAAATGCAATGGGCGATGTCAATGCCACCCATTTTGTTTTCTGTTTTTTTAAAAGGATGTTTACAAAATAGGAGCAACATACAAAGTTTTATATGGATATCAGTAGTGGGTACTTCTGTCCTGCATACAAGGACATTTTTATGAATTGTGTCCTTTTGTACCTGTGTTGTATGCAAATAAAGCTTGGTGAATCTCTCATCACTATAGAAAAGCCATGGGGCGGGAACCAAGGAGCATTGAACCAAAACAGTACAGGTGCAATGGGAGAGTGAGTGGTTGAGGCTCCAAGCAAGGGTTCAAGTTAGGCGTTGAGTGGGGAGATGCACAGGATCCAGGAAGGCAGTAGCAGTGCATGTTTCACGGGGACAAGAGAGAAAGAGCACTTAACCTCCCACAAGGGTAGGCAAAAGCTGTAGGGTGCAGAAAAGCACTGCGTGGGGAGTAGCAGCATTGTGTTCAATGGAGGCAGCAGCACCTAGGTTATAGTTTGAAGCATAAAATCAGGATGGATCCTGAGGGAAGCCACAGAGACCAGGATGAAAGGTGTAGGCATGAAAATGGAGTCAAGTGGTTAGAAAACAGCATACGTTTCAGACAGGAAGCAACACTGAAAGATCCAGAGAGCAGTGCAGGGTCCACTGGGGAAAAAGGACGTGGTTCAAGGGGAAGGAATAGGGAACACTACATTATTTAAGGGGTGTAATGCACAGTACTCAAAGATAACAACAAGTGCAGGGGGAGAATCAGTGTAGGATTCATATGGAAGTTCAGTGCAGGATGTAAGGTGATGAAGGAGCAGTGAATGGTCCAGGGGAGAGAGGCAGCACAGGTTTTTAGTGAGGTGGATCAGTTTAGGGATGAAGAGGAGGGGCATTAGAGGGCAGAAGGAAGTGGTTCATCATGGGGGTTCATGGTAAGGGGAGCTCTAGGTCCATGATGATGGGGAGCACCCACTTGCTATATTATTAGGGGCATCATTTCTGGTTGATGAGATGATGTCACAATATATCAAAAGCCCCAATGGGAGACAGGGAAAGCAGCACGTTTGAGATAAATGACCTGCTTCAAAAGGTTTAGGTGCAGGTGTTATTCATGTTGAATGAAATATTTCTTGAATCTGGATCTCCAAAGACACATAGATGAATTAAAAACAACAGTAACATGATTTAAAATTTTACGGCCATTTTATCCTTAAATTATAGAACTGGAAAGTCTAAGGGTTATCCTTGAGAGAAGTTTGATAATGGAGCACAAGTGAATAAGAATGCCTAGTCTATCTTCTTTTCATTTAGCAAAATAAGTCTTTCCAGAGGAACAGATTAATCATCCCTTCCTAATAAAGGACTGCATACATCTCTTACATTTAAATGGCGTTTTTCAGTACTTGATATCATGATATTGAGTTTAATCCACAGTAAAGAGTCATAAAAGTCCGGGCAGGAGAGCCAAAGGTTTTTGGGTTTACATCAAAGCTTTCCTTAAATTTTCAACTCGCCTGAAATTTTGAAAGAAATATTGTAGTACTTTTGGGAAGCTGTGACTTTTTCAGAGTCTCAGAAATACTCTCATGTGCGAATATTTATTCACATAGCAAGTCTAGTTTTCTGGTCGTAAAGATGTAACTCATTCTTCAACTTTATTTTTCTTCTCTAGAAGAATAATAGTTTGCCCTTGCAGGAACCTTTTCTCCTACATGTCTTCCAATTTTGGAGCTGTTTCCTCTCTTTTTTTACTCTAAAAAGTGGACTTAAACCTACTCTTGACAGCTTTTAGGTTAGAAAACCCCATAAAATGGTTTGTGAAAACTGACAAACTAGCACATATATGGGTGCTGACCACGTTCTGCAATCAGCACCATCCCGGAAGGTCCACAACCATCTGTTGTGAGCAGATATCTCACTAAAGGTACTGAGATGTAGCCTGGTACATCTTTATCATAACATGAATCGTTTATATATGTAAAGTTATGTTAACTCTAAGGAGGACTACCGGAGCACTCTCACTTTACACAAAGTAGATAGTACTTTACAAACTCATCTTCAGGATTTGAACTGCAAGCTATTATATTTCCAAACCTTCAGTAACTCTTGGTCATCACAATGCTCAGATATTTTAGCAGTTTTTTAAAGCATTTACTCTTTTATTTGTATTTGTTCTTGTTGTGCATATGAACAAGCAGCACTTTTCCATCAAGTCTCTTAACAATAAATTATTTTCTGTTTTTCCTTAGAATGGGAAATCGTATCCATGTCTATCCTAATGGATCTTTGTTTGTTGATGCTGTTACTGAGAAAGATGCAGGAGATTATCTGTGCGTGGCACGGAACAAAATTGGAGATGATCTGATGTTAATGCGAGTAAGCGTGAACATGAAACCAGCTAAAATTGACCAAAAGCAGTACTTCAAAAAGCAAGTACCATATGGAAAAGATTTCAAAGTCGACTGCAAAGCTTCTGGTGCACCCATCCCAGAGATATCTTGGAGCTTACCAGATGGAACAATGATAAATAACGTGCTTCAAGCAGATGATAATGGGCGCAGCCGATTTCGGAGATATGTTCTCTTTGAAAATGGGACCCTCTTTCTAAATAAAGTAGGGATAACTGAAGAAGGAGACTATACTTGTGTTGCCCAGAATACTCTTGGCAAAGATGAAATGAAGGTCCACATTACTGTAGTTACAGCTGCACCACGCATAAAAAACAATTACAAGACATTTGCCAGAGCAAGAGCTGGTGAATTTGTGACCTTTGATTGTGAGGCCATAGGAGAGCCCAGGCCAAAAACTTTCTGGTTGCTCCCTTCCAGTGAAAAGATATCAGCCTCCAGTGATAGATACCTACTTCATGTTAATGGATCCCTGTCCGTTAGCAAGGTGAAGCTACTTGATGAGGGAGAGTACATGTGTGTAACTCGCAATCCTGCTGGGGAGGATACAAAGCTATACAAACTAGAGGTCACCTCAAGACCCCCATTAATAAATGGTTTGTACACAAACAAAACTGTAATCAAAGACACTGCTGTCAAACATTCTAGAAAGCTAATTGATTGCAAGGCTGAAGGGACACCTCCACCTCAAGTCATGTGGATTATGCCAGATAACATTTTCCTAAATGCTCCATACTATGGAAGTAGAATTATAGTGCATAAGAACGGAACACTTGAAATACGGAATGTGAGAGCATCAGATACAGCAGAGTTCATCTGTGTGGCACGCAATGATGGTGGAGAAACTGTTCTGGTGGTGCAACTGGAAGCAACTGAAATGCTTAGGAGGCCTATGTTTAAAAATCCATTCAATGAAAAAATCACTGCAAGACCGGACACCACCACAATATTGAATTGTTCTGCCGATGGAAATCCACCTCCAGAAATGATCTGGCTGTTGCCAAATGGTACGCGGTTTTCCAGTGGGCTGACGTTAGGCCGCTATCAAGTAGGAAACGATGGTACCTTCATCATTTACAATCCAACTAGGGAGGATGCAGGCAAATATCGTTGCGCAGCCAGGAACAAAGTAGGATACATCGAAAAGCTCATAATTTTGGAAGTTGGGCAAAAGCCTACCATTCTTATTCATCCAAGAAAAGCCATAAAGGTTATTAGTGGGGAACAATTATCTCTTCACTGTCTTGCTGATGGCGTCCCGAAGCCAAACGTTATTTGGACAATTCCAAGTGGCTTTACATTTGATAGGCCTCAAATTAATGGTAGGCATATACTGCATGAAAACGGAACATTGGTTGTCCGAGAAACGAGTACCCAGGATCATGGAAACTACATCTGCAGGGCTCAGAACAATGCAGGGGATGCATCAATAGTGGTCCCTGTGATGATTATTGCATTCTCTCCAAGGATTACCAACAGACCACCGCAAAGTATACAAACTAAATCTGGAGTCCCCGTACAACTTAACTGTGTGGCCATAGGAGTACCAAAGCCAGAGATTTTATGGGAGATGCCAGACCTTTCCATCCTATCCACAGCCAGCAAAGGTAGACCTTCTGGGAGTGAACTTCTATACCCTCAAGGTACTCTAGTTATTCAGAATCCAAGAAGGTCTGACTCAGGCACTTACAGATGCACAGCAAAAAACTCACATGGCAGCGATACAGTTGCAACATATCTTCAAGTCCTCTAAAGTGTTCTAAACACTAAAACAAGAAGGAAAGTAAATATATTGGACAGAGTTTCTACTGTGAGACATTTTCAGTGGCAGAGATCATAGTAACGTTTGTGATTCCAGGCATCTTAGACATTTACTACTTTTGCAATAGATAGACACTGTAGGTATGAAGACAAACATTGTAAAGCAAACTTCAGCAGTATTAGTCCTCAGTGGTTTCAGAAATGACCACGTGGTTTTCATAGCTCTCCCTATTGGCTCTTTTTCTAATTCTTCTATGAACAATTTACATTTCACATCCTACTAAGCACGTGAACATAAAGAGCTCTGTGTTAATACTTTACAAGCTTAACAATTAAAAACAATCTACCACTTATTTGATAAAAGTCTGGTCTCCGGGGTATGTCTCCAAATGCTTATATCTGGAAAAATATATGAAGAAAATAACTACTGAAATCATGAATCTGGTCAATCAGAATTGAAACAAATTAATAAGGATGAATTATTAAATAATTTTGCAGGTCTGTGCTGGGCAGATTGTAATAATGTGTGTTTATGTATTTGTAAATTCATGTATTCCTTAACAGGAGATGAACAGTTGAAGGTTTGTTGGCTGTAAACTGTAATGAATGTGCTTTGAACTCTGACTTTTAATGATTGGCTGCAGGGTGTCTGCTGGTGGGAGTGCTGTCAGATTCAGCAGGTTTCTATACCTGGTAGCCAGTAAAAAATTAAATACCGTGAAGTTACCATTGCACAATAAAGGCTATAGTTTTTTAAGTTAAAGTTTACTTTATCCATATTGACAATTCAAGGCTATGTGCACCAGGGTTTTTGACAAACCCAGCGTCATCAACACTTGTGGAATGTTTTTTTTTATTAGTGTGGTTTTCTGTTATATAGGCTTGTGCACTGGAAAGTTCAGCACAATGCTTTATCAGTGGAAGAGTTGAGAGATACACAAGTTTGGACGTTCTGATAGCTTTCAAGGATATTTGCGTAATTCATACATGTGTGATTGATAATTGCACAGGCGCCGTCGTGTTTTAAGAGTGACCCAGAATGCTTTGTTTATGGCAGAAGCACTACCCGGCTCACAAGAACTACTTCCTACCATACAGCTTCCCCAAGTCTGAATTAGTGCTGGAATCCACCATTTCCCATGTTCTTACATGTTTTTTTTTCAAATGGTGACTCATTCACATGTATAAAGTAACTCTTGCTGCACCAGTCTGAAGACCTCTCCACTTCAGATGTCTCTTTTCATTTGCCTGTGCATGACGCATACATGCCAACATTTAGAGGAGGAAAGTGGGAGATTTTCAAAAATAATCGGGAGAATAAGGGGCATATTTACAAGAAAGTGGTGCATCAGCTCTGATGCACCACTTTTCTTGCGTCGCCCTGCACCCCCACCATGGTAGCGCTGCATTTACTATAAAATGCACCATGGCGCACGTTAGCACAATAGCGTCATTATTTATGAAGCTATTGTGGCGCTTTGTTGGGTCAGTGCCATAAATTATGACACTAGTCAAGCAAAGCACAAAGAGGCCTATAGGTTATTGTGGGATTGTCACTTTAATGCCTGCCCTGAGCAAGCGTTAAAAATGACGGAAAAAATGGTGCAGTGAAATCGTGTAAATTTCACTGCGCCATTTTTTGGGCCTACCTGCGTGGGAAAGCTCCCCTTGCATACATTATACATGGCGAGGGAAAATGTGGCGCAAGGGGTTACAAATTGGCACAATTAATGCATTGTGTCACTTTGTAAATATGACGCACGGCGTGGGCCTCCTTAATGCCTCCTAAGCATAAAAAAAATGATGCTAGGGTGGTGCAAGAGGCTTGTAAGTATGCTCTCAAATTTCTCCCATTGAGTCCTATTGAAGGAGATGCAATTTCAGGCAG
This sequence comes from Pleurodeles waltl, assembly GCF_031143425.1. Classification (NCBI taxonomy): domain Eukaryota; kingdom Metazoa; phylum Chordata; class Amphibia; order Caudata; family Salamandridae; genus Pleurodeles; species Pleurodeles waltl. Next base: position 168,285,407 of record NC_090450.1, read on the forward strand.
GAGACAGCCAAAATAAAGCCATTTTTGGCTTAAAAAATCGTAAGTTTCCCACCTGAATCACGCCTGTTGACATGTATGCATGATCATTCTTTAAACACTTCCACCAGATCCAAAGGCAGCCTTTTGTGAGATGTGTGCAAGTAAAATGGACTCAATTTCGAAGCAAACGTATCTATTTATCCTCTGGAATAGAAACACAATAAGAATGAGGTGCATGTTAATGTTTTATTTCTCTCTAACTACTGGTCGTTTTCTCTGCATACTGTTGGTGGTGCTACTACTATGAAATAAAGGGTTACGAGACTCAAGCTTTATAATCTGTTGATACAGTTTTTCCCTATACAATACAACAAAGTCGGGCCCAGTAGCTTTCTCTCGAATTATCAATCATTATAGATTGAGGGTCTTAAACCTCTTACACTGGTCTCTTATTGGAATACATTATTTCATATGTACCTAATAACATGCATTCAACGGTTAATTCTCAATTGAAGATGTCCATATTAACTGCTAATGCATTAGTCCAAATTGATAGCATAGGTTAAGGACTTAGGCCATCATTTTGACATTGGCAGTAAAAACTGCCTACCGCCACGGGGACAGTCGCCAAAATACAGTCACCGAAGATACCATTCATCTGCCATATTATGAGCACTGCTGGACTTTTGCGACAAGAAGGGCGTAAATGCAGCAGTGATCATACTGGTGGATGATGGTAACCTAGTGCTTCTACCACCAGCACTGCCACACCAGTTGAACGCCGCCAGCCGTATCATGACCTGTGATACGGCCTGGCGGTGTTCTGCTGGTGGGCGTTGCTAGCGGTATCAGCGCCCCTTCCCATTCCCTGCCGGAAGACCTCCTCGACAAAGGTAAGTCAGGCTTCCAACAGGGGAGGGGGGTTGGATGGTGTTGGGTGTGTGTGTGTCTGGTCGTGTGCATGAATGTGTGAGTGTGTGTGAATGCATCTGTGTGTGTTGGTTATTTGCATGGATGTATGTGTGTGAGTGGATACGTGTAAGAATGGTGAAGTGAGTGCGTGTCTGCATATCAGTGTGATTGTGTGTAAGAATGTGTGCGAGCATGTCTGGAAGTATGCATGTATGAATGCGTGTATGCCAGTGTGAGTGACTGGGTGTATGCGTGCATGTGTGTGTGTCTGTGTATGGTGGTTGGAGGGGAGTGTGAGGATCGGAGGGGCTGGGGGTATGTGTGTGCGAGGATTGGAGAGGGTGGGGGGAGTTTGGATGGAAGGGGGGTGTCAGGTGGGTATTGGGGGTGGGGGAGCCACCTACTGGTGACAGGAAGGAATTCCCTGCCACCGGTAGGGCCTACGGCTATGGTTTTCGTGGCGTTGCTAACGCCATGTAAACCATGGTGGTAGGCAGGTTCATAATGCCGCCGGCGGTACTTTGACGGCCGCCGGGCTGGAGATTGGCATCTCCGGCCCGGCGGCTGACACCGCCATGGCGGAATGAGTGGAGAATTGGAGGGTCGGCTGCAGCTAACCCGACATTCTTACAATGTGGCGGTATGTACCGCCAGCCTGTTGGCGGTACTACCGCCAGATTTCACTCACCGCCGGGGTCATAATGACCCCCTAAATCAGATTCAGATTGTATTTAACCTTTCAGCTTTCCCTCATTTTTTTAGTACAAAGAATATATGTGAAGAAAAGGGCAAAGCGGGAATCCAAGATTAATCAAGAGCACAATAAGAAAATCATGTGGGTCTACCACTCAAATTTTCCTTTATGATTTCAGATTCATTCTATTAAATACATTTCCTTCCATGTGGATCCACACTGGAGCTTTAGGGAAGAAAAAAATGCTAAGCCTATTATTATGAGTTATACATAGTGGTACTTACAGCATGCCAGGGTAAATAGGGAAGGACTTTAACAGATCACCTGACTACAATTTAAAAACTACGAGTCATATTTGGCACTGAGGCCCATATTTATACTTTTTGGCACAAAACTGCGCGAACGTAGTTTTGTGTCAAAAAGTTTAACCTTGACTAGCGCCGTTTCTTAACGCCACCCGGGTGCCATATTTATACTATGATGCTGGGTGGCGCTAAGAATAGGTTAGAGTAATTTTACCTGACACTAACCATTGCATTTTGTCTTAAAGCTAAATTATGTTAACGTAGGAAATGCTCCATTTTTGACCGCAATAGCATCAAAAAGTGACGCTAATGGAGCAAACAGTGCAAAGGAGAGGCAAGATAGACCCACAAAGCCAGGAGAGATCCCAGGGTGACCCCAGGCAAACAGAAACCAGCCAGGAGGACATTGACAAGACCCAGGGTAGAGACAAGAAAAAGAGGAAGTGTTGTTCTCTGGTGAGAGAGGTGATGGAGCACCAACATCAACTCTTCATCATCTCTAAATTGCCAATTGGAAGGAGAGAGGCAACTTGGCAGCAGATAGTGTACAAGATTAACAGTGTGGCAGAGGTCAGGAGAACTGTCGCTGAGTGCAAGAAACACTGACATGACTGCCATCGGAGGACAAAGGAAAAAATTGCAAGGAACAGGAAGGCAGCACCTCAGACCGAAGGTGGGAGTCCAGCACTACAAGAGGACCTGGAAGAGATGGAGGAGATGGTTGTAGCAGTCATCCTTGAAAAAATTGTCACTGGTATCACAGGACAGGACACGGCAGACTAACAGGAAACAACACATATGCAGGGTAAGTAACAGGGGGGACAAATATGCCAAAATGTCAAGTGCAAGAAGAGGAAGGCACGTAGCTTCTACACAGTGCATGTTAGCCCTGAAAATCAGGCAGTGGAAAGGGCATGGGCTGTGCAGGGGCATCCAGGGGCACAGCAAAACACAACACCAACACAGGACATCTGGTATTGCCAGAATGTAAACTGCAGGAAACTGGCCAGTGCCAGGCCATTGGCACAGGGGGCATTCCCCATTGACAACAGTTGCCATTTCCACCTGTGCTTTTGGCGCTGGTCATTTAGGAAATGGCAGTTAGTTAGGTGCCTATAGAACAAACGCACTCAAAATGAGGGTTCAGCATGACTACGTGATTAATCTCCATCAATCCCTATCCAACTGCAACTCCTGCAACTCCTGTCAACTGGTCATGTCCATAGACTCAATAACCATCAGGCACTGCCACATACATAATAATGTACACACCAGTAATCTCATACCCATGGTGGCCATGCCTGGGTTTACCCCTGTTTCTGTGTCATATTAGCTGCAATGCCGCCATGCAGCCTCTCAGGTATCATAGTGCAAAGGCGACTGCATTGAGGGGGAGGACATATGTGTGTAGGAAGGAGAACACACCCGCACAGTCACAAGAGGAAATGGAACTCTGCCAGGTCCATCAGTGCAATGCAATGTAGCACACATACACAAACATCAACATGAGGAACTACCATTGGTAATAAGTGCATTGTCTCCTGGCAATGCCATGCATGGGGTGGTGCTAGGTCTCAGCGCCCAATAGGTGTATGTGAAACAGGACCATAGTGTCATTTGTTGTGCTGTGGCATCAGCACAGCAGCACCCATTTCAAGACCTCCTCATGCAAATGGAAGCATAGGGAGGGTTTATGAGGACAAGAAGGTGGCAAGCCACAAATTGGACTGAACCCACACCTAGATGTGACGCAGACAAATGTGCAAACTGCCCTTCCCTACATGTGACATGTAGGTGGGGCATAGGGCTAAGAGACTGTAAACGTTAAGTACAGGAACTTTGTATGGGAACCAAGAGGACAATGAGCCACCAATAGGAAGTCAGTGATGTCACATATCAACTGCCACAACACAAACACACTAATTGTATAATATCTCATTGCAGAGGACGATAGCTCTCCTGTGGGTCTGCCTGTCCTGGACTACCCTGATGACCTGGATGACCAGCTGCCAACCATCAGCCAGGAAACCCTCCAAGATGTCCTGGGAACCCTCCAGACACCACCTCCAGTCGCAAGGAGGAGCATTCATGTAGCAGCCAGCCCAGAGGCCCCACCCACCTCCCCAATAGTACGACCTGCCAGCTCAAACACAGCTGAGGACTCTGAGGACACAGCAACCACCTTTGAGAGGACAGTAGTGGGAGTCCAGTGGTAGCTGGCCAAGGAGGTGCGGGTGGGGATGTAAAGTATGGCAGCTAGCCTGGAGGGTATGCGCATGTTCATCATAACGGCCACTAAACAGACAGCAGCCAAACAAGGCACAGAATCCCCACTGCATGGAGTCCAACAGTGTGTGAGGAACCTAACCACTGCCGTGAGGGATTTGACACAACTCCTGCCCTCCCAAGCTTGCTGCTGCATGCATGACAACAAGCAGGACTTCATGCCCCGGAAACTGGCCTCCCTCAGGGCAGATATGGCTGCCTACCGCAGGGATGTTGCTGCCATACTCAATAATCAGCAGCTCCCCCTTGCTGCAGTGATGCCATATGTAGTTCCACAGATGGCAGCTGCAGGGAATTTGGTGTCCCCTTCTCCAACCACTGAAGTGTGTGTGGCCCCCTATACTCCACCACCACCACCATCAAGGGCAGAGGAGACAACACACACATCAGAGGATGAAGATGTGGAACAGATCATCTTCACCCGTAGGAGTACCCAGTAGCACCAGCCCATGTCACATGGGCAGTGATTTCCCTTTGTCCTGTGTTTGACATCATGCCAGTGTTGCTACAGCGGGTGACATGAACTCTTTACCGACACACTTTTAACTTTTCCACTATGGACTGCAATTGTCTCTCACTACTCTGTTGGCAATTCATGTTCCCCTGCACTGAACTACACTTCATCCCAGCATGTCCAATGACATGTCCCTCAACCCTTGACTTGTGTTGTGTCACAATAGAATGGTTTTCATTAATGGGGTCACAGACCTGGACAAAGTAAATATTGCACTACAGCACTTTCCAATAAACAGCACCTACAGAACCACATTGTCTCTGTGTAATGTGACACATCTACTTTGCTGTTGATTTGTGATGCGTGTAACATGTCTCTAGTCACAGAGTGTCAATACAGGAGTGCAGAAATATTGGGAGCCCATATCTACGCACAAGATACCTACATGATGAAGGTCAAAGCTGGTCACATCCCCTACGAGCAAATCACTGTGTATGTGACATTTGTTTAACACATGTAAGCCTCACCCACTACATACAGCAGGAATGGCTATGTAAGAGTGCTCGGGCAATAACGTCAGCTGGGAGTACCAGTGAAACACACTGGTATGGTATACTTGACCTCATCTGAAATTGGCACTGCTCAGTTTAGCAGTATTGACATGAACTTCAGGCTGCAGGCAGACATCCCACAGTGCCCAACATTCCGACACTGGACCCAAACAATTTTTCTTCTGTTCTCCCTGGTCCCAGTCTTTGTAACATTGATTGAAGTCTCTTTCTTTCCATCAGATCCGTGAATATTAGATACTATACCAGACTGCTGTAACAGGTACCCCCCCCCAACAAAAATATAAAATAAACAACCATGTTCTGCTATTACTAACTTCTCAGAACACTTGGGTGCTTTTCGCATAAGTTTGGGACTAATAAGAGGAATCAATTTATAGTATGGTCCTCCTATATAGTATTTTTCTCTTCTATCTAGCATTCTAAAATCAGTTCACTTCTTGGCACCTAATAGCTATGCTGATGCATTTTTCAAACAATACATCTTTGTATTGGCATGTCAGTAATCCTTCTCTGAGTATTATTGACTCTTTAGATTGAGTCTATCTATGCATGGTTTGCTCACTGGTGGTATGGACTATCACTTTAATTTTCAGTACTCTATTTTTCTGAAACTGACTAAGGGTCTCAATATACAAAAGTATATATACTTAAAACAATTTAAAAAAGCTACTACTAGAACTTACCGGTTTACATATCCTATTTATATAATTCTTTTTATTAGATATCATGTGAATTTGTGGCATATACCCAGAATTTGGCACAAGACAGTACTAGAATGTCCGGCTATTGGGACTGCATCAGCAATGGTTTACAACATTTGGAACTGCCCTGATGAAGGTGACCTCCACAATAGAGGAATACCGAAATGCGCATAGGCTATAGGTTCCTTTTGAATCTCATTTGAGATTATAATATTATCATCACATTTCATGGACATTCATTTCTTCCAGATCTGAGTACAAGACCGTTATACCAACATTGTTGGATCTGTATCAATCCTAAAGTCTGTTATGTTGGGTAACAATATGTAACCTTTGAATTCTATTTTGTTATTGTATAAAGTGTATGATATTAGGATCACTATATTGCCATTTTTGTAACTTTTGCACTCTGTACTTTTTGAGGTTTTAGCCCGGTATGAATGTGGAATGACTGAATTGGGTGAATGTTAACGTCCTTTCTTTGTATCTGGTTTTATATATTTAATATGTTGTAAATGAACTGAATAAAAATATATATTGTTGATAGAGCTTCTATCCTGTTAGCCTACTCTGTTTGCAGCCCAAACAGTACATCTAAAAATTGTTGTAGTATATGACATACAAAATTATGGATATTTATATTTTTTGCGAAACGGCATTTGAGGAATATCATTCCCATGATCAATGTTTGTGGTTCATAATTTAGTTTTACTCTACAGGACCCAAACAATGACAGCTTAAAAACCACATCTACCTGTCCAATACATGGGAACCATAGTCACCTTGAGTGGTGGGTACATTGGATGACGGTGCATTGAGAAGTAGATGTGTGGCACCTGCCAATGTGACAGCTCAGTTGGAAGTGGGAATGAACATGTCAAGAGAGGGATCTGGATGCAGGACGGAATCCCCAGGTCAACAGACAATTGCACTGTACACTCATGCGGAGACCCTGAGACCCAAGCATATGACACATGCAGTAAGGGAGTTTTATTTAATATGCAGGAAACCGAACAGAAAACTATGTTAAACACCTATCCTAACCTAATCTATCCTACCTATACATTACCCATAACTGGCCCCAGCTACCCTATGCTAAGCTTACTTACCACATTTAACAACATACTCTAAACAGTGCCCCCCCACCACCCTTATATCATGAGACACATGCAGGACAACATATACTAACCTAAACATTTACTATCCAATCCTAAACAAATATATATTTGTTTGTATATTTTATCATATATATATATTTTTAAAACAAATGCCCCAACATTAACCCCACCTACCCACCTACAAACTAACATGTAATAATATGAAAACCCACCCCCAAACCTACTTTTCCTATCTAAACAACTAACCTAATCTAACCTATCAGTAACCCCCTAAAACTCACTACAAAATATGATAAGGAATGAGGAGGGAGGGGACTGAACTGGGGGTGAACGGGAGATATCAGTTCAGAGGTAGACCCTCTAGATGGCCAACAGTCTCTTTGTGTTGCGGTCCACCTGCTTCTTTAGGCTGTCCAGCTTCTGAGGACCTGCTTCATGTCCCTCTGTATGTCCTTTATTGCCGACATGTTCATTGCAGCAGCCGTGGTGGGCTGTGATGCTGATGTTGACGGTGTTGCAGGTGGGGCAGAAGTGACGGTGGCGGCTGTGGCCCCCTGTGTAGCTGTAGTGCTCGGTCCACTCTTTGTGGGCAGTGTGGGTCCCCCCTGACTGAATGCCCGCCATTCCCCAGTGGATCACTCCTTTTGATAGCATTGTGCCTTCTTGTGGTACCCAGACTCCACATCCAATATGTGGCAATAGCGCACTGCCCTCTTCTGGAACACCCTGAGTTCCGCACTGTCCATGTTGGCAGCTGTTAAATTGAGACAGGCAGCCATCAGTGTCAGCATTGTGTGATGTATGTACAGATGATACTCTACCACTCTGCCTCGATTTGCACATGCACTCTGAATCACATTCCAGATAATACAATGTCCCTGATGAATGTAACAGCAACGCTGCCTACTCATCATGTCATTGACACCAAAGCGATGCACAACAAGAGTTTGAACCAAAAAAACGAATCTGAGCATTGATTTAGTGCAATGTGTCGCAATGCAAAGGCAGCAACAACTTCACATGGGCCAGGCCCGCTAATCTTCGTCATCTGAGTCAACTTTAAACCACACAACACCATTAACTAGTAGATATCATTGGGAGTATGGTATGCAGTTGCTTATCATAAGGGGACAGTGTTGATTGGGACACATGCAAGCCTGATTGAGATGACTGTCATCTACATTGTGACCATCACATCTACCTACATATATGTTGTTCACCTAGCCCTGTGCCATAGGGGGGATGGGCATGCAATCCATCATCATACCCGTTAAAGTCAACCACGAAGGCATGTCCACTTACACATGGAGTTAAGAAGTGGACCACATGGGAGGAGGGCTGCCACCTAGGAAGCAGGTATAGATAGGTAATTCACATCTACATTCATGTGTCCAGGTGTGGACACCCATCAACACCTGATCTGCCAACAAAATTCCCTAAACACCCACATAGATGCCAGCACACGTCTGGCCTTGACCTGCATGCACGCCTATTACCTACCACATAAGTGTCACGTAAATGAAGTACAATTTATAGGGCAACATGCTGGGGGACAGGTTCCCATCCAGTCCTACATGTACATTACAATACAGGGATGCACCAATTTGTGTGGAAAACTGGTGCATCACTGTGTTGTGAGAATGACGGTATGATCAAGTGCCAATATACTGACACTGGTGCACTTCCAACTCACATGTAAGCCTACATGTGGCTCCTAATCACCTTGTTCACACAGTGCTGCCTATTGTTCAGCACAAGACTTCCAAGATGTGACTTTCTGCTTGTGAATGTGTAACCCTTGCATGGGATACAATGTCACCATCCAGCCTACTTTGATATCTGATCACGTGCCAGCTCATCTTGTCTAGCATTGAGTGCAACACACAAGAGTCATTCACACAACAGCCGCAATCACTACATGGGACAGACATTATCACACTTACTGGATACATCTGGGTCCTGAAATCTTGCCACTTCTCCAATGGTGTAGGGGCAGGTCCACCTGTAAGACATGGATGGAAATATATGCTCATTGTCATATCACTGTCACTACGAGTGGACAACATATCACAGTGTGTAACATTTTAGAAGAGTGAGCTAGTGATACTGCTTGAAGACAGTACAACAGACATACCACTGCAAACTCACATTAACACTGATACTCCGGTGATTGAGAGCCACACATCTGCACACATGCACCCGACCTAAGACTCATGTGGTGCTGTACCCTACAACAACCATATGTGGCCAATCCATTTAAGATGGTACACCATGGCATGATTTGTATTTGAGTGAAAAATCCATGGCACTTCCCTGGTGCACTGCACTACAAGTGACTCAGGTATTGTGGCTTGTGCATAAAGGCACACTGAGTAACTGTTTGATGGACATGGGGCTCAATTTTCAGTCTGCAATTATCATGAGTTCAGTGGTCCATGACTGATGTGGCACAGTTGTATGCTGGTAACAAATGCCCCATTGCCAGTGGCCCCTAAGGCAGGTATGCCCCCTTTGCCAACATAATGGCATGGATCATGTGTTTGTAATGATGACAATGTAGAGCTAAACATGGATTGCCCACTTTGCTGTCAGGATTGAGTGAAATATGGTATGCTGCAGGTGTCTTGCCTTATCAACATTGACAGAATGCATGGGCAAAGGTGTTGCCAAGGCCCCTAAAATATGTGACTAAGTGATAGTCGTACATGACTCAACAAATCTCTGACCTGCATTGTTAACATGTATAGACATGTGGACTCCATCTTAGTACTGGGAGACTAACACTTCGTTCTGGTTGGATTCAACCTGACCACAAGCATTGTATGCAGCACGCCAAAACATTTGCTACTGTCACTCAGGAGCATTCTACTGTACATATATGTCAATGGGATACTCACCAACAGGGCCACCGATCACCACACCCAGGTGGTCCAGCAGATCCTGCTCTCTGGCCACCAGGTCAGCCCAGCAATGCTTTAGCCGTAGCTCATTACGGCTGGTATGGTACACCCTCTTCAGGTGGTGGAGCACCTTGCCCCACCACAGCCGCTTCACCTCCGTCTGATACCCCTGTATCACCCTGCCACCCATCTCGAGAATCATAGGTAGGAAGTGGCACACCAGCCACACTAAGCCCCCAAGCTCCTCCTCCCTCATCTGTGTCAGCCTCGCCCTTCCTGACATTTAAATAGTGAAAAAATTAAATGACAATAAAGGAAACTCACCCAGACCCAGACAGACACCCCACATTACAAATACAAAGTGAAATACAGTAAACCACCCAAAATCACAGACACTGGTACAAGTAACAATCAGATTTCACAACAGACACAACAAGAGAGACACTACAAGATACAAAATTCGCCTACAACACACCAGCAACACTGAGACACAGCCACATAGTTAACAAATGCACAGATTGTAAAGTGAAAGTGAAAGTGCACCCACTGTACCATCCCTGTAAACAGGATTTCCTATTACATCACTTCCTGTCCCCTTATGACACGTTTTACGTCATGCGTGTATTTTTTTGACACATAAGATGTTTGCGTAACTTTTTTTGACGCATTACTTACATGTGCTGCAACATGCGATGCATTACCTGTAGACTTTGATTTCACAGGATATTCGCATGAGTGTAGTGCGAAGGTGGAATTCACGCTAAGGGCCCATGTATCAGTAGTTTGCGTTTGCGGGTCTTTTCAACGCATTAGCTTAAAAAAAATTTACTCTATCTGTGATTGCGTGATTTTGTTCTATTTACCATGGATGCACTCTATATCAACATGCAGATAGGATGGTATGGGCTGCAGTGTGTAATATTGTGTATGGCCACATGTGGTAGAGCATGCAACTTTCTGAGTTGGGAGTGTATGGTCTGTTACAATGATGTGTATGTTTCTGAATGAACGGCATGCAATACTTTGGAAGTCATGAATATGTATGAATGTGTGCCAACAGTGTATCCACATTTGATGGAAGTCAGTCATCTACAACAGTCATGGTTGTGTTTGTGAAATATGTTGACTTGTGATGTGTGTAGTTGTTTGACTTAAAGGACATTACATTTCAGACGACAAACACAACTCAGGCATTATTGATAATGGTTGATGAGTGCTATATAGGATATGTTACCCCTCATATGTCTCTAATTGTTGGTTATGAGTTTATGGTGACTTGTGTGTGGACTACACTAATGTCTGATATATGTGCATTTTTGGCACCTACCGTGTTTGACACACTGTGCCTAAATTCCACCTATAAAATGTTTTGTACACATCAGTTTGACTCATTACAACTAACTATGTTACTTGTGTTGCTGTGGTGGATCTGTTGCCCTAGCTGCATGTGTTCACATAATTTCAGATGTGCATTCAACAGAAGTGTCCAGTCCAAGTGTGTGGGCATGTGTACCCTGTGTCAGGATTGGGCTCCATGGCAGTGGCAAGACTGATTTCCAGGGATAAACTGCGCAGGGTAAGTGTTGTGAACATTGCTTGCCATACCTGGGACAATCATGCTATCCATTGTCACAAATGATGTCTCCCCTTATCACACAAGCTCCTTGCAGACATTGCAAGTGTCACACTTAGTAATGTCAGGGGTCTGTTCATACGTTCCTGTACTTCTGATATTTCACATCCACTGCCTCGTGTATGGGGCCCTTGTTTACCTTATGAATGGAGATGTCATAGTGGTGTGTCATGTGCTACAGTTTGACATGTTTGCAAAGTGGATGTGACTCATATGTTGTGGTCCATTTATTGTGCCCTTCCTTTGTGACATTCAAGTGATGAGTCTATTTGTTATGTGTGTAATGGTCTCTGGACAATCAAATGCATCACATCTGATTTTGCATCAGAAGTTGTCAGATTTCTATTTGTCACATGCTCTCTGAGGCAATAATCACATTCCTAAGGTACATGTGATGGAGAATGAAGACACCAGAGCTGGATTGTGTGATCAAGTAAGGTGTTTATTTTCATATCTTAACAAAGTGTGTAGAGTGAATATAAAGTAAAAAAGTTATGTACGGTGTCTGCGGCTCTTTCCTGCAGCTGTGTTCTGCTGTTCCCCCTCATTTTCCCTGCCACCATCCTCCTCCTCCTCAGGCATTTCTTGGTCCGGCTCATATAATGGGATGTTCATCCTCACCCAAATGTTGTGCAGGATAGCACAGGTCATTATAATTTTACACACAATGTGAGGGGCATATAGAATGCTGCCTCCTGTGATGTTCAGGCACCTGAATCTGGACTTCAGGATGCCAAAAGCACTTTCCACAATGGTGCGTGTCCTCCAATGTGCCTCATTATAGGCACGCTCTGCTGCTGTGCTTGGGATGGGGACTGGGGTCATGAACCATGGCTGGATCCCATAACCCTGATCCACTGAAAAAGATAATAGGAGGGAGTATTTTGTTAGTGCTTGCAGCAGGAATGTCATGCAGCATGGCAGTTGATCTTGTGTTGTCTGTGACTCATGTGTGTTTGTGATATGGTGTGAGTTCCTGGGCGTCTGTCAGGTCTTATCAGGACTGGGTTGTTGGACATGACAACTTATGTTTGGTTCATGGACCTGGGATATATGATTTGGTTTCCTAACTGCTGGTCAGTATAAATGTACCATGCGTTGTGTAGTGTCCCATATGTATCAATGTGCTTTCACTGGAGGGGACATGATACATCCACACACGTAATGGGTTCAGATTTGGTAATAACATGGTTGCACTACATAGCCTGGACATCCCATCCATTTAGACATGTGTCATTGCAGATGAAATGCGACACTGAGGCCCTTTGAATTAGGTAGGTGACAATGCACAACACATCTCCATAAGGTGGGAGCACTGAGCTGTTCAGTATTGACAATGCACGATTGTCCCGTGTGTAACTTGTTTCTAGGCAACCCTTTGTTGTTCCCTCTGACAGTTGCTCATGTGCAACTGTGCACCTACACTACCGACCTTGCTCAAGAGAACCTGGCTAACTGCCTTGTGGAGGTGGATGTATCTGTGCAGGAAGGGCCATCTCACTGTTTTGATGGACAATTGGCTTTTACAGTGTGTGCAGCAGTGTGCAGTGTGCATTGGTGGCAAATCAATATGTGTTCATAGCACAGTCCACTTCCTTATTGCAACCTGCAAACAGCACCCCAGGAGTGGTGTTAAATGTTGGCACTGCCTCAGTATTTCTGTGTCACCTACATCTGAGTCAGCATCATCATGCTATGTGTCTCACGGTGTTAGACCTGCTGCAACACACATTGCACACCATTTCCATGCTGCATACTGCTTGGGAGGGTAGCCGATTGACTATGTAGCCAAAAGTAATTGTAAATAGTTCATCTTCCAAGTTGTACTTGCAGTGCAGGCCATGTCATTGTCACTGTGGGCTTTAACACTGGTCCCTTGATGCTCTAGAGTGGCAGCCAGTGTTTGTGGCAGCCATCAGTTGTCCAGAGGTGTGTATCAAATTGTGTCAGGGTGTACTACATAACTACCAGTGTCACACAGCAGCGTCACCCTGCCCACGTGTCAACATAGTGGTTTATGTCTTTTGTGTCCTACAGGGTTGTTGTGCTATATGTATAGTGCTAGGTTTGTTGACTTACCGAATAAGAAGGCCATTGCCATATTGTCCATCCTGGAAGTGCTTTTTGATCCTGCTGTGCCAGAATATGAAGGAGTCATGGACACTCCCAGGATACTTGGCCAAGATGTTTGTGAACAGTCCTTGGTGGTCATTTATGGCCTGCACATTGACAGAATGTGTGTGCTTTCTGTCCTGAATAGGTGCTCTATTGCTGCAGGTGGGACGATCTGGACATGGGTGCAGTCAATTGCACCGACCACTTGCGGGAAGCCATGTATTTGATAAATCTCCTGTTTTATCGCCTGTTGCTTCTGCTGGGTGTTGGAGAAGCTGATGTGGCAGGGTGTGAGGGAGATTATGGCATCTAACACCTTGGACAGGAAAGCCGAGAATGAGGGCTGTGATACCCCAGCGACCAGGGCACCCGTTGTCTGGAAGGAGCCACTTGCCAACATATGCAGGACAGCTAGCAGCATGGTCACAGGTGGTATGTTTGTGGTGTCTGCAGGTTAGCTGTTAGTTGTGGCTCAATATGGCGCAGCAGCTGCTGTATTGCTTGCCAGTTGAGGCGATAGCTCCAAATGACGTCCTGTTCCCTGGGGTCATGGAGGGTTGTCCTGTTTCTGAAAAGTCTCTCCTGTCTTCTGCATTGCCTTTGTGGGCCGCGTTGGGGTGGTGGTGGTTGCTGCCATTGGTCCTGTACTCGGCGTTGTATTGCAAGCTGCATCAGCAGCACCTCCATGTTGTCCTGTTGGTCTGTAATGTTGCTTGTGTGTGTTTTCCTTAAGTAGTGGTGTGTTTGTCTCATGTTAATGCCTGTCCTGACCCAGGTGTTAAAATTTGATTTAATTGGAGTTAGCGCCATTTTTTGAGTCCACCTCCCACCCATGCATCATTTTTGTCCTGTTGGATAAATATGGCTCTAGGGGGTTTGAGTCATTTTTTGGACGGGTACGACTACCTTGAATCTCATTGATGCAAGGTGGTTTCACGCATCCTTAAAATTACGTGAACTCCATATTTTTGACACTAGACGGGTCTAGGGTCAAACTATTAATATGGAGTTAAGTTTGCACTGGATTTGCGTTAAAAAAAAAGACGTAAATCCGGTGCAAATAAATATGCCCCTGAATGTCTGAGGTGCACGTGCAATATTTAATGCATGTGATATTTACTCCGTTTGATATCTACCATGTGTGAAAAAGTAATACATGTGTTAAATAACATACAATTACAAGTATAAGAGGTCAATAAAAACCAATGGAACACATCACCTTAAAATACCGCCTGGCAAAAGCAGGTAGTAAAAGTTCTTGAAAGTGTTTGGAATCAAAGAAAAGCTGTAATACCATAGACAAAAAACTGCATCAACTCAATATACTGCAAAAAAAAAACAGTTAATGCAATGTCTGAGCTTGTAAAAAATAAAATCTTGCACACATGGCCAGACCTACATTAACAGCCATCAGCAGGTGCAACTCTCACAGGTTAATTGGAGCTGCTCACATTTCATTTCAGCAGTACACTACCATGGATGCAGAACTGACACCATATAATAATATGCCAGATCCATGTTCTGCTACACTAAACCATTTGGAATGAGAATGGAAACCAGGCCACTGGACAGTGACCTCAATGTAGAGTGAGTATTCATCCTACCCATTTGGTGCTAGATGCTGTCTTTAAAGTAGAAGTTGTTTGCATTTATATAGGGCCCATATGTCACTCAGAGACTCTCCTCTATGCTCTGAGTAGGACCCCTTGTGATATACTTGTATATTATGTTTTCACATCCAGGTTCATCAAGATCTCTGTGGAGGGATAACAAAGAAGAATCCCCTTTAGGCCTAAGTGGTCTTTAAATAAGAAAGCACCTTTTTTTTATTTTACTTTAGGCAACTCAGCCACTGTGAAGAGCAAACCCAATGATGATGGATGTCATGTGACGTTGGTCAGTATGTGATATCTTTTTACTAACAGCAAGGCAATATTTATTTCCAAAGATATTGCCGTTTATGCTAGGCCTGAGACATGTTTTTTTCACGACAATGGTGAGGGTAGGGAAATACCTCTCATCTCACCATTGAGCTCTACTCCACATCTTAAAATCATGCCCTGACCGATAATTCATATTAGTTCGCTTCTGTCTGATCCCTCAGCTGGAATGGCGGCAGAATGCCTGCGGCGTGAAATGACAATATACCATCTGTTTTATACTTACGTTTGCTGCCAAAGGATTCCTCTGCTGTCTCAGTATTTGATCACTGTTCACCCTGTAGGAGGCTGGCTCAGTTTATTGTGAACACCAATGGTATGGCACCCTATACTGCGTCCAGGCAAACCTTTGTGATAATGACTAGGTGTCCAAATAGCAAATCTCTCTAGGGGTAGCGGAGGCCAGCAGCTAAAGCGTATCCAGGAGGAATGTAAAGCACTTGCAATACCACGGTAGTAAGACAGTACCTCACTCACAAGAATGAATCACACAAGTGTTGCAAAAATAAAGGATACTTTATTGCAACGCTACTATTAGACTAGCATTGGTATGGCTCCCTTTGGAGATATCAACAGACAATAAATACTGTTTTGCTTTACTGCAGACTAAGAAGAAATACACAAATATTGAAAGGAATTTCTGGTATGCAGCCCTCTCAGTCTTAGAAACACATTTATCAAGGTACTTTGCACAACACAAGTGCACATTTGAAGAAAGTCACTGCAGTGAAATAAAAGTGTACTGCTTTACCTTAAACTGAAAGGAAAAATGAATCAAAGGAATTCCACCAATGCAGAGCCCTTAGGCTCTCATTACAACCCTGGCGATCAGTGATAAAGTGGCGGTACTACCGCCAACAGGCTGGCGGTAAATACCGCCAAATTATGACCATTGCGGAAAGAGCTCAGATAGACAGCCACTTTACCACACCGACCACCAGGGCGGAAACAACAGGCATCACGGCGGGAGCCACCTACAGCCATGCGGAAGACAATGTTCCGCCCACCGTATAATGACAACCCAATCCACCACCTTTTCCGGGGCGGTGCCAACGACATCAAAAGTCTTCCAAAACTGAGCTCAGAAGGGAAAGGACTCACCTTTGGAGACACAGGGAAGAACCACGCCGCCATGGAGCCCAAGCTGCAAATATTTCCGATGATATTTTACATCCTGCTCCACCACTGCTTCCTGGTGCCCTGGATTCTTTACCACCACGAGTTGCTGTGGACACTACTGCGCCCGTGGATTGGATGGCAGAGGTGCTTGCCTGGGTTTTAGGCACCCTGGCCAGACGTGCAGGATGGGGGTAGGGGTAGGGGAGAGGTCAATGGTGGAGAGGAAAAGCTGCTTAGGGACATTGGGGTGGGAAGAGGGAGAAGGTTTGGGAGTGGAGGAAAAGGCAGTAGTTGTGGGAGGTGTCTGTCTGCTGTGTGTGGGTGCAGGTGCATGGGCTGGATGCTGTTGTGAGGTGGATGGCTGTTGGGTGTCTGAGTGCTTGCGTTTGTGTACCGTGGGAGGTGGGGGGACAGACACAGTGGAGAGGACACAGGAGACGTGTGCATGGCTGTTGGGGTGGTGTTTGCCAGTAAGGTGTGTGTTCTGCTAAGTGTGCTGGTGATGGCAGTAGTGGATGAGGATGTAGTGCATGCAGTTGTGAGTGTAGACGCAACTGGGAGGGAGGTGGAATATGAGGAGGAGGGGGACACAGTGGAGGCAGGGGATGTTGGTATGTCTGCATCTGGATGGTGTTTGTATGAGTGCCTGCTGGTCTGCCTGTATGCTTGGGATAGGTTGCGGTTGAGGGGAATGGGACTGGGAAGAGGACGTTGGAGGGGGAGGGTGGAAACAGGGACAATGGCTGCTATCAGAGAGGAGGCCAGAACCTGGATTGATCTCTGTCGGGCCGCCAAGCCAGTGTGAATGCCCTCCCGAAATGCATTGGTCTGTTGCATTTGGGCTGCCAGCCCCTGGATGGCATTCACAATGGTTGACTGCCCAACAGAGATGGATCTCAGGAGGTCAATAGCCTCCTCACTCAGGGCAGCAGGGCTGACTGGGGCAGGGCCTGAGGTACCTGGGGCGAAGGAGATGCCCACCCTCCTGGATGTACGGGCACGGGCAACTTGCTGAGGGGGCTGCTGGGAGGGCGGTGTTGGTACGGGGGTTGGCGGCTGTACCTGTAGCTGGGGTGGGCACAGAGGTGTCCGCCACCATCAGGGAACATCCATCGGAGGAGGTATCTGTGTCAGAACTGTCCCCTCCAGTCTCCGCCGTGGTGCTCCCCTCGCCCTCCGTCCTACTGGTGCCCTCACCATCTGTGGACTCTGCCTCCTGGGTCCTGTGGGATGCACCTCCGTCCCTCGCCAGGGCCTCTGCTCCTCTGCCAGAAGATGCTAATGCACATAAGGACAGGATGAAAAAACAAAAAGGAGGGGAGAGACAAAGGATACACTGGGCCAAGGGCTGCACAAACACCACCGTTGGTGTACACAGCACACTCACACACAGGGAACAGCCCTACGCACTATGCAATGCACTACCACTAACAATGCTAGTTACCAGGGCATGGGGAGGGACACATACGGCCAACTACAGCATACCCGGGACCCACACAGCCCTGCCCAGTAGTGGAGGCCTACAAGCTAAGTAGGAGGAATATCACATCAGAACCCTGCCCAACATGGGACATACTCTGCAATGTCAGGCCTGGACTAGGGGCACCCACAGACACACATCCCCCTCCCGGATACCACCCCACCAGGCGTAAGTTGAAATGATGGGCACTGTACTCACCCCCTTGTGGCTGCTGTGATGCCCTCAAGCGCCCATCCAGTACCGGATAGGCCACCGCCATTATGTGGGATATCAGGGGGGTCAGGGTTCGATGGGCACCCCTTCCTCATTGGAAGGCCATCCCCAACTGGGCCTCTGCTGTCTTCCGTGTCCAGCGTCTCAGGTCCTCCCACCATTTCCGACAGTGGGTGCTCCGCCTGCTGTAGACCCCCAGTGTCCGCACGTCCTTGGCGATGGCACACCATATACCCTTCTTTTAATGGGCACTGACCTGCAGAGGAAATACACACAGGCGAAGGTATTATTCAAACCGTCCTGCCTGTTACACTCATGGCCCACCAGACCCCTTCCCATCCCCATTTGCACAGACATGGCCCAGCACACAATCTGCACGCCACCCAGGGGACATCCACCAACACCCCCACACGAGGCCTTCACACCCCATGCATCATGCTCACAGTGTACTCACCTATTGGTCTGGAGGTCCATACAGCAGTCCATACTGGGGTAGGACCCCATCCACCAATCTTTCCAGCTCCGCCAAGGTGAAGGCAGGGGCCCCTTCCCCTGTCACACGGGCCATGGTCGGTTCCAGACACAGGTCATAGCAGCACATGCAGTATAGGTCCTCTCATGTTGAAGGTCAGGTAGCAAGTGAGTGAACAAATAGAAAATGGCAGTAACGTCCACGGCGGTGCATACCGTCAGAGCTGGCTTACATCACCATTGCCACAGTACCCCATAGGGCCCAATGTTATCCAATGAGGTGTTGCATGGCGGTTCCGGACCGCCTCCCTCAACGGCGCACAACGTCAGCGGAATTACCTCACTTCCACCTGTCCCTCCACACAGGACAGGCGGACGCCATTTCGGGGGGGGGGGCAGGCCGTGGATTATAACTACGTTACATTTCACAATTAGACATACAGGACAAATGCCACTTATACATTTCAGATTAACATCACGCATTGTACTGTTGTGGCTACAATGTACAGTTTGTGACCAGCTCCTCACTCTTTTTCCCCATAGATTGCTACCGCTGCGGATGAATAGGAGATGGAGACAGACCCCTATATACAGACCCCTGATAGACTTGGCAACAATGGAGGACAGGCACATTATCCTCACCTACAGACTTGACAGGGCCACAATCACAGAGCTGTGTGCCCAACTGGAGCCTGACCCGATATCTGCGATCCGTCACCCCACTGGGATCCCTCCTCTTGTCCTATCTGTGCTCCATTTCTTGGTAACCGGTTCTTTCCAACTGACAGTGGGCTTGGCAGTAAGAATGTCACAGCCAATGTTCTCAATAGTGCTGACAAGAGTGTTGTCTGCCCTGATTAAACACTTATGCAGCTACATTGTTTTCCCCCAGGTGGAGGATTTGGCAACAGTGAAGGCTGACTTTTATGCAATGGGACATATCCCCAACATCATTGGGGCAATTGATGGCACACATATTGCATTTGCACCCCCCTTGGAAAAATGAACAGGTGTTCAGAAATCGAAAGAGTTTTCACTCAATGAATGTCCAGGGTGGTATGCCTGGCAGCCCAGTACATCTCCCACATCAATGCTAAGTATCCTGGGTCAGTGCATGATGCCTTTATCCTGAGGAATAGCAGCACACCAAATGTGATGGGTCAACTACAGAGGCACAGGTGTGGCTAATAGGTGAGCCCTGGTTCCCACCCAGTGGATGTTGGTGTGTGGGTATGGTGTGGGCCATATGGCATAGTGTGTGGCTAAATGTAGTCTCCCAATATTTGCAGGTGACTCAGGTTACCCCAACCTATCACGGCTACTGACCCCTGTGAGGAATCCCAGGACAAGGGCGGAGGAACATCACACCGAGGCATATGGGCGAACAAGAAGGATAATTCAATTTATTTGGCCTCCTGAAGGCCAGGTTTTGGTGCCTCCATCTAACAGGTGGATCCCTATGCTTCTCACCCAAGAAGGTCTGCCAGATAATTGTGGCATGCTGCATGTTACATAACCTTGCCTTGAGATGCCATGTGCCGTTTCTTCAGGAGGAGGAGGCTGGAGATGGCCGGGTGGCAGTAGTGGATCCTGTGGACAGTGAAGATGAGGAGGCAGAGGATGAAGATGAGGACAACAGAACTGCAGTGATTCGTCAATACTTCCAATGACACACAGGTAAGGCAGTGTAACTTCACATTTCATTGTCATTTTTTGGTTTCACATTGTCCCTGGCAGGCTGTACTTTCCCACTTCTATGGCCACTCACTGTACCCTTTGGCAACTCTTTTTGCAGATGTTGGTGCCCCACTATCGCTCCTGGTGTGTTCACTGTAGCCAGGTCTTTCCTATGTGAACATTACTGTAGACTTGATTTGCAATGTTTGAACCTTGTTAAACAAATACATACTTAAATCATTTCACATACTCCATACTTGTATTTTTTCAAAGTATGTTACTAGAAGTGCTAAGAAGAAGAGGGAGAAGTGCAATGGGATGGGGTGATGATGGAGGAAAGTCCAAGGTATTGTTCCAGTCTATTTGTAGCACCGGTGAATTGTCCAAGGGGACATAGGAAGGGGAACAATGGCAGTTCACGGTGGACAGGGTGACAGAGTGGGACACAAGGGTGACAATCAGGAGAGTCTCATTTCCAGACGGGGTCTTGGCAATACTCTCTGGCTTCTGCCTGGATCACAGGGAACATTTGCAGTGTGGTTGTCCTTCTGCAGGGGCAAGGGGTGCTGGTGGCCTCTTGGTACTGTGGCGGGGCCTCCTGTCCACTAGTGGCAGCGGAGGTGGAAGGCAGTTCAGAAGTCTGGCTAATGGCAGGGGCCCGCTTTTGTGAGGCTGCCTTCCTCATAATGTTGGCAATGTCTGTCAGCACTCCTGCAATAGAGACCGGGGTGGTGTTAAAGGCTTGCAAGTCCTCCCTGATCCCCTGGTACTGTACCTCCTGCAGTCGCATGGTCTCCTGCACGTTGACCAGGAACTGGCCCAGCGTATCCTGGGAATTTTGGTATGCCCCCATTGGGATGAGTGAGATATGATGGTGGGGTGTGTGGGAAGTGGCGGAGTGATTGGAGTGAGGGTGGGGGTATGTGATGGCATGCAGGTAGGGGGGTGATAGTAATAGAGAGTTGACTTACCAGAGTCCAGTCCTCCTCCTACTCCGGCCAGGCCCTCAGGATGCATGATTGCCAAGGCTTGTTCCTCCCATGTTGTTAGTTGTGGGGGAGGAGGTGGGGGTCCAACGCCATTCCTCTGTACAACGAGTTGGTGTCTTGCTGCTATGGAACGTACCTTCCCCCATAGGTTGTTCCACCTCTTCCTGATATCATCCCTTTTTCTGGGGTGCTGTCCCATGGCGTTGACCCTGTCCATGAACCTCCGCAATAGCTCCATCTTCCTAGCAATGGATATCTGCTGCGCCTGTACTCCAAATAGCTGTGGCTCTACCCTGATTATTTTTCTCCACCATGACCCTCAGCACCTCCTCAGAGAACCGGGGGTGTCTTTGTGGTGCCATGGGTGTTGAGTGAGTAGTGTGGGTGAGGGTGTGTAGGGTGATGTGTTGGGGTGTGTGTTGTAAGGTGCGTGGGTGGTGTACAGGTGATGGTGGTGTGTGGCTCTGGTCTTGTCTGTGGTTGTGGTGTCTATCTCGTGGCAATTGTTTGTAGTCGTAAAGGGTTGTGGGTAGTGTGGGTGTGTGTTTTATAGTGGTGTGGGTGTGTGGGTGTGTGGATGTGGTGTGTGTAGGGGTGTCACGTGTGTGTTGTTTGAATAGTCCAATGTGTTGTTGTTTTGTTTGAGTGTATTTTGAGCACAGCGGTATGTACCACCAATTGTTTACCGCGGTTGAATGTCCGCCGTGGTGATTCATGGGTCATAATGTGATGGGCTTTGTTCTGTTGGCGTAACAGTGTGGGTTTGGATACCACCAGTTTATCACTGACCTTTGGTGTGGGGGAGTTCTGTCTGTGGCTGAATACTGACTGCTTAGTGTATGTGTGTCATAATATTGTGAACGTATATCTGCCATGGCAGCAGTATGTTGGTTGCAGTCAGCGTGGCGGTAAGTGGGATTTTCCACCAATGAAATAATGAGGCCCTTAGTCTGAGTAATACATCTATTAAAGCACTGTTTCAGGTTCGAATAGAGGAGGCATGTAGGTCAAATGCAGCAACATGAATACACTTCCAAAAATAATCACATATAATGCTAATAATGCTCATAAAAACAAACAATGCAAATACACTACTTTAATCATGGATTATATATCTGCATATACAGTGGTTATATATTCATGCAAAATGCAAAGCTAGAAATAATAATCAAAAAGATTTAATCACCATGGGGCTCGCTTGCTTCATCTCCTTGCCAGCAACAGGCTGTGAACCCAGTTGACCGTGAGAAGAGAGAACTACCCTCAAAGGAGAGTGGTGGGCCCAGGCATCCCCGTTCTGACCAGAGTTCAATTTTTTCACAGCTGTCTAGTTTCCTCCTCTTAAATACTTTAAACAAGCCACAGAGGAGAATTCTAGAAATCCTCCTCCCATCCAGTGTGGTGTTGTTCAAACACTGGACAAATCAGATTGGACGAGGGCACATTGTAAATTGGCCACATGCCAAGGTTCTCTTCCAAATCCAAACTGTTCCTTGCCGTACCATAAACAACATCCTGGTACATATTTATCTAACTTGTACCCCTCCATGTTATGTTCTAGCCTTTGATGAGAAAGATCAGAAAGAGTGAAAACATGAGCGAAAAACACATTGCACAACTAGTGCGTGAAAAAATACCTGCACCTCCTGGACCTCTAATGTGACGGTGGCTAAAGCTAATTTAAGCACAAAATGGAGTCTGTAATCAAAATGGAGCTGGTGGCTGCCAATGTGATGGTGTGTGAAGCTAAGCTAAGCACAAAATGGAGTCAGTGGTCAAGATGGAGCAGTGGTTAAATAAAGATATCATTTCAAATATGTACACAAAATAACTATCAAAAATAGCATAAAATACACAGATCCCTATGGGAGGGCCAAACCAAATACTAAAAAAAGATGAATGTGAAATAGTGACTCCAACCAAGGTAAGTGTGGTAGTTGTTGGGGCAGTTAGAAACACCAGAGGTAAGTTCAGTGAGGGCCTGATTTAAGAAAAGTGGCGCTGCACCTAGTGCAGCACCTCTTTTCTTGCACTCCTTAGCACCCCCGTAACTCCACCATGTGTGCGTTGTATCTAAAATATGACCATATAGCGGTAGTTAGGGGAACTAGCGTCAACATTTTTTACGCTAGGTCGGAGCTTTGCAGGATTAGTGCAAAAATGTTGATGCTAATCCTGCAAAGCCCATCGAGGCCCATTATAAATATTGGTGTGTCTCCACGGCTTCTTTGAGCAGGCATTAAAAGTGCTAAAAAATATGACGCAAAGAAATATCTTTGAGTTCTTTGTGCCATTTTTTCGGCCCCCCCAATGGTGGAACACCCCCTTTGCATACATTATGCCTGGCGCAGGCATAATGTGGCATAAAGCGTTACACTTTGTAAATTTGGCGCAGTGTTGGGCCAAGTTAGCATAAAAAATTATGCTAATGTGGCACAATGACACGTTAGGGTCTATTAAATTAGCTCCTCAGTGTCCCCAGCAACCAGGTGCAATAGTTACTCGCACAGTTATCTCATAGGCAAACACAGACAGTGGTGGTACCAGTTTGTGGAATTCAGGACACCTCCCAGTGGAGCCAGAGGAAACTAGCAGAAAAGAGGATGGATGGAAAGTGCCCCTACTCCAGGATACCCAGAAGACAGGAGTACCTACACTAGGGACCCAGCTGCAGAGGGGAGAAGGGACTCTCTCTGAAGTCAGTGGATGGCTCTGATGGTCCAGCTACTGTCACGACCCCTGGACCAGGGCAATGGAACCCAAGGATAGGTTCCAGAGATGGAGGACCTGCAAAGGAAGGAGTCCAGCACCCTTGGAGGTGCCCAGGTGGGACAGGTGGCAATTCCCACCCTCCTGAAAGTGAAGTTCCTCCAAGTCTGTAGAAGAAGAAGAAGTTCAGCTGCGGGGACCAAGAACTGCAGAAGATCCTAAGACTCACCTACAAGCTGTCCTTCCACGGTCGCCGGATTGCAGGAGGGTCAGTCACCAGCCAGGCCACCAACAGGAACCGGCAAATGCAATCAGAAGCAGAAGAAGAGTTTGCAATATTTTGGGGACAAGCAAAGTACAGGAGACTCTACTCAGGAGGGGTAGTCAGGGCTGGCCCTCAGCATGCAGGAAAGCCAGCAGAAGTTGATGGAGCCCCTAAGAGTGATCCATAGACAATGAACACAGGGAGTCACAGGGAGGCCGCACAGGCACAACAAAACAGAAGTCCCATGTCGCAGAAGCTGCAGGACAAGGGCTCATCTTCACGTTGCAGAATGCTGGAGGCTGGGGCTTCTTGGTGCCTGAAGATCTCCCAAGGGAAGGGTCAACAATCATTGGCAACTGCAACAGTAGAAGTGCACATGGGTTCCAGTCCAGTGGCAGGAACAGGGGTCCACAGTCTCCTAAGTTGGTTAGGAGACAAGCAGGACCCAGAGAAAGCCACAGACTCACCACTTGTGTTGGAGGATCTTCAGATGTCCTTTGACAGCAGACCCCACCAGCAGGTTGATGTTGTCTTGAGGTGCCTGCGGATGCAGGGGAGTGACCTCTCCACTCCAAGGGAGATTCCTTTGTGCTTCCTGGTGCAAACAGAGTCCTTGTGACCCTGGAGGATGTGCAGCCTTGGATGTTTCAGAATTGTTGCACGGTCTGGAGAAACAATGTTGCAAATGGAGCCTTCCCACCAGAAGCAGACGTGTTAGGTTCCAACAAAGACCAGCAGTGGTTCCAAAGACCAGGAACAGAAGATGTCCTGCATAGAGTTCCTTGGAGAGTCTTGCCCGGTGAATCTGAGGGTCCACCCACGAGGAAGCCCTTAAGTAACCCTAAAAGGGGTTGGTCACTCTCTGCAGTGGCCCACCTACCAAACGGGGTCAGGGACATCATCTATCTGGCCTAACCTGTCAGATGCTCCCAGGGGCCTCTGCCAAGATGGCAGAATAAAGTGGCCACCT
Source organism: Pleurodeles waltl (assembly GCF_031143425.1). Classification (NCBI taxonomy): domain Eukaryota; kingdom Metazoa; phylum Chordata; class Amphibia; order Caudata; family Salamandridae; genus Pleurodeles; species Pleurodeles waltl. The sequence goes on from NC_090450.1 coordinate 168,310,909, forward strand.
GACAGAGCTCTGTGCACCTTCCCAGGGGAGCGGCTGGACAGGAGGGGAGGAACTCCCGTGTCCTTTGTGTAGTTTTGCACCAGAGCGGGAACTGGGGTTTCCTGAACTGGTGCAAACCGGATTATGCAAGGAGGGCACCAAATGTGCCCTTCAAAGAAGTCTGGTGGCACTGAGAGGCCACCCCAACACAGCCCTTAGACACCTAATACACAGGAGGAGGTGGTCACACCTCTCCCTTGCAAGAAATCATTTGTTCTGCTCCTCTACCCTGAGCCTGGCTCACCAGCAGGAGGGCATAACAGTGTCTAGGGTCAGCAGCAGTGTGGTCTGGCAGCTAGACCCCGTAAGATTGCACAGGCAGAACTGGGGGATCCTCTAAGGAACCCCCAGAGTACATGGTATAATGCAACTAACACTGAAATGGGTATCGTTGCATGATTCCAACACATTTGATACCAAACATGCCTAGGTTCAGAGAAGCCATTATGTACTTGGACCACTTGGGTTGACCAGTGTCCACTACATATCTTAAGATGGCTTCCCTGCACTTATAGAGCCCAGGAATTTGCCTGGTGTCAGCAGGGGCAGGCTGCTCATGCAAGGGTGCCCTCGCACTTAGGGACATGCACCCTGCACTTGAATGGCCTACCAGAGGGGTGACTTACAATGTCTAAGAGCAGTGGTCAGGTTTGGTGGTGAAAGAGTGCATACACCATTTCAAGCAGGTTGCAATTGCAGGCCTGCAATCATACTTTGCATGGGCTCCTGTGGGTGGCATAATACATGCTGCAGCGCATGGGAGGCCTCTTGTGTACCAATGCCCTGGGTACCTAAATACCATATATTAGGTACTTACATAGGTGCACCACTATGCCACTTGTGAGTGTAAAAGATTATTAGCAACCAAATCTAGGGAAGAGAGCAGTCACTGGGGTCCTGGTTATCAGGATCCCAGTGAACTACACTCTGAACACACTGACATCAGGCAAAAAGTGGGGGTAACCATGCTAGAAAGATGGCACTTTCTACACTCCCCCTGGGTCCTCCAGCTCAGCATAGTTCATCCTTCATGCTGCATCTAGGCATGGGGTTCAGGTTCCCTAAGTGGTTCCAGACACCCATCATGCTTAATATTAGCACACAAGGTGCAATATTACACAGACATAAATGCCATACAATTTGTACTGAGTTGTGGGTTTCAAAGTGTAGTTTGCATTTCAAGGTCTGTTACCACCAACCAATATAATTTTGGGATATTCATAAACTTCTCCCTATTGTCCTCGCACCCTAGAAATATTAAGAGGAAGAGTACATCCTTTTCTAGTCTGGAATTGGAACATACTTCATGGGGAAGGAAAGGGGGGATCCTCCACAGGAAAAAAACATTAAGAAATAAATTATGCCAATACCCATAGGGACCAGCATGGCAGAAGGTGCCAACACATATTAGCAACAAGGAATTTACAAAATTATTCTAGGAAAAACCTGGAAAACATTTTCAAGTATAAGAAAGTCATAAATCTACTCCCACACAAGATCATAACTCTGCAGGTGCAAATATACAACTTTTGTTTTCGAATCAGGCCCTCTGACTTTTATTGGCATACGAGTGTGTATAAGGCCCGAGCAAAATGTGAGTTACACCAGCTAATCTTGCATAATGTTAGTAATGTCCTGTTGCTCTTGCTATGCGAAGTTTCTGAAATTACGCTATTATCCAATGTCACATAACACAAGGTGTTTGTGGAAAAATATTAATATGAGCGCACAGGAACAACATGAATGTCAGCACTGACTTTCCCTATTAGTGTACATTGCTCTCACGAGGCCTATCCCAGGTGAATACCTATTCCTGCAGAATCCCCATTGCGCCAAGCTACCTGTGCGCTGCTACCAGGCTATGCACGACAGTAGCCTCCCACGCGCAGCCCACACACGTGCGCCCATGCCTCTGCACACATGTTCACATGTACCTAGCCAAGTGCCCCTTACCCTTGCTGCGTTGCATCGGCCTTACTTTAAAAGGCTGGCACTGGCGGTAGCCAGGTGCAGTCCGTTTACTGTGTGATCACCGTGGGTGAGACACCGGTAGTGTAAGAATGCCCAAAGGAGCACCGCCAGCCTGTTGGCGGTGCTCCCGCGGACCACGGCCCTGGCGGTTTTTACCGCCAGGGTCGTAATCAGGCCCATAGTGTCCTTGCGAAAATAATGCAAGCCATTTATGCATGGTGTATTCTTTTATTAGTTTGAATTCTGCCATCCTGGGTTTGAACTATAGAGCTCTTCTTTCTTCACAGTTTTTCAAAGCTGAAAATTAGTCAAGTTCATTTAAATTCTAGAGCCAAATCACTAGAAGCATTGAGATGAACAAGTTAAATAAGGGGCATTCCTGTGGAAAACTTAAAATATCCCTAACATTGCTTTCTCCTACAGGCTAAGATAAAAAATGAAAGAAATTTCCGGACATACAATTGGTTTAATGCTAACCAGGATTTATATAGTTGCGAACGTTTTTTAGCAACCTTCTGGAAGTTGCAAGCAACACTTTGCAGCTATTCAATATTGCAAAGTTTATGTCGCACACGTCTTTAATTAATACTACCAGAATGATTCTGCATAAGATTTACTTTTCAAAAAACAATTAGCGTTTGTTTGTCGTACAGAGAGCCACTTTGCATTGTAAAACTCAACCTACATTTTGCACATAAAACCTTTGCTCATATTTCTTTCATTACCTTGTTTCGTCGAGCTAGCTTTTTCCCTCCACTCTCTTTCACCGTTCCAATTATTTTCTATTATCTTCACCGCAAGATATTTCACTTTGGTTTTTACCTAGGAGCAATTTAATTCTTCACACTTCGTTTTGCAAGTGAAATAAACATAAACGTGTTACCTCCAGCCTTGGGTGTCCTCCTGGGGTGGGCAAGGGTGGCAGGGGGTGTCCCTGGGGGCTTGGGAGGGCACCTCTGGGCTCATTCTGAGCCCACAGGTCCCTTAACGCCTGCCCTGACCCAGGCGCTAAAATCCGGCGCAAATGCGGGTTTTTTAGTCCCGCCCACTCCCGGGCGTCATTTTTGCCCGGGAGTATAAATACGACGCATATGCATCGCAGTCATTTTTTAAGACGGGAACGCCTACCTTGCATATCATTAACGCAAGGAAGGTGTTCACGCAAAAAAATGACGCTAACTCCATGAACTTTGGCGCTAGACGCGTCTAACGCCAAAGCATAAATATGGAGTTAGTTTTGCGCCTAATTTGCGTCGAAAAAAAAGACTTAAATTCGGCGCAAACGGAGTATAAATATGCCCCAAGTTGTGGTAAGTATTTTTTTTATTTTTTTTTGTGGCATAGGGGGGCCTGATTTGTGCCCCCCTACATGCCACTATGCCCAATGACCATGCCCAGGGGACAGAAGTCCCCTGGGCATGGCCATTGGGCAAGGGGGCATGACTCCTGTCTTTGCTAAGACAGGAGTCATGTTAATGGCATCTGGGCGCCAAAATAAAATGGCGCAAATCGGGTTAAGACGATTTTTTTGCCTCAGCCTGACTTGCCCCATTTTTGGACGCCCAAACGCCATTTTTCCCTACGCCGGCGCTGCCTGGTGTACGTGTTTTTTTTTCACGCACACCAGGCAGCGCCGGTCGGCTAACGCCGGCTAACGCCATTCAATAAATACGGCGCCCGCATGGCGCTTCAGAATGGCGTTAGCCGGCGCTAATTTTTTTGGCGCAAAACTGCGTTAGCGCAGTTTTGCGTCAAAAAGTATAAATATGGCCCAATATGTTTTTAAACCAGTGCCCCCATGTGGGCTATGGCCCTTATTGAGATTTTAACAACACTTTGAAGCAAGAGACTGTTCCACAACTATTGACAGGCCTCAAGAAATGGGATCATATGGATCTTCAGCACACTACAGTCCCTGCACTGGCTACCAACATGTAAAAGAATGGAATTTAAGCTTTAAGATTTGTCCACAGGGTCCTCTACTAGCATTTCTGGAATTTACGGCTGACTTGTTTAAGTGGCATGCCCCATGATCGGCTTTAAGCATAGCCAATACTACATTGGTGAAGATTCCACAATTAAACACATTAGGATGGCAGAAAAAGCCTTTTTGATAAATGCAGCTAAATGTGAAACTTCTAGCCCCACTTATATTACAGGAATTAGTAAGTATTTTTGATGTCAATAAACCTGTTAAAACATGGCTTTCTCTGTTGCCTTAAGCCTGCAGTTAGTGTTCTATTTGTTGTTTGATGTTGGCACCAACATAATGCACTTTATAAATGCCATAAAACATAACATCGCATCACATAACATATCAAATTAACTTAACCCCTTTGTTGTTAGTTGAACCCCCGCTGCCCCCAGTGCTGAGCCCTTTTTTGGCTATTCAGAATAGTTCATGCTTAGGGCTCCATAACATTTTCCATATAAAGTATCCATTCTAAATTTACATCCATTTTGTCCAAAATCCTCAGGATTCTAAAGATATCCAGGGTTTGTGGATTTCCATTGAGGGGACTGGATAAATAGGCAAAATATAGCAACATTTTGAGTTTAAGAAAAACAAAATAGGGAAAAAAGTGCTCCAGATAAAAGTGTCTGTTTTTTCCCCTAAAAATGGCATCTACAAACAGTTTACTGTGCTGAAGTCAACATCTTCCCAGCTTTCAGGTACATGCAGAGCTGAATCAAAAACTTACGTTTGTACCACAGTTATGGCATTTTTGTAAGAGGTAGCCTAGTTTCCCTACTTTTTGTGCTCTCAACCTACTTCCAGTTTGTGGTGGAAACTAGTATGAAACCAATGGGTGAGCCAGAAAAGGTATAGATTTCTAAGAAAGTAGGCAAAATGCCCAATTAAGCAAGGGGGTCATATGTGTAGATCCCTCAAGATCTTCTCAAGGAAAATAACTGTTGAATTAAAGAAATATTTAAAATGATTAGGAAAAAACGTGCATTTTTTACATGTTCATCTGTAACTTTTTGTCACGGTAGCTGATTTAAAAAATCAATATACCATAGTCTCCAATAGACCCTTCTGGTTGCGGGAATATATAGGGCTTGTATGTTCTCCAAGAACAAAGTGCACAGAGCAAACTGAGTTGTACTGTACAATGATTTTTAATTGTGTATCGAGTATAAATGTCAACACCAGGGCAGTGCGCGCTCTATTGGCGACTAGGATGCAAAAACCCAGCACTCTCAAAACAACGTAATTTATGCATTGTGCTGATATGTTGTTGTTTAACCTTTTGCATTGCAGAGTTTAATCCTGAAGACTTATTTTTAATGTGTTTGCAAATACTGTTCATTTGGAATGTATTGCTGCAGGCTTTCAGAGTGTGTTAGGGTGTGGTCCCTTTCCAGGGCCTTCCAGGGACTTTCCCTGCAGCATGCCTGGGTGTGGTTGTGGGCTGGGCCAAGACTCTATAAAAGGGAGCCAGCCCAGCTCCAAGTGCTCACTATTCAGAGGTCCCGGTGCAGAGCAGCAGCTACTTCCTGAGCTCCTGTCCCGGTGGCCTATTTAATCTTCCAGGCCTCTGCCCTTCATTCTTCATTGGTGATCCTTGTTCTGGGCGGTAAGACGGTGGTTGGGCTGGCCTCCCAACTCCGTTATTGAGAACTTTCATATTCTTGGCTTAATTCTTTAATGATTAACAGATGACTTTGCACGCTACCATTTCTTGACATTTGTATGATGGTTTACGAATCGGCAAGACGCGCGATTCGTTACATGCTGATTTAATCTTGTTATTCATTGCGCGCTACCATTCCTTGACATTTGTATGGTGGCTTGCGAATCTGCAAGACGCACGATTCATTTCATGGTGCTTTAACCTTGTTGTTCATTGAGCGCTACCATTTCTTGACATTTGCATGGTGGCTTAAGAATCGGCAAGACGCACGATTCTCTCCTCAAGTTTAATTTATGTTGTTTATTGTATGCTACTATTCTAAGATATTTATCATGTAATATTCGAGTTGAAAAGTCATGTGATTTGTTTTTTCCTGAATCGATATTGTGTTATTCATGGTGCACAATCCTTTTATGGTGTTTACTATATATATATATATATATATATATATATGCAAAAAACAAAAGGAGAACTCTGGGAAGTTCCCAAATTTAGGTGGAGAGTAGCTCTAGTAAGGAGCACCCTGCAACACCAGCAACACTCTAGATTTGCTCACCTCAAATGTCTGCAAAAGCAGACATTTGAGGTGAGCAAATCTAGAGTGTTGCTGGTGTTGCAGGGTGCTCCTTACTAGAGCTACTCTCCACCTAAATTTGGGAACTTCCCAGAGTTCTCCTTTTGTTTTTTGCATAATTTATGCGTCACTCTAACCCTGAAAGGGCCTTGTTTTGATATATATATATATATATATATATATAAATCTACAATATGCGCAATTTGTGTTGAAACATTTTAAGAGTACACAGAAGATCAGAGTTTCTAGATGCAATATTGTAATGTCCTAGTATGCATTCTCAAAAAAGGATTTATATGACTGGTTTAAAATTTAGTCAGAATGTTTTTCTGATTGTCATGTAAAGGAAAGTACTTGAATAAGAAAGTTTTCATTTAATCCATCTTGATTCCCTTACAGGTATCCGGCCATCTTGAAACTTAGTCATTTTAAACTTAATTCGTAGATTGTTCATGTTTTCAGAATGACTATGCTTAGAATCATAGTCTAGTATTGACTTCAGGAGATATAATTTTCATATTGTGTGTTCTAACCTTTTTCTTACTACAGGTCTCCTTCCCAGCTGTTTCCCTTCCTAATCCACTCTTCCCCTCTTGAACTCTCTTAGCTTCTGTGATTTATCTATCAGAGTCTTGGAGCTGTTCAGTGGTGGACGTGTTGGGAACGTGCGCAGACCCCGAGGATCTGGTGACTCTGATAATAAACCAATTCTTAAAGCGAAATAGGCAGAGTGAAAAATGTGTTTCATGGAAAATTCTGTATTTATGACATGGGAACAAGATTTGGAGTTTAGAAGCAGTGGTTATTTCCACACCTGTGAATTTAGGGTACCCTTATTAACATATGATTTAGAGGTTATTTTTCAAAATGTAATTTTTCTTACTCACTGTCCTGCATCTGAAAGGCACCAATGCAGCTAAATCCAATTGGTAATAACAAATGTTTTACTATTCATTGCTACCACAAGTATCCCAATACAAATGGAACTTCACTTGTGTGGGTATGCTTAGTGCCGTGATAGGAAACGACTCAACATGCAACATGGCGGCATCACATTTTTCCACTGAAAACAGACCTTCTTTCCCCAATGTGGATAGCTCCAGATTTTGGACCCTAGCTCAGCCGACACCTACGGGATACCTTGTCAACCTGCACATTTTTGAAAACTAGACACCTAGGGGTATCCAGGATGGGCTGACTTGTGTGAATCTCGCTGAGTTTTTTTTACTCAGAATCTCTTGCAAACCTCAAACCTTGACTGAAAAACACATTTTTCTCACATTTGTGTGATAGAAACATATGAAATCTGCGGGGAGCCACAAACTTCCTACCAGCTGCCATTCTCTCAAGTCTCCCTACAAAAATGGTACCTCACTTGTGGAAGGTTGTAGCAGGACACTTGCCTAAGAACGAAGAGCCAGAGTTTCAAGATGAGTCGGTAAGTTTATTCACACCAAAAGGGACCCACGCACGTAGCTGCTTCTCCGTCCTGGAATAACGGCTGACTCAGGACCGAGCCGCCCGCATTCCAGAACCCAGTAGAACAACCAATGAAACAAAGGTTCCATGGGAGCCACATGCGTGGAACACATGCAAGAAGATAATGTACAATATTATATAAAGTACAAAACTATATTGAAAGGGAATTACATATTACAACATCTCCCTCCCTTATAATAAGCTAGCAAAGAAACACTAAGACAGAATAAAATCTCGAAATTTAACAGGTAAGTTAACTTGTCTCGAACTTCTAGTTGTAACACATTTAGAATTAGCATCATCAATGTTTTTGTCACCATCAGGATTTGAACCATTATCAATAGACTGATGATCAGGAACAAAACTCGGAACCTCAGAATCATTCATGTGACCAGAATCTAAATTACAAGATTTCAAAGAACCTTCATATGCAAATTCTTGCAAATCTGTCGACAACATTGAATACTCATCCTCCTTTAAATGAGACATGTTCCTGAAAATTTTGAGTTGCTCAGAATTAATAGGAATTACATAACTCCTGCTCCACCAACCTCGTCCATCTAATAATACAGAAGCTCTGGTAACTTTGAGAACTTTAGATGGAAAAATAAACTTTAGATTCTCCTTTCCTTACTCTAAAAGGTTTTTTGAGTAAGACCCAATCATTTACCTTTAATTCAATTATTTTAGTAGGGAACCTGTGATCAAAATTACATTTCTGCTTAAGTTGTTTATCAAAAACAGTACTTCTCATGGTGTTCTTATCCCCCAAATGAGATTTTTTGTCAATATCACTCAAAACATGAAACATCCACCTTGGCACAAGTTTGGTTCTGGGATCCCTTCCCCTCAGCAACTTGAATGGAGAACAACCTGTAGTTGAATGAGGAGTAGATAGATATGCCCAAATTTTCTCTTGCAGAAATTCTGCAACATCAACATTTGATGCCAAAGCTGTTTGAATTCCTTCCTTAAGAATCCGATTGACCCTTTCTACTAATCCATTTGCCGATGGATTGTGTAGTGCCACTCTGAGATGTTTGATATCATGTAAAGTCAAAAAATCTGAATTTTTTTTTGTCAAAAAATGTGAACCATTATACGTAACAATTGTGTTGACAGGCCCCTCTGATTTAAACAATTTGCTTAAAAAACTGATAACCACGTCCGAATCGGTTTCAGAAGTGAAAGAATAATAAACCCATTTGAAAAATAATCCACCACCACAAGATATCTCATGTGCCTTGGTAACAAATGAAATGGCCCTAAGAAATCCAATGCAACTTTATCCCATGGTTTCTCTGGCAAAGGAACAGGATATAAAGGCTTAGGGACAGTCCTCCAATGTTTATCTGAAACAATACATTCGGGGCACCTGTTGATAAAAGAAGCAACTTGCTTATCTAAACTAGGCCACCAATATGACATTTTGAGTTTTCTGGACGTAGCTGAAATACCCAAATGACCCTCGTGGGCTAGTTTAATTATCTTGTCCCTGATGTTGGTAGGAGGAACAATGAGATCGCCCCTCAGGCAAATACCATTTTCACACGTGAGCTCACTAGACACATGATGAAAAGCTCTAAGCTCCCCTGACAAACTTCTCTCCGCAGGCCATTTGGTTTTCAAAAATCCTACTACTTTAGACAAAGTAGTGTCTGAGGAAATAGCAGACACCCATTCTTGCTCCGAAACATGATTGTTAGATACAGCCGAGATGTCCAACACGGCTACCACACACTCCTGTTCTGCATCAATCTCCACTGAGGCCTCATAGGGTAAAGGCAAACAAGACAAACAATCTGCACGAAAGTTCATGCCTCCTTGCACAAACTTCAGCACCAGATTGTATTCTTGCAACTTGAATAGAATACGAACTAACCGTGCCAATGCTTTACCCAGACCATTTCCATTCAACAAATGAACTAAGGGTTTATGATCTGTGAACACCTCACACCTATTGCCCCAAATATAGGTTCTAAACTTCTGAACTGCCCACACACAAGCTAAGGCCTCTCTTTCGATGGTGCTATAATGTTTCTCTGCCTCCGATGACATCCTAGACGCAAAATCAAAAGTGTTTTCACCACCATTCACCCACTGACCAAAAACAGCCCCAATTCCAATTAAGCTGGCGTCTACCATGACAAATGGATTACCTGCAGGGTCAAAGGGTTGTAAGGCAGGCGCATTGATAACCAAATCTTTAACCCTATCAAATGTAGAATTTAAATCATTTGTCCATTCAAATTTAGTTCCTTTTTTAAGTAATGATCTAAGAGGTTGAACTTCCATGGAACAAATCTAGCGTAATATTCACAAAGTCCTAGGAAGGATTTTAACGCATCTTTTTCAGAGGGTGGACATGCCTTTCTAACAGCATCCACATTGCTAAATTTAGGTCTGATACCCTCACCAAAAATGACATGACCAAGATATTCCACCTCATTGACAAACAATTTGCACTTCCCAGGCTTTACTGTCATACCCTTTTCCCTTAGGATACTTAAAACTTTTTTAAAAAATCTAGATGTTCTTTCTCTGACACCGTGTGTGTCAAAATGTCATCTTGGAAAGCCAAGACCTGAGGCAAGTCAGCAAATAGATCATCCATCAATTTTTGAAAAACGCTTGCTGCTGAAGCAAGACCAAAAGGTAAGCGTAAATGTTTGAATACTCCAAATGGAGTTACAAAAGTGGTTATCTCTTGAGAAGATTCACTCAGCGGAATTTGGTTGTACGCAGAGTGAAGGTCTATGGTTGAAAACACTTTGGAGGTACCCAGACTCCTAATCATTTCTTGAATACGTGGAAGAGGATGGCTATCTATGACAATGTTTTGGTTCACAGACCTCAAGTAAACACACAGTCTCAACTCGACATTTTGTTTTTTTGGTAATTACAATGGGTGATACCCATTCTGAGGCATCTGCAGGAGCGATTATCCCTTGAGATTGGAGTTTATGTAATAAGGACTTCAAGTCTGCTCTTACACTCAGGGGTATAGGTCTTACTTTATGTACAACAGGAGTTGCACCTTTCTTCAGTTTAATGCAATGCTCATAGCCCTGAACTTTGGTCTTTGAAGACATCCGGAAACAAATCAATAATGCTTTGCGTAGTGTCCTTAGGTATGCACACATTGGCTACTGAGTCTGATAGGAATAAATCAGGTAGTTCCCCTAAAATTACTGGAACATCATGGCCAGGACGCAGTATTATTCCCAAACGTGCTAGATCCTTCCATCCCATAATATTACGCACTTTGACAGCTACATACATTTTCATCACAATAGATCTACAAAGATATTGGAGATCTGACACAATATAACCCAAAAGGTTAATGTCTTGTTTCCCAAATGCTTTGGGAGCAACATCAGGATATTGTAAGTTGATACAACCTTTCCAAAAGTTAAAAAACATGTGATCTGCTAAGATAGTGATGGGGGCTCCTGAATCGGCTAAAACAGGAATGGTTTGAGAACCAATCACTACGTCACACACAGCCCCTTTAATACCTTTCTCAGTTTTCCCACCCTGACCATCCGGAAAAGTCAATGGTTAATACCATATTCAAAAATTGAATAGAAGTCTGTGCAATTTCTTCATCAATGTCAACACTGTTGATCTTAACTTTACTATAAGAGCCTCTGTTTGAGGGTTGTGACTGGCACACAGCTTGAAAATGCCCCACTTTTCGACAATTATTAAATTTTTTGCCATGTGCCGGACAAGAAGTGTCATTACCAATATGAAATTTTGAGCCACAGCGGATACACTGTTTAGAATATTTAACCCCTTTTATCTTTGCCTGTTTGCTCAGTTTGTTATGAATGGCACAAATATCTTCTTTGTCACTAATAAGATCAACAGTTCTGTTCTGATTAGCTAAAACTTTGGAAGTGTTTATGAACCTTTCAATCCCTTTAGCTAAAACCAACACTTCATCCAAAGTTGGATAACAACATGACAGAAGTCTTTCTTGAATCTTCTTGCGAATGCAATGAAACACAAACTGATCCCGAATATAAACATCAGTATTTGAACCAAATTCACATTTAGCTGCTAAAACTCTCGAATTAGCAATATACCCTCAATTGACTCATCACTCATTTGTTTGCGCATGGCAAAATTAAACCTTTCCAGTAGTACATCAGAGACTCCAGAATAATGCTTTGCCATACGTTCCTCGCTTCAATATAGCAGTTCCATAGTACGTCGCCTCCAGCAGGAGATGAAATAGTTGGTAGATTATCGAATATCCTTTGAGCTGCAATACTTAGATGGTTAAATAATAAAGCCTTCTTCCTATTAGGAGAAAAATCCACAGCATTAATGGCTGCCAGATAGTTTGAAAATGCTGATCCATTCAGCCCATTTAATGTCAGGTTTACCTGCTTTCTGTGGAAAAACTGGTGGTTGTAGAATATTTTGATTGGATGCCATAATAAATTTGAGAAAATTACACAAATGTATTTTCCTTTAAAATAAAACAGGAAGTGATAAAACAGTACAGGCAAATTTCAATGTTTTTAATATTTAATAAGCTCGGTACTGTAAGTGCACAGTAACCAGGGCAACGTCTGAAGAGCCACGTAGGGAGTGTACACGCACGAAGAATCCATCTTCAAATTGACACTAGCATCTCAAGCGTAAACAAAGCAACGTCATAAAAGGAGCACATGAGGAGCACGTGGCATTCCGTTACCAAGGCAACCTTAAAACACTCCTGAGTAGTGCGTGTGGAGCGCGAGTAATCCGTCACCAGGGTAACTTAAGAAGCGCTTCTGCGTAGCGCATGTGGAGCGCGAGGAATCCGTCACCACGGCAACCATGGGCCTAACGGTAGCGTAGTGCGTAAGGCCTGTCCCATTAAAGCAATCAGAAAATGTGCCCCTCCACTCACACCTTCCAGCGCAGCCAATCACATTACAAGCCTCTTCTTTGAGATTCACTTCTATACAGAAGGTGAAACGGCGCCGGAACTCAGCACACCAAAAGGCAGCAGCTCACCAATGGGTCCCTTTATTTTGAGGTAACTCCTTGTACCCCACTCCTGGTACCAAATATGTAGCAGAACACTTGCCAAAGAACGTAGAGCCGGAGTTTCAAGATGAATCGGTAAGTTTATTCACACCAAAAGCGACCCACGCACGTAGCTGCTTCTCTGTCCTGAAATAATGGCTGACTCAGGACCGAGCCGCCCGCACTCCAGAACCCAGAAGAACAACCAATGAAACAAAGGTTCCATTGGAGCCACTTGCGTGGAACACATGCAAGAAGGTAATGTACAATATTATATAAAGTACAAAACTATATGGAAAGGGAATTACATATTACAGAGGCCTAGTAGCCACGACAGGAAACGGCCCAAAAGGCAACATTGACGTAGTACATTTTTCCACTGAAAACTGACCCTCTTTTTCCAATGTGGGTAGCTCTAAATTTTGGACCCTAGCTCAGCCAGCACCTAGGGAAACGTATCCAACCTATAAATTTTTTAACACTAGACAACTAGGGGTATTGAGGGTGTGCTGACTTGCATGGCTCTCACCATGTTTTTTTTTTATCCAGAATCCCTTGCAAACCTCAAACTTTGAGTAAAAAAATTGCATTTTCCTCAAATTTCTGTGATGGAAAGTTCTGGAATCTGTGGGGAGACACAGACTTCTTTTTACCCATCATTCCCCCAAGTCTCCAGATAAAAAGGTACCTCACTACTGTGGTTCGACCTACTGCCTTTCACAGGAAATGGCCCAAAACATAACATGGATGCAGAGCACATTTCCACTGAAAACTGTCCTTCTTTTTCCAATGTGGGTAGGTCCAGATTTTGGATCCTAGCTCAGCTGGCACCCAGGGAAACATTACCACCCTTAAATTTTTGAAAACTATGGGCCAGATGTAGCAATCTTCCAAATTGCGACTTGCAATTTGCGAGTCCCAGCGACTCGCAAATTGCAACTCGCAATTTGGAATGCAGTACGGTGTCTCAGACACCGACTGCGACTCGCTATGGGGTCGAAATGACCCACCTCATGAATATTCATGAGGTGGGTCGCAAATTGCGGCCCCATAGCGAGTCAAGGCACTCGCAAACATGGAGGCCTGCTGTAGTCAGCAGACCTCCGTGTTCGTGACTGCTTTCAATAAAGCAGTTTATTTTTTTTTTAAGTGTAGCCCGTTTTCCTTAAAGGAAAACGAGCTGCACTTAAAAAAAAAAACGAAACCTTTAGTTTCGTTTTTTTTCAGGGCAGGGAGTGGTCCCTGGGACCACTCCCTGCCCTGAAAAAATATTTGTGGGTCCATTCACAAAGTGGAAGGGGTCCCATGGGGACCCCTTCCAATTTGCGAGTGGGTTACCATCCACTTGCAGTGGATGGTAACTGCGATGCCATTTGCGACCGCGTACGCGGTCGCAAATGGTATTGCATACCACTCAGACTCGCAAATAGGAAGGGAACACCCCTTCCTACTTGCGAGTCGGAAATGCATTTTGCGAGTCGGTTCCGACTCGCAAAATGCATTTCTGCATAGCAAAGAGGCATTTGCGCCTCGCAAACGGCGATTTTCGCCGTTTGCGAGGCGCAAATCCTTTGCTACATCTGGCCCTAGATGCCTAGGGGTATCCAGGATTGGCTGATTTGTATGGTTCTCACAACCTTTTTCCCCAGAATTCAATGTAAACATCAAACATTGACTAAAATAGACTAAAAAAAACATCTCCTCACATTTCTGTGATGGAAAGTTCTGGAATCTGCAGGGAGCCACAAACTTCCATCTACCCAGCATTCCCCCATGTCTCCTGATAAAAATGGTACCTCCCTTGTGCTGCAGGGCCTATTGCCTGCGACAGAACAATCAAAACAAGGTCAATGAGGGTCCCTTTGCAAGGATTCCATTGATGTTGGTTTGATCCATTCCTGTCAGGCAACTAGGTGCAGCCACACAAGTGGTGCAGTATTTTTATTGAGACAAGTGGGGACATGCTGTGTGTTAGGAAGTTTGTGGTGTCCTTCTCATTCTGGAAGAAGATTGGCACAGAACTGCAAGGAAAATGTGTGATTGTAGTCACATTTTGAGGTTTGCTCAAGTACACACACATACTGGTTGGATTTGACATGAGGGTGAGTAAAAGATTAAAAATGTACATTTTATTATCAAGAAATTGCACAAAGATAAAAACTCAGTTAATACATGGAAGGTCAAAAAATTGAACCAATAACTGTCAGCTTGTGAGCTGTAAATCTGCCACAAGGCACCAAATGCGTTAAACACACCTGGCTAGCTGTGTGTGTAGTAACCAGCAGCAAGTCAATTTACATACAGCACCAGCCATGCACCAGTTCCCGCACACTACCAGTAAAGTACCAGTCCCCATACACTGCTAGCCAATCGTCAGTCTAAACACACCACTGTCGTTCGTATTCCAGACCGCCAGCCAAGAGCCAGTTCACGCAGTACACCAGCCAAGCACCAGTTCATGCGCAAAGCCAGGCAAATGCCAGTTCATGAAAAGTGACAGCCAAGCGCCAGTTCACGCACACCACCAGCCAAGTTCCAGTTCATGCAAACCGCCAACCAAGCAACAGTCCACACACACTACTATCCTATTTTTATTTAACAAAAAGGAAAGCACAATACAGATGGAAGTAGATGCAAAACTATGAATACAAACACAACAGCTCTAACTAAATACATCACACATTTCTCTTTGGGGTAACCTTTACGTTTAGGGCAGATTGAGCCGTAAGCAAAAGTGTCCACTTTGAACAATTCCCTGAACAATTGCACACCAGTGTAGAAATTATCTTTGTATAAGAGGTGAACTTTGTTAAAAAGTCCTCAACCAAGTTCCAACACAATTTTCTCACTAACTCTGAAAGTAGTCGGACAATCCAGAGGATGTGAATAAAACTATCTCTACCAGTGTACAGACTGAAATTATAGCCATATCCAGTACTCATCTCAGGCAGCATTTACATCTTAATTCCATAATGCCCCTTCTTTCTAGGAATGCACTATCTAAAAACTAAACGTCCCTTGAACACGACCAAAGACTCATCCATAGCTATTTCTTTCCTTATTACACAGATCTCTGGAAATCGAGCTACAAAGTGATCAAGGACAGGATGATTCTTGAAAAAGATAGTCACAATCAGTGTGATCGCCTGGTAATGCTGAAGCATTATTAACAAAATGAATCATCCGAAGCAGAAGCAAATACAGATCACGACTTGTGGTTGCCGATAATATAGCCATTAAGGGACTAGAAAAAGAATCTGAAGACAGCTTTCTTAGCCCATCAAAAAAGTTAAACCCAGGAACTTCTTCAAGTCATTCAGATTTGTAGGAGCCCACTAGCTAGCACTAGAGTGGGGCTTAAGTCTGGCACCGTTGTCCCTCAAATTCTGTTCAGCATACAAATTAGTGTGCTAAACAATCTCATCCAACAATATATCATCCATAAACAACTGAAAGAAATGTATAGCAAAATGTTTTCAGTATTCACACAACACCGTGCAACACCAGCAAAGGCAGGCAACACAGGCTGCATCATGTTTGGGGCAACCCAGAGTTCAGCAGTTCCAATGGGAAGCACTATCTGCATACTCTAGAAGAGGCACTTCCTCCACACTGAGTGGCTTCATCATCAGATGATTCCTCTCAGGCAATACATTCACTACCAGAACATTGGCCTTCCTCCTCTGCCTCAGATGCAGAGTCAGTCTCAGAACCATGGTCAGAGGAAGATTCAAAAAGCTTTCCAGCAATCTGCTGAGCGGTAATCCTGTGGCTAGCCATAACCCTTACTAATAAAAGTAAGTTCACAATGTCAACAATAACGAACACTGTATAAAATAAGTAATAAACAAAGTGTGGCTTTATCAAACAGAAAGTTAAACTGCTGGTAATCTGGAAGAAAAAGCCAATCAATACAAAGCACACAAACATATATTTATTCAAAAACCATACCACTCACTTGTCAGAGACAGCTGGAATCAGGATCACCAGCATGTACTCTGCACAAACACAGCAAGCACCAGCGATAACCCACTAGAAAGGGAAAAAAAAGAAAATTAAACACAAGACAACACAATACACACCATGCACAAATCCAAGGAGAATTTCCCACATAATAACAGAGAAGCTAAATATGTTGTTATTATTACACCAATTACAAAAACACATTTGTGAATGGCACTGATACTCATTTGGAGTAAACAATGCCAAAACCTTTTTTAACTAAACACATGCAACTACAAAAACTGCAGATCTACCAGTGCCGAAACTGCAAGCAGAAGTCACAGCAAAGGAAATCAAAAGCTTTGCACTAGAATAAAAAGGAGAAATAAAAACTTACGATCACATATGCAAAGGACAGGAACTAAAGCAGTTACCATTATAAAACACAATGAAGTCTGCCCATCACCATCCAAATGCCAGCCACACACATCGCCAGCCAGAAGCCAGCCAACACACACCATCAGCCCGATGCCAGTCAACGCACACTGCCAGCAAAATCCCCAGTTCCAACACACTGCCAGCCAAGCAACAGTTCCCACACGCTGCCAGTAAAGCACCAGTCCACACACTACAAGGCAAGTGTAATTCTATACACACCACTAGGCAACTGTCAGTTTACATCCACTACTAGTCATGCACTAGTCCACTTACACTGCCAGCCAAGGACAAGTCCACACACATTGCCAGCCAAATGCTAGTACACACACACAGACAGCCAAATGCCAGTACACGCAGACCATCAGTCGAACTCCAGCTCACACACACACAGAAGCTTTCCTTTGTGTTTAATGGTTTTCTGCCCCACCTGGAGGCATATTGGCTTACAAATATGGTCTATTTTCCCCCAAGAGGGGGCAGAAACAGCCAAAATACATGCCCCAATAAAGGGGAGTGCCCTATGCCAAAGAGTCTGCTCCCCAACCTATAAAAAATGACATCCCTGGCTTCTTGTGAATTTCTGCCCACCTTGGGGGCAGGTGGGCCTAAAAATATGACTGACCCGCCTCCAAGGAGGGCAGAAATGGGCAAAAGGTATGCCCATAAAAGGGAATGCACCCTTGCCAAAGGGACTACTCCCCAACATATAATATGGTAACATGCCTGGCAACTAGTGGCTTTCTGCCAGGCCTAAAAATATGGCTAATCTGCCCCCAAAGGGGGTAGAAACGGTTAAAATGTATACCTCATAAAGAGGAGCACACCCTTGCTGAAGGCCTTCTCCCCTACATATAATAAAGTATCATTCCTGGTGTCTATTGGCTTTTTGTCCCCCTTGGGGCCAGATGAACCTAAAACTATGGCCAATCTGACCCCAAGGGAGGCAGAAACAGCCAAAATGTATGCCCCATGAATGGGAGTGCACCCTTGCCCTAGGGGCCGTTCCCCAAACGTAAATAGGAAGATGATAAATCCCTAGTGCTCTAGTGTGTGCATTCCTGCTGCACGATCTCAGCCCCACCTGGTATTGTGCAGCAGGAATGTACTCCAAAGAGACATCGGGGAAAAGGAAAAACTGTTTTCTTTCCCCCATACCTCTTTGACATCCCAAACCCTCCCGGGAGGAAAAACCTACCTTCCTACTCTGATGCATTGGAAGCAATAGAATTTTAGCAAGGCTCCTGCCGCTTTTGACAGTGGTGGTGCATGGCATACATACCAACATGATCTGATCGCCGAGGGTGGTGGTTGGATGGCAGCCAAAATGCTTCCACTGTCATCCCTGCTGTGGGGCTTGAAAAGGGTGGCCCATGGGGGAGTGCCAGTGTTTCCTCCATGGGTGGGTGTGAAGATGGCGCAGTGTCTTCTTCAGAACATACCCACTGTGGCTGAGGATGGCACCACAACATCCTCAGCACCGAACAGGCTAAAGATAACACTCTGAGTCTTGTACAGTGTAGTGTTGTACAGTGAAGTATCACTATTTGTGGGAACACAGTGCAGTAACATACAATGAAAAAAGCAAAGGTTAAGGATGATTTGTATTTCTATACAAACCCAACCTAAAATACACAGTTGTAAAGTTATAATTATAGCTTTAACATATAATTTGTGCACCACCTTCAAATTACTATAAGTCGCAAAACTCCAAACACACATTTGTCATCTTACTTGCCACACTACAATAACTATAACTCGTGCCTTTACCATGCACTATTTATACTCTTGCATGCTATATCGCTTAAACAATATGAAATTATAGCATTCATAACAACACTTAGAACTTCTCACATGACAGTATTTGTCTCAACACAGTGCATAGTAGAGTGCTGAGTAATAGTTAGTGTTGTCTGGTTAGTGAGCTGAAACAATGTGTAACAAGGTCCGTAACTAGTTTGAAGGTAGTGGATAAATTGTAAATGAAAATTATAAATATAGCTTTAAAATGTTTAAAGTTTGTATAGTTCAAACTTGGTATGCATAGGGAAAATATGTTTTCCTAACTATAACTAAGCTTTAACCTTTGTTTTTTTCATTTAATCTAATTTTTCCATTTTAGATAAAAATGTGTTTCAAATGGGAGGGTTTAGTGTTGCAAGTGGAGAGTTGTTATGTGGAGTATCATACATTACAGTGGAGGAGAGTATTGTAAAGTTTATTGTCAAAGAGTGGAGTATTGTAGATTGGATTCAAGTGGAGTAAAGTAGAGTGAATTAGCTCAATGTACAGGGTAGTAAAGTGTTATATAGTGTAGTGGTATGATGTCTCATATAGTGGAGTCAAGTTTCGTACATTGGAGCAGCGAGTTGTACTGCAGAATGGCGTATAAAACAGTAGAGTAGGGTGTTGCAGACTGTCAGGGAGTGGAATCGAGTGTTTTAGAGTGGAGAAGGGTGAAGTAGATTGACATTCAGTGAAGTATTGTCAAGTGGAGTGTTTGTAGAGTACAATGGAGGAGAGTGTTGTATGGTGGAGTGATGTGTTATATAGTGGGGTGGAGTATAGTAGAGAGAAGTTGGGAGGCATGTCGTCGAGTGTCACACAGTGTAGTACAGTGCCATAGAGAAGATGGGCATAGAGTGGAGTAGAATGTCAGAGTGGCATAGAGTATAGTTCAGTGTTGTAGAGTGGAGTTGTATACAGTGGAGTACAGTGCCTGACAGTGGAGCAGTACCGAGTGGAGTATACTACAGTGGCAGAGAGTGCACTAAGATGTAGTAGAGTGGAGTACAGTGGAGTGGAGTACACTGCAGTTCAGCACATGCATGGTTAAGGCACCGAACAAGGAAGTTGTGGTTAACTAAAGCGTTTTTCCGCTTTCGTTGTCCACGACTTCGTTGTTCGTGAGTCGTGGTTGGGGATATTTCCCCCATGAAGTGCAGTAGTCGCTTATAGAGTTAAGTTATATAGGCTGAGGGAGAGTGTCATACAGTGGAGTGGCACAGACTGGAGCGGCATACACTCTAGTGGCATGGAGTGACTTACCATAAAGTGGAATAAATGGAGTGGAATAGCCTACAGTAGAATACTGTAGAGTGGAGTGGCAAAGAGTGGAATAGCAAGGAGTGGAGTGGTGTACAGTGGAGTAGCGAAGAGCCGAGTAGGTTACAGTGGATTAGTGTAGAGTGGGGTGGAATACATTGACGTGGCATAGCGCAGAGTCAAGGAAACTTATAAATTGGAGTGGTGTCTCATACAGTGGAGTGCTGTGTCATACAGTGTAGAAAACTGTTATAGAGAGGAGTAAAGTGTTGTACAACAGAGTGTACGGACATAGAATCAAGTGCAAATTTGGACAGTGAAGTGTACAGGGATAGAGAGTAGTAGAGTTTAGTAGAGTAGCACAGTGTGTAGTACAGTTTTGAGGAGTGGACATATATAGAGTGGAGGAGAGTATACTGGAGAGGCATAGATTGGAGTAGTGCACAATGGAGTGGCAAAGAGTGAAAAAGCATGGAGTGGAGTAGCGTGGACTTGAGTGGTGTACAATGGGGTAGAGTAGAGTGTAATATCGTGTAGTGTAGTAGCGTATAGTGGTGTGGTGTAAAGTGTAGTAGCATGTAACGAGGTAGCATGCCGTGGAGTGGCATACAGGGAAGTGTTTTAAACTGAAGTGCTGTACTGTGGGGTGGTGTAGAGTGTGATAGCATACAGTGGAGTGGAGTCCAGTGGAGAGGGGTAGAGTGGAAAGTGATACAGTAGATGGGCAAAGATTGAAGCTGCATACAGTGTAAGAGCGTAGAATGAAGTGGTGTACACAGCTATAGCGCAGAGTGAAGAACAGAGTATTGGCATTGAGTAAAATAGCATGGAGTGAAATAGCGTAGAGTGGAGTGGCCTACAGAGGAGTGGTGTTGACTGGAGCTGTGTACAATGGAGTGGGGTACAGTGAAGTAGCATATAGTGGAGCGGCGTAGAGCTGAGTGGTATAGAGTGGAGCGATATCCAATGTACTAGCATAGAATGGAGTGGTATAGAGAGAAGTGATGTACAATGGAGTGGCGTAGAGGGGAGTACAGCATAGTGGAGTGGCATACAGTGGAATAGCATAGAGTGGAGTGTTGTACAGTAGAGTGGTATAGACTGGAATAGCAAATACGGGAGTACCGTACAGTACAATGGTGTTGATTGGAGTGGCGTACATTGAAATGGGGTATGGTGTAATAGCATATAGTGGTGTGGGGTATATCGGAGTGGCATCCCATGCAATAGAGTAGAATGGAGTTGGGCAGAGTGAAATGGTATACACTGGAGTGGAGTAACATACAGTGGAGTGGCATAGAGTAGAATTGGGTAGAGTTAAATAGCATATAATAGGGCAGCATATAGTGGAGTGGCATACATTGAAGGGGTGTAGATTTGCATATAGTGTAATAGCATAGAGTGGAGTTGTGTACAGTGTAAAGGTGTAGAGTTGAGTGACATAGAGCAGAGTGTTGTGCAGTGGAGTGGCGAAGAGTGTTATAGTGTATAGTGGAGTAGCATACAGAGGAGTGGCATTTAATGGAGTGGTGTAGACTGGAGTGGCCTCCATTGGTAAGGGGTAGAGTGTCATAACATAGTGGAGTAGCATACATTGGAGAGTGGTCCAATTGAAGAGCATAGAATGAAGTTGCCTAGAGTGGAGTGCCATACACTGGAGTGGTGTAGAGTGGAGTAGCATGCAGTGGAGTGGCACACAGTGGAGTAGCATAAAGTGGAATGTTGTAGAGTGGAGTGGCATACAGCGGAATAGAGTAGAGTGGCATGGCATACTGCAGGAGAAAGCCGCAGAGGGGAATATCATATAGTAGAGTAGTGGAATACAGTGGCGTGTCATGCAGTGGAGTAACATACACTGTAATGCGTACAGTGGCATGGTGTACAGTGAAATAGTGTAGACAGGAGTGGAATAAAGTGGAGTCTCATATAGTGTAGAGGTGTAGAGTGGGGGGCATAGAGTGGAATAGAGTATGCTGGAAGGGCTACAGTGCTGTGGCATACAGATTTATGTGAAATTTAGCAGCAATTTAGATTATGGCGTACAGAGTAATGCAAAGCAGTGAATTGCACTACCTTGCGATTCTCCAGATTTACCAATTAATGCAGGGCCACAAATGGAGGCCATGCATTAGTTTGAAAATCGAACTTAAGTATTGCATTGCCCATCACCAGGAATGATGGAAGGGTACCACAATCCAATACACAGCTAGGCCTTAGTTATATTTTGTGCCATAGTATATCATGATAACTTTGCAGTATACTGTGGTACATGCTGATGACAAGCCAGTATATAATTGAGTAATGGCTGTCTTTAGAGAATGAAAAGGCAGCCATATTATTTTTACCACACCTTGGCTGTGTTCAGTGTTAGACCCTTAAATATAGGTAAGAAGTAGGTCCCCACCTTTTACAACTTTATGTAATTGGTTATAGGTAAGGATTTTTTTTGTATATATATATATATATATATATATATATATATATATATATATATACGTACTATATATATATTTTTAAATAAGTTTACTGCCATCTACTTCAGTAGTTTCACAACATTTTGTGAAATTCTGCAAAAGTATGGCAATGACAGATACCAATAAGTTTAAATGCCATATAACTTACAAAATACTTCCTCTACCTAACTGCAGTACCTCCAAAACATATTTTCTACACCATAATATATAATCCTGCCAAAGTTCATTAAATCCATTCAGCCGTTTTCATACTACATCAAATCCAATTGTCTATGGAAAATGCATTGGTGCAATAATGCATTTAGGGACCCCCTTTTTTCTTTGCACTCCCTTAAGGATTCACCTAAAAAATGTACATTGTCTCAAAATATGGAAAATGCTATAGCCTCAGAAAGTCTTCTGGTGATTTGGCAAACTGGCAGAAATTATTAGAGAGCTAATATCAGAGGAATAACTACCTTTGGAAATACTAACTATAACTGTAGCTTTTGAGATTCCTTTCTATCTTCAATAGGATTGGGCTAAATTTGAAGGACAAAGTGAATAAAAGCCAATCTTCATTTATTGTTATTCAAATTTAGATTATTACTTTTTTCCTCAGAGGCCAAGTATGATGTTGTAGGAAGCAGGCTCTGTATATACTATTTCAAAGTAAGAGATAGTGTGCACAGAGTCTAAGGGTTCCTGTTAGAGGTAAGATAGTGGCAAAATTAGATAATTCTAATGCTCTATTTTGTGGTAGTGTGGTTGAGCAGTAGACTTATCAGAGGGTAGTGTTAAGCATTTGTTGTACACACACAGGCAATAAATGAGGAACACACACTCAAAGACTTACTTCAGGCTAATAGGTTTTTATATAGAAAAATGTATTTTCTTTGTTTATTTTAAGAACCACAGGTTCAAGATTTGCAGTAAACACATTAAATGCAAGGTACTTCACTTAGATACTTTAGGAACTTTGAATAAAATAAATATCATATACAGTCTTTGTAAAAATGGCAATATGCTATTTTCAAAGTGGACACAGTGCAAAAATCAACAGTTCCTGTGGGTGGTAAGTAAAGGTTAGATTAGGAGGTAAGTAAAACACTTACAAGTCTCAGTCCTGGGGCATAGGCAGCCCACCGTTGGGGGTTCAAGGCAACCCCAAAGTTACCACACCAGCAGCTCAGGGCTGGTCAGGTGCAGAGGTCAAAGAGGTGCCCAAAACACATAGGTGCCTATGGAGAACAAGGGTGCTCCGGTTCCAGTCTGCCAGCTGGTAAGTATCTGCATCCTCGGGGGCAGACCAGGGGGGGTTTTGTAGAGCACTGGGGGGGACACAAGTAGGCACACAAAACACACCCTCAGTGATAAAGGGGCGGCCGGGTGCAGTGTGCAAAGCAGGCGTCGGGTTTTGTATTGGTTTCAATGGAGGGACCCGGGGGTCACTCTAGCGGTGCAGGCAGGCACAGGGGGGGCTTTTTGGGACTGCCACCACCTGGGCTAGGCAGAGGGTCGCCTGGGGGTCACTCCTGCACTGAGGTTCGGTTCCTTCAGGTCCTGGGTGCTGCGGGTGCAGTGCAGGTTCCAGGCGTCGGGTCCCTTGTTACAGGCAGTCGCGGTCAGGGGTAGCTATTGGATTCTCTATGCAGGCGTCGCTGTGGGGTTCAGGGGGGGTCATCTCTGGCTACTCATGAGCTCACAGTCGCCGGGGAGTCCTACCTGTGGTGTTTGTTCTCTGGATCTCTAGCCGGGGACGGTGGGTGCAGAATGTGAAGTCTCATACTTCCGGCGGGAAACGTGCAGTCTTTGGAAGTTGCTTCTTTGTTGCAAAGAAGTAGCTGGTTTTGAGCAGGGCCGCTGCTCAGGGAGTTTCTTGGTCCTTTAGTCCAGGGCAGTCCTCTGAGGCTTCAGAGGTCGCTGGTCCCTATCTGATGTGTGGCTGGTTGCAGGTTTTCAAAGTTGGAGACAGGCCGGTAGTGCTGGGGCCAAAGCAGTTGTCGTCTTCTTCCTTCTCTTCAGGCTTGTAGGTCAGCAGTCCTTCTTGTTTTTCCAGATTGCAGGAATCTGATTTCCTGGGATCTGGGGTGCCCCTAAATACTGAATTTAGGGGTGTGTTTAGGTCTGGGTGGGCAGTAGCCAATGGCTACTGTCCTTGAGGGTGGCTACGCCCTCTTTGTGCCTCCTCCCTGTGGGGAGGGGGGCACATCCCTAATCCTATTGGGGGAATCCTCCGAAACCAAGATGGAGGATTTCTAAAGGCAGGGGTCACCTCAGCTCAGGACACCTTAGGGGCTCTCCTGAATGGTAGGTGACTCCTCCTTGTTTTTCTCATTATCTCCTTCAGCCTTGACACCAGAAGTTCGGCAGTGGCCGGAGGGGCAGGCATCTCCACTAGCTGGGATGGCCTGGGTGCTGTAACAAAAGAGGTGAGCCTTTTAGGCTCACCGCCAGGTGTTACTGTTCCTGCAGGGGGAGGTGTGAAGCACCTCCACTCAGTACAGGCTTTGTTCCTGGCCACAGAGTGACAAAGGCACTCTCCCCATGTGGCCAGCAACATGTCTGGTGTGTGGAAGGCTGGCAGAAACTGGTCAGCCTACACTAGAAGTCGGATTGGTATTCAGGGGGCATCTCTAAGATGCCCTCTGGGTGTATGTAACAATAAATTGCACACTGGAATCAGTGTGCATTTATTGTGCTGAGAAGTTTGATACCAAACTTCCCATTTTTCAGTGTAGCCATTATGGAACTGTGGAGTTCGTGTTTGACAAACTCCCAGACCATATACTTTAATGTCTACCCTGCACTTACAATGTCTAAGGTTTTGCTTAGACACTGTGGGGGCACAGTGCTCTTGCACATATGCCCTCACCTGTAGTATAGTGCACCCTGCCTTAGGGCTGTAAGGCCTGCTAGAGGGGTGACTTACCTATGCCACAGGCAGTGTGAGGTTGGCATGGCACTCTGAGGGGAGTGCCATGTCAACTTAGTATTTTTCTCTTCACCAGCACACACAAGCTGTGAGGCAGTGTGCATGTGCTGGGTGAGGGGTCCCCAGGGTGGCATAAGACATGCTGGAGCCCTTAGAGACCTTCCCTGACATCAGGGCCCTTGGTACCAGGGGTACTAGTTACAAGGGACTTATCTGAGTGCCAGGGCTGTGCCAATTGTGGAAGCAAAGGCACAATTTAGGGAAAGAACACTGGTGCTGGGGCCTGGTTAGCAGGGTCCCAGCACACTTTCGATCAAAACTTATCATCAGCAAAGGCAAAAAGTTAGGGGGTAACCATGCCAAGAAGGCATTTCCTTACAGATGTCCTCCAAATAGCAGTTTGTGTGGATCACTGTTAGGGTAATTTTCATACTGTACAGGGGTGCGTAAGCAAGATGGTTTTTGTTTGGCTTGCGGGCCACTTTTATTTTATGAGCCAGAGAACATGTCAAGAAGAGGTATGTAGATTAAGATGTATTCTATTTGCTTTGTATTTGTTTAATGGTTTCCATTAGCATGTGACCATAAATGGGACTTTTAGTTGTAAATTTGAAACATTGCATATGCCGTCTAGTTTATTATTTGGGCTTCTTTGCTACTTTTAGTAGTATTGTGCTACAAGACATCACTAAGCTGAAAAAATTAATAACTTAGGAAATGCTTACTCTATTTACCTGCAGTACCTAAAAGAATCATCTGTGCATTCTATGTAAAATCCATTAGATTAAGCCTATTTTTGGAACCCCCATTTTTCTATGCACCCCCTTGACCAAACGGCACAAAACATTCAGTACTCTGACAATAATACTTACATACATGAGGTGTTCCACCTCTGCTCAGATCCACGTGCCCTAGCCCTAACCAATCAAAAGGATTTTTGCACAAGGCTATGCCCTCCTTCCCTCTCCCTCCAATCACCCTTTCCCATATCTAGGTGTAAAGGGTCACGGAGCTTAGAAGCCATCCTGTACATCTCCAAGCCTAAAAAAAAACAAGGGAACAGGTTATAATCTGGGAAGGAAGGGAAAGGGAGGGAAGTAGTATAGGTACAAGAAACAGGGTATTCGAGGTAATGAAGATTACCAAAATCATTAACTCCTCAACCCTATTTCTTGTCCCAGTACATACGTACATGACAATACCAAAGTCAACACAGAACAACTTGATCCCCAAAAACAGATGCCGTCAACTCCTCAAGGCATCAAACAGGAGGCCAGGATGATTAATGAGTCATGGAAGCCAAAACTGTAGACCTGAAGGATACAGAGTCCTGAACATCCAACCTGTAATGGGAAACAAATGTAGAGGAAGTAGCCCAAGTAGTAGCTTGACAAATGTCCAACAAAGAAACCCCCTGAGCCGCCGCCCAGGAAGCTGCCATGCCCATTGTAGAACGACCCTGTACACCAAATGGCAGAGAGACAAACTGAGAGGCATTAGCCAAAGAAATCAAAGAGCGAATCCAGCGGCTCAAGGTTTCTGTAGAAGCTTTCAGGGCATGACAAAGTACACCAAAGTTCACAAAGAGGGCCTCACATTGACGAAAGCCCCTGGTGAGAAAGAGATAGATGGATACTGCCCACAAAACAAGAGCGAATCCAGCGTCTCAAGGTTTCTTTAGAAGCTTTCAGGGCATGACAAAGTGCACCAAAGTTCACAAAGAGGGCCTCACCTTGACGAAAGCCCCTGGTGAGAAAGAGATAGATGGATACTGCCCACAAAACATCCAAGCTGTGCAAGGCAACCTCCTCAGGAGCAGCAGGATCTAGAAAAAAAGAAGATAATGTTATCTACTGGTGGCGGTGAAAAGAGGAAACAACTTTGGGAAGAAAGTACGGACCTAATCGAAGAACCAACCAGTCAGAAAACACCTGTAAATAGGGAGGCCGGAATGACAAAGATCTCAGCTCCCCCAGCCTCCAGGCCGCAATGATAGCCACCAGAAAAATAAGTTTTCAATGAAAGAAACCGCAAATCCACAGTTACAAATGCTCAAACGGAGGTGATTGAAGAGCATTGCGAACCAAAGGCAAGTCCCAATGAGTAATGAGAGGACGAACTTGAGGCTTCAGCAATGAAAACTCTTAAGGAGATGGGCACCCATAGGAAGGCGCTGAGGCAAACCAAAAGGCGACCAAATAGCCCGAACAGCTGTCCATTGTACCCTTAAGGTGGAAATGGCTAAACCCTTAAGAGAAGACAGCTCATCCTAGGAAGGCCCAGCCAACCCTGCATTGGTGGGAAACAACCCAACCTTAGGGACAGTGCCCAGCCCAGCCCCAAACAGGGCAAAGAGAATGAAACAGCCAACCCCAGGAGGCTCAGCCTCCAAGGGCTTAGATTATGACTGGATTAGTGAAGCAATGGGTATGCAGAAGAAAAAAAAACAGGATGCTTCTGGGATCCATGACCCTTTATACCTAGATATGGGAAAGAGTGTTTGGAAGGGAAAGTTGGGGGGGGGGAGGGTGCTGGACATGCTCAAAAAATATTTTTCATTGGTTAGGGCTAGGGAACGTGGGTCTGAGCAGATGTAGCACACCTCATGTACGTATGTATTGGGGGGATGAGAAATAGGGTTGAAGAGGCAATATTGCCTATTGTTCGTGTCTGTGATTATTATACATTTATTGCAAAATATTAAATGCAAAGGATTCATGTTTAATAAAGAGAAATAAAAACAAATAGTTTTAAAAAATAAGAGATGCTGGAGTAATACCCTCTACAACATGCAAAGCAGAGAAAATCTATACCAAATTGCATATTTCTGATGATCTTTTTCTTGCTTTTAGGATTTCAGCAGTGCATTCATTGATGGAACCGGTACAGTGTGAATTCGGCAAACGTTAATAGTCAATGGAAAGCTGATGCACCACTTACTTTATAGAGGTTTTGTCATCTTTGCGTATATGATGTGTGGACAAAGGTAAATATTTCTTACATTTAATGCTAAAGGATTTATAATGTCCAGATAGTGTTTACTCTTTAATCAATAGTTAGTTGTTAACACTATCTGTATTCAATGCGCACATTTTCTAATGGTTTTGAAAAGAAGAATGCCAATAAATTAGTAAAGCAGACATATGCCAGCTAAGAAATAACCTGTGCCCACCAAAAACGTGATGTTTGTGGCAGGTGAGCTTCTGTATGGTTTTAAAGCTAAGAAGCATTTCT
This sequence comes from Pleurodeles waltl, assembly GCF_031143425.1. NCBI lineage: Eukaryota > Metazoa > Chordata > Amphibia > Caudata > Salamandridae > Pleurodeles > Pleurodeles waltl. Next base: position 168,339,679 of record NC_090450.1, read on the forward strand.
CCGTTGAAAAGCTGCAAATTTCTGAAACATGTCTGGTGGAAATATAACACGCAGGTGACAAAAATTCTCTTGGGCAGAGCTTATAAAAGGCATATTGTAAATAGTTCACAGCTACTGTAAACATGGAAAAAGACATGTTTGTACCCCAATAAGCGTGCGTGGACAGGCACGAATTAATATACATAAATACTTACGTTTAGTTAGTTATTCATCCATTACTACGCTTTAAAAACTTTTTATCTCATTTTAACTTCAGCTCTGGTTTTCTTCGACATCATTCACGTCTTTAAAAATTGATATTCTGTGGTCTGCTCACGATAGGCTCCCCTGACCAGCGCAGAGAAGAGCGCCTGTTATTATGCACTCACAAAGGGCAAGGTGAATTAATTTAGCCTAATATGTCGATGAGTTAGTGCATTATTTTAAAGCACAACCTAGTAACCCAAAAGGACAAACCTTGCTCACAGTTTCCAATCTCTACTGTCTGAAAATGAAGGTCTAACGTATTAAAATATTACATTTAATATTAAATGGCATTGACATTATGTGCTACAGGCACATAAAAACATGTGTCTGACATGATGCTGAGGCAGCAGAGCTCATCATGATTAGGCCCATGATTAGGCCCTGGAGTAATTTCAATTACACTGGAGCAATTAGATTATGAAAGCAAGGTGCATTTTGCACTAAGAAAATACCTCTAAGGGCTTGATGTACAACCGAATTGCGATTTACAATCGGTCACAATCGGGTTTGCGAATGCAAAATCAGCCGTACATCGTTTACGAAATTGCGATGCGACTGGTTTGTAAGTCACAAAAAAATGCATGCTGAAAAAGCAACTCGCATTTAGTGAGTCATTAAATGCGCCTCACAAAAATGCATGTACAAACGAGTTGCAATTTGTGAGTAGTCGCAAAATGGGCAGTTTGCACATGCAATATAACACCAATCAAAAACATTTGTTAACTTAAATCAACCTATAAAAACAAGGCCCAGAATGCATCACTGACCACCCAGCAGAGGAGGATCTTCAGGGTCAGGCTAAATCTGTTTGACAAGACAGAGTAGGGGATATTTTAGCAGTACAGGCTCCAGGAAAGGCGCAACACCATGGCACATAGGCGCACAAGGGCAACAATTGAACATATGTTATGCCAAATGGGTCATCACAAGTTCAAAGTAAATAGTGCCTGCACATGTTGAGCTGTTATGTCACAGCATGGGGAACCATCTGGAATGTGGCAAGACAGGCATAATGTCAGTCCTTTATTTTCTGCCACTTTGTTCAGCATGTGGGGTGTCAGATGTATGTAATGCAGAAAGGTGGCTGCTGCTCCATCCTAGGACACGTGGCTCAGCAGTAGACACACTGCTTAGGCTAGACAGCTCTCTGTCTGCTGCCTCACTTGTCTCACCACTGGTGATGCTGGCAGCTTGTATTGCCTCAACTGCTGCAGTAATTTGATGCAGCCCTGTGGCCTCATCACTACTAAAGTGGCCCATCTGAACCTCCAGCGCAAGTGTCCGTCAGCTATGTTGTGTAGTGGCTTGAGCCAGCCTGCCAATTGCCTTGGTGAGAGCATCAATCCTTGTAGCACAAGTTTGCTCACGGCGCCTTAACTGGTTTCTATTCTGCCCTCTCCATGCAGGGTTGGTCCGGGGAACCTTTGATGCCATCCAATTTAGTGCTGAACTCAGCATTTTTTTTCCAATACTGTGCATCTCTTGATTTTGCAGTAACTGAATCCTCAACATGGCTTTGCTCAACATTTCCTGGATTGGACTGCTCCCTGGTTCCTGCCTATGCTCGTGCAGCCTGCAGTGGCTACTGGTGCCTTTGGACCCTTTATGTTGGGTAAACACTTCGTAACCTGGTCACAAGGAGGCCTCGAGCGGTGGAGTGCTGGGGATCAGGTGTACCCCCACTTCCAGGTGCACGGGATGGTGTGTCCACTGCACTTGGCCCAACGATGTACCAGGTGGACTCATGGTGATGTCACCCTGCCCTTCCTCCAGATGAGACTGGAACTGGTCATCTCCCTCTACACATAACCCTTCATGTTTGTCGACATGAGTATATATTTGGGAAATTGGAAACAAATAAAAAATATATGTGTGAGACTCTGCCTCTTTTGTTTGGATGTGGGTACACAAACTCCATGACAGTCACATCACTTTTTCTGTACATGAGTACATGCCATTATGCACCGGCTGTGCTGATTCCCTCCTTTAAATTTACTTTACAGGGAGTTAATTGTTTGTGTGCATGTTGCATGCTTGTTGTCAGACTTGGTGTTGGTGCCAGATGGTGATATGAAGGAATTTGCACTTACCAGAGGTAGTTGGGGGTCCAGATGTGTCCAGGGTCTCAAATCCACAAACTGCCTCCAGCTCCAGAGTTCTTTCGACCATTGCCTCTGCAGCTGTTGAGGGATCCACATTGGAAGGTCCGTTTCCTGTCCCCTGCATGTCACGGAGCACGGCTGCAACCCTCTCCTTAGCCCTGGAGCGCAGGTCGTATCACCTTTTTTTTATTTCTTCCACTGATATTTTGGCCACTCCCAGGACAATGATCTGGATCTGTATTTCCTTCCAGATTCTCCTTTTGTCTGGCTCAGGGACAGTCTGAGACAACCTCCACAACAACTCCTCATGGTAGTTGCAGCAGGACACAGTGAGGATGTCCAGTTCTCTCTGAGAACTTCACTTTCCTTTTGCATTCCCAAGCACCTTTGCTCTCCTGTTGGCTGGTCATTGCTACTGCTGTGGAGAATTGACTCTGAAATGAAGGCCTGTGCTGCTGACCTGGACCATGTGCTGCCCCCCCCTGTGCAAGGATCTCCAGAGACAACCACTTCCTGTTTAGGGGTCCTTCCAGTGCAACAGGAAGTTTTTTCCCCTATTTGTATGCTGGGTCACATATTGCGACTCACTGTTGCAATTTGCGACCGGCTATTGCTTTTAGCGAGCAGTTACAGATTAGTAGATGGCACTGTCGATAACTTTGATGCAACCCATTTGCGAGTCACAATTTGGGTCATGATTTTTTTCATACATCTGAAATAGCAATTTGCATTTTGCGAGTCGCTATTTGGCACAAATTGCCAGTCACTATTTCAGACCGTCATACATTGGCCCTAAATGCTTGGAGTAAGTTGGGAGAAAATCCTACCCAACGAGCATATTTTAGTGAGCGACACTGACTGCTCATGTCTGCTAATTGTTTTCTGTTGCATTTAGTGCTAGTTCTTAATGCAAAATACATTCTCTTGTGCATTTTGGATGCAAGGAGGCATTAATGAGCTGAAAACTGGCACTTGACTTTTGTAATTAGGCATAAACTTGTTAGTGTTTTTTATGCTCCTACATTGCTTAAAGTGAATTCAATTAACCTCACATTTCTCTGAGTTAGTGCATTATTTCAGAAAGCGCAGCTAACACACTGAAAGTGGTAAACTCTGCTCATTGTTTCTGAGCTGTAGGGTCTGAAAATCAAGCCCTATCTCTGAAAAATATCAGATTAAATACAAAGGTTTTTCACATTGCAGGGGTGTATAACACAGTCCATCATAATGAAGCGCCTGTTCAAAAATGGCTGGTCAACAGGTGCAAATTGTGCTATATCATGATCCCATTCTGAGCGCTGTACCATGTCAAAAGGGGTTTTATGTGCTTCTTTCTCCCATTTGCAACGCACACAAATCTGAAACAATTCTGATCTGTTGCATGTGCTGTGTTTTGCAGAGCTTGGAAACACGATGAAGGAAGCCCCGCCCTTTGTCTTGAACCTCTGCTGTCAGCACCACATGCACAAATTCAGAGATTATTTGGGCTCTATTTACGAAAAAGCCATGTAATGCAGCACAGCAAATCACCTTGCATTGCAGCACTTTATAAATCTGGTGCGGCAAAAATGCCTTCCTAATACCACCTTAGCGTAAACAAAAATACGCTAATGTGGCGCCAGGAGGCACTAGGGGCTTGTAAATATTCCCCATAGTTCGGTAGTTCCTTAGTAGTAGGTATCAATTCTTGTTATGAAGTCATGTTTATTCATCATAATGGGTATCTGTTTAGGAATATGTTACTTCTCTTAAGATATAGAAAACAAGAGAAAAGAAAGGAGGAGTAGATAACAAAAGTAACTAGAAAGGAAGGAGGGGAAAATAAATGTATTTTTTACATACAACACAGGCCTGCTACATGTTAGCATGGCTACTATTTGTCTATAGAACGCATTAAGGTGAATGACAGTATCTTAGGTTCTAGAAAAACAAGACTCTTAATTGGTAAATGGGCCCATTAGCGTTTTACAATCCTGAAAAACAAGACTATTACTTGGTAAATAGGCCCATTAGTTTTCTTAAATCATGGTGCTCAATCGTCACATCTTCAAACAAGCCAGGCAAGGGAGTTTTCACCCTTTGCATCAGTTTGCTTTCACATTGGAGTAAAGCTGTTCTGTAAATATCAGAGGAACTGAATTATTCAATAGAAGCAGCTTGCGGCTTGAAAACTAAACTAAAGCATTGTTTATTATTTAGTGTAGTAGAAAGAAGGGTTGAGCATACACCACCACCAAATCCACTTCCAACTATACACTGAACAATATGTTGGTTGGGAGTAAACCTGGGGGGAGAGGTTTGGATAAGAGAGTGAAACAAAGACCCTGGATATTGCCACTCTACCCGATCATGCAGCTGGGCAATCTCTGAAACTGGAAGAGCATTGATTTTCAAAGACAAGAAGAAGCCTTTAGTGATTTTATTGTTATTGCTCCAGCAACAGAATCCTAATACTGTATACAACCCACCATTAACCCCTTCTGTGCTGAGGACCGAACAGTTCCATCCTCAGCCATGGTGCTCATGTGCTGAGGACAGAACCTTTCTGTCCTCATGAAACGAGGGGGAAATCCCTCAGGTGCAGGCACCAGACGGATTTCATTTCTGCACAAATAGCCTCAGGAGGCTGTTTTTGGTTTTAAGTGAAAGGATGAGCAGCGCACGCGACGTTGTCATTTCACTAAAAGTGAAAGTGAAATGAGCCAACTCAGTCCTCTGAGTACTTAGGTAGATGGGAGGGGTATCATTCGAAAAGAGAGAATCTCCCCTTTCAAGTGGCTCCCCCTCCCCAGTGGATCCCTGCTCGGGGATCCTCAAGCAGGGATCCACACACTGGACACCAGGGAGAGGTGAGTGGTGCCTTGGGCAAGGGCTTTGCTCCTCCCCAATGTTTCAGGGTAAATTCAGTTGTTCTGCTCCCCTCTGCTGGGAGGGGGATGGCAGAACGCCCACTATGAGCCATGGATTCATTTAAAAAATAAATAAATGTAAAGGTGCCCCCACTCCTCCTAAAATTTGGCACAATCTTTCTGGCCTCCCTGCCCACTAGACACTAGGGATTTTATTTGAATAAAAGAGGGGTGGGGGTTGTCCACCATGGGCCTGGCAAAGTCCCCGCCCCATATAAATGGGGGCCAAAGTCCTTCTGCTCCCGGGGGCATCATGGATTGTTTTTTTAATAAGTAAGGGTGGGGGTTGTCCAAATGGGTAGGTAAGAAAACATTGGAAGATCTACCTAAGCCACACCTCCCTGGCCTCCCCTTGGTGTCTAGTTTTCAGAAACATCTGGGTTTGCTAGGTTTCCCTAGATGGCCACCGAGCCCAGGACCAAAAACGCAGGTTGCCCCCTTGCAAAACCAGGTTGTTTTGTGATGGATAATTTGGATGTCTCCACAATATGTTTTGGGCAGTTTCCTGTTGCAGGCACTACGCCTACCCACACAAGTGAGGCACCATTTTTAGTGGGAGACTTGGCGTCAGTTTTCAGAGGTAAAAATGCGATGTGTCCACATTGCGTTTTTGGGCATTTACCTAGGTGCCTACTGAGCTAGAGCCCTAAATCAACAGCTAGTCAGTTTTCAGTGGAAAAATGTGATGGTATGTCCATGTTCTGTTTTGGGGAATTTCCTATCATGGGCATTCGGCCTACCCACACAAGTGAGGTACCATGTTTATTGGGAGACTTGGGTGAATGCTGGGTGGAAGGAAGTTTGTGGCTTCTCTCAAATTTCAGAACTTTGCGTCACCAAAATGTGAGGAAAATGTCTTGTTTTAGGCAAATTTTGAGGTTTGCAAAGGATTCTGGGTGACAGGAACTGGTGATAGGCCTACAAGTCACTCCATCCTAGATTCCCCTAGGTATTTAGTTTTGAAACATGTACAGGTTTGCTAGAGCCCAAAATACACATCTAGGCACTTTGCAAAATGCATCAGTATTCAGTGGAAAAATGTGATGTGAACACACAGTGTTTTGGGGTATTTCCTGTCGCAGGCACTAGGTCTATCAACACAAATGAGGTACAATTTTTATCAGGAGACTTGAGGAAACACAGAATAGCAGAACAAGTGTTACTACCCATTGTCTTTCCCTGCATTTGTGCCTTCCAAATGTAAGACAGGGTGTAAGAAAGAAGTCAGTTTGAGAAATATCCTCTAAGTCACGTTAGTACCCCCAAATTCAGGTATGTGCAAATAACCAATGCTTCAAAACTCCATATCTTGTGCCCATTTTGGAAATACATAGGTTTCTTGATATCTATTTTTCACTCTATATTTTACCAAAATGAATTTCTGTATATCCGGTACACAATAAAAACCCATTGCAAGGTGAAGCTCATTTATTGGATCTGAGTACCTTGGCTACTCTGTGAACCTAGAAGTCGTATATATTCCCACAACCAGAAGAATCCAGTGGATGTAACAATATATTGCTTTTGAAAACCTGCCATAACTGGAAAAGGTTACAGATGAAAACGGAGACAGAATTTGCTGTTTTTTCAACTCAATTTCAATTTGTTTTTATTTGAACTGTTACTTTATATATGAAAACCTTGAAATATCTACACAAATTACTCCTTGCTGAATTCAGAATTCTATCTACTTAGCATATATGTATAGCTTTCCGGGATCCATCATTGGTTTTACACCCATTTCTGTCACTAATTGGAAGGAGGTTGAAAGCACAAAAAATAGGAAAAATGAGGTAAAAATACCTTGCAAGATCTAAAAACTCTCACATAAGGTCTCTGTTGCACCAACTATGGACCTTGATTCCCTACCAATGATGTGATGATGTGGTAGACCAGGAAGAACTTGTACTCATTAAGCTCAATGTGGCTGCCACATTTTACAAGTCTCCTGAGAATCTTGTGGCTTCTTGGGATATGTAGGTTTTCTGGACTGAACTCGTGTTTTGAGTAATGCATCCATCAGGAATGTGTAGCCTCTTATGAAGTGGCATCCACACTCTGCACATACCACTAGAGTTTTCTTCTCCTGTAAGTGTGCACATTTAAGCAGTTGCAGTCTGAGCCAAAACAAGAGCCTAACATATCAGTGTGAGACTGTGGGTATATATGCAGGGCTAGAGGTTGTAATGTTGTGTTGTGGGATAGTAATGAGGAACTATGATATTGTTGTACACTGCTGGGGATGGTTATGTTGTGGTACGACTGGGTAGTTCAGTAATTAGGGATGGTGATACGCTACTGGTGGTGGTTGTGATGTAATGCTGGGGTTCATTGCGGGGACATGATGTACAATGCGAAAGGCTGAGCAGTGGTGGTTTGCTAATGGATGATGGTATGTATGCACATGGGTGGTGATTGGCAGCTTTCTGCAGGAATTGTGGTAGGGTGATTGTAAATAGTGTTGCTTACCTCATTCTGTGGTGCTCTAGGGTCATGTAATTTGGTGTGTATATTGGTGGAGTGGTGTTTATGGGTGCTGGTGCAAAACCACCTATGAGCATCCAGACGCTAATTATTGAGTAGCAAGTCAATAAATTAGCTCTTCTAAATTTCTGTAGCCTGGTCTGAATGTTTTAAAGCATCAAATTGTGGACATAAACAATAGAAACAAATGGAACGTTGCCTTTATTGGGTAAGAAATGGCTCTTTACTCATCTGCAATACTATAGTCAAGGAAGAAAATGAAGAAGGAAGGACATAAGTATTAGATCAAGCCACATCAATGTTTACTTGATAGAAAAAATACTGTTTTCCAATCATTTCAAATAAAAAAGTATCAGGTGTGGGATCAAAATATGCATCCATGCTGTTAATGGGTTGTCTAATAAACAGTTAAAGCTGAATGTGCCAGATTGAATGTTGTGCTTGTGTCCTGTTTTACACATTCTCACAATTTTTTAGTTCTAGATCATTGCAAGCACACACTCCAAGAACAGTGACCTCGTCATAATGTGTTCAAGGAGACATCACCTGAGTTTTGCAGAAAAGCAAGCAGCTCTATGAGGGGATACGTAAATACCTCATCTCCCTTCATAGTTATATGCATGACCAGAGGGTGGTGACTACCATCAAAAGTAGAACAGAGGATGTGATGCTGCTCTGTCTATCATGATTGCCTCTCCCCAAATAAGGAGGTGAATCTAGTCATAAACATGACCTATTGTTTGTTGGGTCCAAATGTCAATTACCCCATACCACAATCATTCACTTCTGATTTCCCTAAGCATTTATCTAAAACATGCAGTTCCTGGAACTACCATTGAACCGCTACTGCATAGTTGGTGGCTTGCAAAATATGTGGGTAGCCAGAGTCAAGAAATTATTTTATGGTGCTTGTCGTTTGTCTGCATGCCAACGGCATTGATATACAGGGGGGTATGTAGGGCACCCTGGACACCAATGCAAGCAAAGGAAATGGGTCTAGGTTGATAGCTAAATACAGCTTAGGGCAGCTCACTGGGCCCCTTACACAATCTACTCACATTCTCTTTCATTCCACCCTTACACACAAATATTTAATCCACTAACTCCACCACACACACACACAAAGACACAAACAGGCTCACTCAAATATCACTTCATTATTACAGTTGCCAATTAGACCAGTGAAATCCACTCACTCCACCAATCCTAATAACTTACCCTATCTCTCTTTCCATTTCATTCCATTTCTTGTTCTAGTGCTTAAACCCACTGACCACATCAATATGATTCACCATTCGTCCTTCTGTTTCACTCATGAAGTTATCCTCCATACCCATTCACTCCACCAGTTGTTTGCACACTAACACGTACACATGGTTATCGGAGATATGTAAAAACTTATCACTAATCAACTTCAAGAAAAATGTGAAAGGAATAGTACTCGTAGGACACCTACACATAAAAGGAAAAAAAGTACTTCCTCAAATCACCCTATAATCATAGGTGAGACCACATAACTTTGGCTGTTGCATAATGCATTTCAGGAGTGACATGATAATATAATCAACAATACTTATACAATGGAGCATCTAAATATATTATTGAAGGTGCATTTACAATATAAATCTAGTAGTTCATATTTATGTGTGTTATAATGTTTGGTTAAAATCATAATTCTTGTACATTGAATGAAGTATTATGAATAACGTGCATATAATCATTGGTTACTTATAATTATGTTGAAGATACCTGTATAATCATGTATTCTGGACGTGCACTGAAATGTCATATTAAGTTAGCTTAACTAAAGGGCTGAAATGTTGATTTTGTGTATTTAACCTTCAATGTGGAGTTTTGCTCCTGTTGTAACATTCTTTATTCGCAGGTGAGCCTGTCTGAGTCTACAGTTAAGGAATGGCATATTATGTATCTAAGATAGTGGGGTACAGGAGTATATTTTGGCAACGGCAAAGAAGCGCTAACAAACTGAGAAAAAAGGATTCTTGTTTGTGTACCAGGATCCACAAGACACTCATAGTCATCTTGATGTTCGATTTATGGGATGAGGACCTGAAGGGAGTTGCCAATTTCAAATGTGCAAGGATGATGGAAAATTACTGGTGCTGATGACTTGTATTTCTTGAAGTTTCTGTAGGTCTAATTGGTATTCACCTAGAGAAGCGAGAGCAAATTCTCTTTAGCTCTTGACAAAAGCAGATGTTCCTGAGACTTGCACAGGTACAGACCTTTCTACTCTTTATTCTGTTGATTGGCTTTATGATAAATAACCCCTCTCTTCTACTGAGGTTTCTGTTACATTTTCCTACTAGTTCCATCATTTCCTATAGTTCATGAAGAGAAATAGAATTTCCATTGAGTTTATCAAGAATATAAAGATTAAATTAGCTTTCCAATGATTAGGCAAGAGGCCTGTGAATTATATACTGATCACCAAATCTTATTTCTTATCTTTTGTATTGCTGCAACCAAGATCCTTGTATGTCTTCTGCTTGTACAATTTAATCTGAGCCACAGCTTCACATCACTTTTGGTGATTCTGTACTTATATAGCATGTTCTTGAGACTCATTTACACAAGTCAGGCTTTAGATTTGTAATAAACATTTGAACTTTACTCCCTGTACCCGGGATTTAATGTGTGACCAAATAAGTTACACTGTTAATTGATCTATGTTTGAGTTTAACTCTCCTTTCTACCTTGAGACTCCTAAAAAGGTGTTCCAGAAGACAAGAAGCAAGAATATGGACCCAGAGGGTCATCAGGTGGTAGAAGGGGATGGTGCGGATCCTGAAGTAATGGGAGCTACAGCCCTTTGTTTTAGATTAGTTAGTCCCTCAGAGCCCAGTCCGTAGTGGCCATGTCTAGAATTTGAAGGATCGGTGGAGCTCCAGAGATTTGGGAATGAGTCGTACCAGCAGTGGAGGAGTGAGTATTAATAGGGTGGCGAATTGCAGTGGTTCATGTTTAGCTTTCGTTCTTTTGTACAGTTTGACTTGTGTTTTGCTGAGATGTTTTTAATGCTGTGTGAGTGTGGTGTTTTGTAAAAGAAGCTTAAGTTGTTAGTGGGTCCAACGTGACCTAAGATTCTGGGATAGTACTAAAAAGTGTTAAAGGTACTATATTGTGATTGTGTGCTAAGTTTGGTCGTGCTTGTCATGAGATGGTGTCTATGACACAATTGAGACAGGGACATATTGTTGCATGAATGTGAGGCGGTTGGTGTTGTGAATCCTAATGCACAGGGTAAATCTGTACTAATCTGAATGATACCCCGCAGGTCGAGGTTTCATGCGAAGTGCTTGATTATTTTGACTCTTGTGTGACTGTATATCGACAATTCTTTAGTAGAGCAGACAAAGGTTATTGAATTGTTTTTCATGACGTGGGGTTTATGCTGAGGACAGTGCATGCATGCAGATTGTAAAGTAAGGTGAGCTGTTACAGGGAGTGAGATGGACGTCACAATGTGCCCCACTGATAATGGTCGGTGGTGTAGTGCCACAGCGCTATTGGTTGTTGACGTGATAAGGGGTTGCGCTGTCATAGGTTGTTATGGTTGACACGAAATTATGGATAAAGAGTTATTTCTTGGCCTGGAACCAAATTTGTCTATATTTATTGATACTTGATTGAAAAATGAATTATTTTAAGGTCATACAACGTTTGTTTAGCTGAGATGTGCCTATACCTGGTAGAGAGGGAGAAGAGGCACCTCTTGAAGATACCCCAGGTCGTTATATGGCAATAAACGTAGGGTTTCATTCGTGTATTTGGCTTAGTCAATGGTACAATACTACAGAAAACGAAGGTGCATTGAGGTTTCCACGTTATGGCACATTTAATTTGAGCGTTATTGAAAATTTGAGTAGGGTGTTATATGAGGTAACCTCCTATATTTGCACAGTATGAGATGGTTAATGTTTGGGAATGTGCTGCTCACATTAGAGAGAAAGAGAAGCATCAGGGGAGAGCTCAAGAAGAAGTGTGCACATACGTTGATGCTAGATGGGATGCTGAACAAAAGAGATGGAGAACTGATATGATAGAGGAAGTTAGATTGTACCCAGCCTTAATGAGTGAAACATTTGAGGAAAAGAAAAAGAAAACGGAAAAGAAAAAGAAAAAGGGCAAAACACGGAAAGCAAAAGGAGGCAGATTACATGAGTGAAGTCAGCAATAGCGATTCTGGTGATAGGTTTTTGGATACATTATTGTCAGAATATACACCTCCATATAACAAGACCGGAGTGGAGGGAAGAGATAACAATGCTGGCAGAAATAATGGATTAGCTACTTCCCAAAAAATATAAATCCTGGTTTAGTGGGTGTACTCTGGTGAATGTACATCATAAACCAATGGGAGAAGGTACAGGAATGTATGTTCCTGCTAACCCTGCTATCCCAAACACTGATGATGCTCTTACTCTCTTGGGTACTATTGGTCCTGTGGTCCCACATATAAACCTGATCTTCCAGGAATGACAACTTATAATTTGGCTGTTCCCGGTGCAGCAGATGGTTCAGGCAGTACTGCAGCGAGTCCTAAAAACCAGAGGATTTGTTCCTCTTGTCCCAACACACACAGGTTCTCCATGTGTGGTGAGTGCTGATTCAACTTTGAATCTTTCAGGGTACAGTTCCATAGGCACATATCAGAGAATGACGACTTCTGTTAGACCTGTCTGAGAGTCATCCTCAACCTCTGATGGAGGTGCCCATGGAGGTGAGAATATTTCTAGGGTTCCTGTAGTATCATGGAGTCTTAGGACCTCATTATGAGGCTGTCAGTCTGAAGACCTCCAGACTCGCAGTTGGACCGCTGCCAAAGCGGTGCTCTGACCGCAACATTACGACCGCAGTGAATGTGCCACGGTCAGACCACCAGCACCACCACATTTCCGCCGGCTGACAGCCTGGCAGTGCCAGCGGTCTCGACCAGCCGGGGCAGCGCGGCAAGCAGCGCTGCTCTGGGGATTACGACCCCTCTCTCCGCTGGCACATACATGGCAGTTGCACCACAATGTAAATGCTGGCAGAGATGGAGTGTCAAGGGCCCCAGTGGGGTTCCCGCTCTGCTCATGCACTAGGCATGGGCAGTGCGGGGGCATCCCTGGCCAGACCCATCGCACAAATCACTGTCTGCTTTGCTGACAGTGATTTGTGCGATGGGTGCTGGTGCACCTGTTGCACAACAGCATTGCCGCCAGCCATATTACAAGCCAACGTCAATGTTGTTGTGCGTTTCCCACTGGGCCACATGAAACTCATAATAGGGTTAGCGGGAAGGAGACCACCCTGGTGGCCTCCTGAATGCAGGTGTTTGGTGGGCGGCCTTTTCTGCCCACCAAAACCATAATGAGTCCCTTAGTGGTAAGGAATACACGAGTGGGTGAAGGTTTTTAATGATGATACTCCTTCAAGAGAAAGCAGGAGTTCCAAGGTGACAAAGGGAACAATTCAGTTACCGGAAAGAGAGAACCTGATGGATGTGGCCAAATTAAAGTTAGAACTGGATGAAATGATTAGCGGGAACCTTGAAATGGCTCATTTAGACACTTATCACAAAAATGAGCTTCTGCTTATGTATAAAGATGTTACCAGACATGCAGGACACGTTTATGACAAATTATCTGAGTTGGCTCAATGATATGAGGTAGACTTGAACAAGACTAAAGCCCTGCAGGAGAGTTACCATCAATTTTTTAACGAAGAAGACTTAGCCTCTATGAAAACTTAAGGAATGAAAATACAAATGTAAGAGATGATTCAGAACATTTGAAAAAGGAATTAGCAAGGTAAATGGGAAAGTTGATGTTTAAGAAAGAAAGGACTGAAGAAACAGACACAGAAACCATCTCCTCCTGTAGCAGGAGAGGTGAATGCATCAAATTTTCCAGTGAGAGGATTGCCTGGTGGAGGTTATGTTCATGTGCCTTAGAGTAGAAGTGATCTTGCATGATTCATTAATGACTTTCTAAAGCTAAGTGGAAAACTAGTGAAAATGGTACAAACAAGTTGAGACATTTGTGAAGATTTCACAGGTATTGTGGATTGAGTTGAACACTTTGTTCAATATTGTGGTTCCAAGTGACTTGTGGGCGGAAAGTTAAACAGCTGGTAAATGGCCTGAGTCAGAACTGGCATGGAGCCTAGTGATGAAAGGCCAGTCACTGTTAGTGATGAAAAAGGATCAGCAGATGATAACATTCTTAAAGACGAAAATGTCAAGCAAAGATATTGTTTGGATTTTAATTGACAGAGCCACTCAGAAACCTAAAGAGTTCATTCATGCCTACTGCAAGAGACTGTTGCAAGCATTTAAGCAGTATAGTGGATTGGAGAAGCTTGAGCCCAAGGAAATGGGACATTCTGTGTCTGGATTTGTGAAAGGATTGAGACCTGAAATTAGTATGATGATTCAACAGCATTTGATTTGTTGGCAGAATAAATCAGTGTATGAGCAATTGAGGTATGTGAAGTACTGTAGTGATGAAATGGAGATGAAACAGAAGAGGATGAAGGAGAAGTTAATGGTTGCTCAGATGAAGGTTGCTCAAAGAAATAGTTAGATCCAGCTATTTGTAGGGAATGTTGGTGTTATGCATGGTGGTTATCAACAGAGTATTACCGCAATGCAGGGTAGAGGCTGAGAAGTTCAAATAGACTCTAGTACATGAATGGATGTGGGTAGCCCGAAGAAGACAACCCCCTGTCATTTTTGCACCAAGTTGGGGCATTGGAAGAGTGAATGCCATCTTAACCCAGCTAACCAGTTCCAGAATTCAGGGTTCATACAACCTCACAATAACAACCCCATATAGATGCAAAATGTGTGGCGATAGAGACAGCAGAATGTCAATGAACCACAAGCTCCAGGGATGCAAGTACCATAACCCCCAATGTCACAGCAAAATGCGAGAGGCCCTAGACTGAATTCCAATCAAGTTCCAAACATGAATTTGAATGCATTTCAAGACAATAATCCCTTCCAACACTTTCCAGTGTTTGAGACACTTGAGAACTGTGGCTCCGTTCAGTCTGCCTGTGGGTGCCTAAGCGGGGAGAAAGTCTCCATACTTGGAGTAGTCTTGGCGGTAGATCAGAGTGGTCCATTCATAGATGGCCAACCCATGTCTTTTTTGGTTGATAATTGGGCTACCTGATCTACTTTGAGAACAATAGAAGTCTCAAACCTAAGCCTCTCGGGAAAAAAGATCCAAGTGATAGGAGTTGCAAATAAACAAATGACAACTAAAGAGACTACAGAAGCCCAGATAAGAATAGAGTCCTTTAAAGAGAATCACCGATTTGTGTTGTGTAATTCTAGTCCATTGAGTCTTATGGGAGACTTAGGGGTCATTACAACCCTGGCGGACGGTGTTAAAGCGGCGGTAAGACCGCCAACAGGCCGGCGGTAAAAAAATGGGAAGTATGACCGTGGCGGAAACCGCCAATAAAGACAGCCACTTTAACACTCCGACCGCCACGGCGGTACGAACAAACAGCGCGGCGGTCACCGCCAACAGACAGGCGGGAGACAAAGTACCGCCCACAGTATCACAACCTACAAATCCACCACCTTTTCCGGGGCGGATTCACTGCGGATAAAAACACGGCAGAAACAGCCATTTCAAAGGGAAAAAGCTCACCTCTACACACTCCACGAGGAAGGAGGGCACCATGGAGCCGGAACTCCATATTATACCTGCGATAGTCTTCCTGCTCCTATACGACGATCATCAACGCCGGCGGCGAAGACAACAGTGAGTACTGCACCTACGACATAGGGGAGGGGGAGGCAAAGGACAGGGACACACACATGTAACACCCCCACCCCGACCCTCACCCACTACAACACACACACCAGTGCATATCCAAACATTACAGTAACAACCCCCAAACCCCCCGGAAGACTGCAAAGACCAAAGGACATGAGTGGAACCATTGTAATATATCAAAATACAGTAACCAAATATCTACATATATATATATACACATTCAACAAAATATACACCACGATTAGTAGTGCAGGTAATGCACAAGCCATAGTCCGTGGACCACTGGGCCCAAAATGCATGGGCGAGGCCCACAACAGATACCGGATCAAAACGGAGAGAACACTTCTGGGGCATCAGATAGAAATACAACAGGCACCTCAGGGGGAAGGGAAGGAGGGGGCACCTCAGCCGGATGAGTGCACCACGCCAGATCCACGACAGGGCTCCATGCCCATTGATGTATCCTGGGGAGTGCAAAGCCACAGTCTCTCAAGTCTTTACAGTGGGTGGGTTGCCCACTGATCAATCCTGGGGAGTGCAAAGCCACAGTCTCTCAAGTCTCTACAGTGGGTGGTTTGCCCACTGTACCATCCTGGGGAGTGCAAAGCCACAGTCTCTCAAGTCTCTACAGTGGGTGGTTTGCCCACTGTTCAATCCTGGGGAGTGCAAAGCCACAGTCTCTCAAGTCTCTACAGTGGGTGCTTTGCCCACTGTACCATCCTGGGGAGTGCAAAGCCACAGTCTCTCGTCTCTACAGTGGGTGGTTTGCCCACTGTACCATCCTGGGGAGTGCAAAGCCACAGTCTCTCAAGTCTCTACAGTGGGTGGTTTGCCCACTGTACCATCCTGGGGAGTGCAAAGCCACAGTCTCTCAAGTGGATGCATGTCTCCACTGGTTCTGGAGGGGGACTGGTGCCCAGAGTGCTTCATCCTGTGCAGGGCAGACGGAGTGGATGCAAGTCTCTACTGGTTCTGGAGGGGGACTGGTGCCCAGAGTGCTTCATCCTGTGCAGGACAGACGGAGTGGATGCATGTCTCCACTGGTTCTGGAGGGGGACTGGTGCACAGAGTGCTTCATCCTGTGCAGGACAGACGGAGTGGATGCATGTCTCCACTGGTTCTGGAGGGGGACTGGTGCACAGAGTGCTTCATCCTGTGCAGGACAGACGGAGTGGATGCATGTCTCCACTGGTTCTGGAGGGGGACTGGTGCCCAGAGTGCATCACTCACCCCGTGACGGTCCCAGTAGCGTCACTGACCCTGCCGCTCATGGGCTAGCGGTGCTTGAGTTGGCGGTGCATACCCTGTTCAGCGGTGCTTGAGTTTGCAGTTTCCGACCTGTTCAGCGGTGCTTGCCATGGCGGTCTTTGCCCTGTTCAGTGGTGCTTGAGTGTGCAGTTTCTGACCTGTTCAGCGGTACTTGCCCTGTTCAGCGGTGCTTGCCATGGCGGTCTTTGCCCTGTTCAGCGGTGCTTGAGTTTGCAGTTTCTGACCTGTTCAGTGGTGCTTGCCCTGTTCAGCGGTGCTTGCCATGGTGGTCTTTGCCCTGTTCAGCGGTGCTTGAGTTTGCAGTTTCTGACCTGTTCAGTGGTGCTTGAGTTTGCAGTGTCTGACCTGTTCAGCGGTGCTTGCCATGGCGGTCTTTGCCCTGTTCAGCGGTCCTTGAGTTTGAAGTTTCTGACCTGTTCAGCGGTGCTTGCCCTCTTCAGCGGTGCTTGCCATGGCAGTCTTTGCCCTGTTCAGCGGTGCTTGAGTTTGCAGTTTCTGACCTGTTCACCGGTGCTTGAGTTTGCAGTTTCTGACCTGTTCAGAGGTGCTTGCCCTGTTCAGCGGTGCTTGCCATGGCGGTCCTTCATTGCCCAGCTGGGCTGGGGCTGGCGGTCCTTCATTGGGCAGCTGGGCTGTGGCTGCCGGGGCCCTCCTGGTTAGCTGGGCTGTGGCTGGCGGTGGCCTCCTGGTCAGTGACGATTGGGCTGCCCTCCTGGGCACTGACTCTGGCGGTGGCCTCCTGGCCAGTGACGATTGGGCTGCCCTCCTGGGCACTGACTCTGGCGGTGGCCTCCTGGCCACTGACGATTGGGTTGCCCTCCTGGGCACTGACTCTGGCGGTGGCGTCCTGGCCAGTGATGATTGGGCTGCCCTCCTGGGCACTGACTCTGACGGTGACCTCCTGGCCACTGCCGATTGGGCTGGCGGTGGCCTCTTGGGCTGCGGGGATGATGGCGGTCTTCTCCGCCGTGCTGCTCCTCCCAGACTTTGGCGATTTCTTCTGCCCCTTCCCCACTTTGGGAGGAGTCACAGCTGATTGGACACTCCCTCCGGGACCCTTGTGAGCGGCTTTGCTGGCTGGAGTCTTCCCCCTCTCCCGCCGGGCACTGTCCAACTTCTGGTGCTTCACAGGTGGGGGACTGGCTGTGCTGTGGCTCCGTGTCACACTGGCTGCCCTGGTGCCCGGTGCACTCCACATACCTCTAACAACAGGCACCACTGGTCCCGGAGATTTTTTGGCTGAGGTGCTAGTACGGGACCTATGAATTGGAGGGGGGGGAAGAGGTCAAGCTTGGTCAGGAACAGTTTCTTAGGATCACTGGGACGGGTAGCTGGAGGGGGTCTGGGAGTGGAGGAAGAGGAGGTGGTTGTAGGAGGTGTAACTTTTGTGGCTTTGGGTGCAGGTGCATGTGCTGGAGGCTGTCGTGAGGTGGATGTATGTTGGGTGGATGTGTGCCTGCGTTTGTGTACTTTGGGAGGGGGCGTCACAAACACACTGGGAGAGGACACAGGGGATGTGTAAATGGCAGTGGGGGTGGTGACTGCACGTGAGCGGGGCGTGGTGGTGGGTATGCTGGTGCGGGACCTAGTGGCTGTAGAGGTAGTGCATGCAGGTGTGAGTGTAGATGAGACTGGGAGGGAGGAGGGAGACGAGGAGGAGGGGGACACAGTGGATGTTGGTGTGTCTGTATGTGTGTGATGCTTACGTGAGTGCCTGTGGGATGTGTGGTGCTTATGTTTGCCTGAGCTTCCCTTGTGTGGTGAGGTGTGTGCATGCTGGTCTGATGGTGTGCTTGGGATAGGCTGGGGTACAGGGGATTGGGTCTGGGTGGAGGAAGTTGGAGGGGGGAGGCTAGAGACAGGGACAATGGCTGCCATCAGTGCTGAGGCCAGAGTTTGCAGGGTTCGATGAAGGGCAGCCTGACCAGAATGAATGCCCTCCAGGAATGCATTTGTGTGTTGCAATTCCCTTTCTACACCCTGGATGGCATTCAAAATGGTAGACTGCCCAACAGTGAGGGACCTGAGGAGGTCAATGGCCTCCTCACTGAGGGCAGCAGAGGTGACAGGGGCAGGGGCTGAGGTGCCTGGGGTGAAGGTGATGCCCACCCTCCTGGGTGAGCGGGCACTGGGCGAAGGCTGAGGGGCTGCTGGAAGGGCGGTGCTGGTAGGGGGGGTGGCGGCTGTACCTGTAGAAGTGGGGGGCACAGATTTTGCCGCCACCACAAGGGAGCTCCCATCGGAGGACTAGTCTGTGTCGCTCGGAGCAGATCCTGTGACCTCCGTGAAGCTCCCCTCGCCCTCCGTCCCACTGGTGTATTCCGAGTCCGTGGCGTGGTCCTCCATGGCCATGTGGGATGCAGCTCCTTCGTGCTCCGGTGCCACTGTACCTCCGCCTGATGATGCTGATGCACACAAGAACAGGGAGACCACAAAAAGGGGGCGGACAACAGAAGAAAGACAGGTTGAGTGCATGGCTTACCGCTACCGTTGGCGGACAATACAGACACAGCAGCCCCCTGCACTACGCCGCGCTGTTGGGCTCTACAGATGCAGTTCTTGGGATATGGCCTACATGGCTATGGTCGACATCTGCACACATAGATGACACAGGGGCATGTATACCTGTACTTGGCACTCTACAGAGGTGGGCTGGAGTGCCACATGGCCTGCATTACGGAGGGGCCTAGCATACGGAACTCGCCCTGGCCTAGGGGAACCCACAGCCCTCCTCCCCCACCCAGACACCTTCACTGCGCGCAAAGTCTGCAGAATTATGTTGTACTCACCCCCTTGTGTCTGCTGTGATGCCCTCAAGCGCCCATCCAACTCAGGGTAGGCCACCGCCAGGATCCGGAACATCAAGGGGGTCATGGTGCGACGAGCACCCTTCCCACATTGGGAGGCCATCCCCAGCTGAGCATCCTCCGTCTTCTTGCTCCAGCGGCGAATGTCCTCCCATCTTTTACGGCAGTGGGTGCTCCATCTGTGGTGGACAACCAGGGTCTGGAAGTCCTTGGCGATAGCACGCCAAATATCCTTCTTCTGGTGGGTGCTGACCTAAATGAAATGTACAGGGGAAGAAGAGAAGTCATTAGCAACTGCACCGTCAAAGTGAGTGGCCCACATCCCTACCCTTGCCATGTGGCACATGCATTCACAGTCCTTCATGCATGCAGAACTGTGCCCCCTTCATTCTTACAACCAGCCCTCTCCACTCAGCCATAGCCCATACAACGTGCTCCCTGTGTACTTACCTGTTGGTCTGGAGGACCGTAGAGTAGCGTGTACTGGGGGAGGACCCCGTCCACGAGCTTCTCCAACTCCTCTGCAGTGAAGGCAGGGGCCCTTTCCCCAGCCGCACGAGCCATTGTCTCTTCCAGACCGAGGTCACAGCAGCACTTGCAGTGTAGGTCCTCTCCTGTCGAAGATCAGGTATCAAGTGATTGAACAGATAGAAAATGGCAGTCACGTCCGCGGCGGTGACGTCCGCGGCGGTGCGTAACATCACCGCCGGCACACTTCGTCATTGGCTCCTGGGACCCATAGGGTCCAATGTTAACCAATGCAGCATTGCGCCACGGTCTTCGACCGCCTACCGCGACGGTGTACAACGCCAGCGCAGTTACCTCACATCCCATTGTCCCTTTAGAGGTCAGACAGCCGCCATTTCAGGGGCCCACATGGGTTCATTTTTAAGTGCGTCACACATACCTAGGCCTAGACTCAACACACATACAGGCAGCTTTTTGGATTATGATTCATGTTCTGTGTAGACTGTGGGTACATACCTCTGAGTTTTTTGACTCTGTGGTCGCTGTTGTCCTTCCTAGGCACCGTCTGCTGGGACATGTGAGGAGATGGCGGAATCCTCTGGTGTACCGACCGCTGATGGACCTGTGACAATGGAGGAGCGACATTTAATCATCACCTACAGGTTTGACCGTGCCACAATCCAGGAACTGTATTCCCAGTTGGAGCCTGACCTGATGTCAGCAATCCGCCATCCCACAGGAATTCCCCCTCAAGTGCAGGTGCTATCAGTGCTCCATTTCCTAGCAAGTGGGTCATTTCAAACAACAGTGGCCATGGCATCAGGGATGTCCCAGCCTATGTTTTCCAACGTGTTGTCCAGAGTGTTGTCTGCCCTACTGAAACACATGCAGAGCTACATCGTTTTCCCTCAGGTGGAGGATTTGCCTACAGTTAAAGGTGACTTCTATGCCCTTGGACATATCCCCAACATCATAGGTGCCATTGATGGGACCCATGTAGCTCTGGTCCCCCACCACAGGAGTGAACAGGTGTACAGGAACCGGAAGAGTTATCATTCCATGAATGTACAGATGGTATGTTTGGCAGACCAGTACATCTCCCAGGTAAATGCTATGTTCCTTGGCTCAGTGCATGACCCCTACATCCTGCGGAATAGCAGCATCCCTTATGTGATGGGTCAACTCCAGAGGCACCGGGTGTGGCTATTAGGGGACTCTGGTTACCCCAACCTGTCATGGCTACTGACCCCAGTGAGGAATCCAAGGACCAGGGCAGAGGAACCTGTGGACAGTGATGAGGAGGAAGCAGAGGAAGAAGACATTGACAACAGGGACTCAGTTATCCATCAATATTTCCAGTGACACACAGGTGAGAATACATTCCTGCCTACTACAAGTACTTTCACACTTCTACCTCTATCCTGTCTGTCGATTTCAACCAGTATATGGTAACTGAGTTGTACATTTCCCTTACAGTTTCACAGGTGGAGGTTTTGTTTTCACCAGTTTATCACTGACCTTTGGTGTGGCGGACTTGTGTGGGTGTCTGAATTTTGTCGGATTTCGGGATGTGGGTCATAATAGCTGTGGCAGATTTCCACAGCCATGGCGGTGTGTTGGCGGTTTTCTGCACGGCGGTAATCGGCTTTTACCGCCAATGTTGTAATGACCCCCTTAATTTGCAAGTTGAATTGTGTCATCTATTGTACCCCAAAAGGCATAGAGATGCAGACTCATGATAAAGATGTCACCTTCAAATTGGCGAAAAATGTATCTAACACTATATTGTTTACCGAGCTAACCATTGATGATTTGCCACCAGACCTTAAAGACACAGTCAGGACTGATGTATGGGATTTTTCAGGAAAAGATATCTGGTTGATCAAAGGTGTTGAGTCCAAATCACAGTGAAATCAAATGCTGAATACTAAAGAATACCCCAATACAATTTGACACCAGAAAAAATAGCTGGGATTGCTGCAGTAACCAAATCCATGATTCAACGGGTAATCTTGAAGGAAATTATAAGACGTCCCAGGAATTAATCCATTGTGGACTTACAGAAACTGAACGGGAATGATTGCATAGTACAGGAACTGCGAAAGGTGAACAAATTTGTTGTTCATTCATTGGCAGAGGCTGGAACACAAGGATGTGTCTGATCCAGCACCCTAAGATAACAAATGCTTGATTGCTTTCCCAGAGCTGGGAGAAAGTCTTTGCTGTGCTTCAGCACTGGGAATGTCTTGGTACAATAAATAATTTGCACTTTTCGCAGTGAGAAGGAGGGTTGCACTCTTTCAGTGCTTACACAATTACACAGAACCAACAGAATGCCTATGGCCTACTTTTTTGCTACTCTTGATCTCATAGCTTCTGTGCTGCCAGGTTGCCTTCAAGCGGTGGAGGCTGTCAGTGTCAGCATAAAGAGGTGTGAAAATATAGTCATGGGTCTACCACTATCTGTTTATGTTCCCCATTTGGTGGAGTTACTGTTAAAAAGGACTAGAACCGAACATTTGACAAGTAGCCACCTTACTAAGTACAAACACGTTCTTTTTGCAGCAGAAAATGTGACTGTTACATGCTGTGCTGTTCTAAATCCTGCCACCCTGTTCCCTGTACCTGACAATGAAAATTATGATTATGAAGTGGAACATGACTGTCTCGATGTCACTGAACTATGCACCAAGCTGGACCAGTTATACAAGATGAGCCACTACCTGACTCTGATTTTGTGCTGTATGTTGATGGCTCATATTTGTGCGACAACGGAGGAAGTCAGAAAGCTACCCATGCAGTCTGCGCAATTTCAGTTTTCAATATTTTCCACATAAGTGCCTGAGTTGATAGCTCTTACTAGAGAGTGCTGTGTTTCAGACTAGCTGAAGGTGACAATTGTCACAGATAGTCAGTATAGTTTTGGTGCTGTTCAAGACTTCATACAGTTATGGTCCCAGAGGGGGTGTATGATGTCTTCTGGATCTCCAAGCTGGAATGGCAAGCAAGTGAGGAACCTCCTTGACGTGTTAGAGTTGTCTAAACAGGTTGCAGTGGTTAAGTGCCCTGTACACAGTAGTGGAAATGATCATGTAACTTTGGGTAACAATTATGTTGATGAGGTTGCAAAGTACAGTTCTTAACATTTCTGTACATTTAATGGAGAATGTACCAATGAGACCAACTACAACCTTTTGTTAGCAACAGCAGACACATGGGAAGAGGTAAAGTGGCTTCAAGAAGAAGTGTTAGAGGAAGAATAGTAGGGTTGGGTCAGAGCAGGTTGTGTCAAGAGAGATAATGACATTTGGGTTTCAATGGATGGAAGATCAGTGTTGCCAAATAGCTTGTTGCCCCTGATGGCTAGGCATTTCCATGACCCAGCTCATGTTGCTAGAGATGCACTGGTGTGATTGTTTAGACAGACGTGGATTAATCCCAAATTCAGGTTGATGGCTGAAGCATTTTCATAGATGTGCCGTGTGCAGATTAATGTTGGAAGAGAACAGCATTCACACTAAGTTGCATATTATAATATTGACACAAAACTGCGCAAATTCAGTTTTGCATCACATATTTTAGCGCTGGCTTGCACCAATTTTTAGCGCCACCCTGGTGTCGAATTTATACTATGACACAGGATGGCCCTAAAACTGGTTACAGTAAAAAAAATTGACGTTAACCCTTGCACCCTGTCATAAGGCAAAATGACGTTAACACTGCAAAATTGTCTCTAACCCGTTTTACGACACGTAAACATGTTTCAAACGGATATGCACCCTTTGAAACCCGCATTTGCATCAATTTTGGACGCTAATGCAGGAAAGTTTGCAAAGCAGAGGGAAAATGGAACCAGCAGGCCAGGAGAGACTCCAGGGTGACCCCATACACTCAGGAACCATCCAGGAGGACACACAGAAGTCCCAGGGGAAGGAGAAGAAAAAGAGAAAGTGTCGGTTTAGTGCAGAGGAGCATGAAATCCTTGTGAGAGAGGCGATGGAGCACCATCCTTAACTATTTGTCACCTCCAAATTGCCAATTGGCAAGAGACAGGCAATATGGCAGCAAATAGTGGACAAAATTAAGAGCGTGGCGGAGGTGAGGAGAACTGTAACCGAGTGCAAGAAACACTGGCACAATTGTAAGCGAAGAACTAAGGAGAAAATGGCCAGGAACAGAAAGCCAGCCCTGCAAACTGGAGGTGGAAGTCCTGCACCATAGGAGGACCTGGATGAGATGGAGGAGATAGTTGCAGCGGTCATCCCAGAGGAACTTGTCACTGAAATCGCAGGACAGGACAGTGCAGAATACCAGGAACCACCACACATGCAGGGGAAGTTGCAAGGGGGAAATACATGCAAAATTAACAAATGCAAGAAGGGGGAGGCACATAGGACACAGTCAATGCATGTGAAAGGAGTGCAGAGGGACACATTGCCCATGAATCAAGTTGCACCATTTAAACAGAAGCAACACATGTACACACATCTTGGTTGTGCCATGCACCACAACACATACACAACATGGACATATTTAATCACCAGGACTATATACTAACATTTACATATGCAGCACATAGGATGGAAGGCATGTCTAATTACTGTGCCTGTGCTTGTGTCATCACAACATCCCTTGCATATAGTCAAACAAGCCCTACCAACACAACTAAGACATCAGAGACTAGGAAGTCAGTCAATACCATTCCCGGGGTTACGCCATGGTGGTGTCTCTTGCCGAAACACTTCACATCTGCCCTGTCCCATTGCTGAAACATATGTGTACTGCATCTTACAACACACTTTAAAATGGCACCTTAGCTAACATTACCAAGACATGTGCAGGAAGCACCACCACCCTGTACATAAACAACACATCCTCATAAGGCAGGCACTTCTCCATCATGCAGTAAGGATGCCTGTCTGGGTGCAGTGAAAACTAATCTGGGCAGCTGCTGGGAGAATTGCAGGGTGGTTTTGTATCACAGGAAACATAGCACTACCCAGTGTAACTAACCTGGTGCAGTGTGGCGCCACACATATTGACACTGATCAGAACTGTGCCACTAGAGGAAAAATACACTACAGATTGCAATCTGCAGGTCACAACACATACAGGCTGAGCCCACAACTACTCTGACACAACCATGGGAGCCACATAAGAATGGGGAAACAATCACACAAACACAGCATATGTTGTATGTCTGTGAACATCATGGTGTACTATGTCACATTGACGGGTGGGGGATGGTGCATGGGCAAGTCTGGCGTTGGTAAGACTGCTAGTGCAGTGTACCCTCCGCTGTTGGCAGTATGAGTAACATGCTGGGAGGCGGGTAGACATCTGTCTCCTCGTGTCAGCTCTGTGGGGCAGTTACCACTAAATTATTGATGGATCAAATAGAGGCAGCGCCAGTCTTGGGGTGCATTGGGTGTGACAGCACACGCTGCTCTTATCACTGCAGATCAGGCAATGGAAAGCACAAAGGGCCTGGGAATGGGGCCCCCTGCACTGCTCATGCCAGGTGCATGGGCTGTGCAGGGACACCTAGGGGCACACCACACCACATTATCGCCAACCTCTGCATGGGGGTTTGACCACCATGCAAAGGCTGGTGGAAAAGCGGGAACATACCTGGAGGTTAGCACGGATCATAATACTGGTCTGGTGTCACAAGACAGGCGTCATTGCCAGTCTGTAAGTTGCCAGCAACCTGCCAGTGCCAGGCCATTGGCCCATGGGGTGTTCCCCATGGACAACATATGCCACTCCCACCTACACTGTTGGCAGTGGTCATCTTGCCAATGGCAGACTGGTGGTCATAGGACTGCTAGACTTGTAATGAGGGTCCATGTATGCACCAGTACAACTACCTTCAAAATCTCTATCAAACTATCTCAAGGCCCTGATCTAAGTTCAACATTAGTCCACCGGCTATGTCCATGATGTTGTGGCATCAGGCACTGTCATGTAGAAAATGATGTTCACATCAACAAATGATACCCATGCTGGCCATCCCTGGGTCCACCCCGTGCTAGTATCAAATTGGCTGGACTGACAGAATGCTGCTTCTCCTGCATCATAGTACAAGGATGGTTGCATTGAGGGGGAGATCATAGTTGTGTAGGAAGGAGCACCTTCCAGCACAACCAGAAACTGAAATGGCAATCTGCTAGGTCCATGTGTGCTGTGCAATGTAGCACACATACACATACATCAACATGAAGAGCAATCAAAGTAAACAACAACAAAGCACCTTGGTAATGCCATCCCTGGGGTGGTGTAAGCTTTTGGTGCTGCCCTCCTGTGTGAAAAACACGTAAAACTGGGACAGGGGCAAATTGCAATGTGTGTTGGTGTGGCTTTACCACTGCAACAGCCATTGCAAGACCCTACCATACAAATGGATACATAGGAAGGGGCCACAATAACAAGATGGTGTCAAGCCACCAAAAGGAAATGTGTGACACTCAGGTGGGGTAAAGGGCTGATAAATTGCACCCATAATGTACAAGAACAATGTTTGGGCTGTAAGTTATCACTGAGCCTCCAGTAGCATAGACATGACATATCAACGGCCACAACACAGATAGATTGATTCTACACCATCTAATTGCAGAGGATAATGGCTCTCCTGGGGTTCTCTGATGACCTGAATGACCAGATGACAGCCATCAGCCAAGAGACTCTCCAGGATGTCCTGGTATCTATCCAGACACCACCTCCAGTTGGAAGGAGAACAAGCAATGTAGCAGCCATACCAGATGACCCACCCAACACCCATATATCACAACCTGGCAGCACTGACACAGCTCAGGACTCCGAGGACCCAGGGACAAGCTTCCAGAGGACAGTGGTAGAGTCCAGCGGGAGCTGGCTCAGCAGGTGCAAATGGGGATGAGTCCGTGGCAGCCAGCCTAGAGGGAACGCGCATGTGCCTCATGACAGCTAACAACAGCTAATGAACACAAAGCTGCCAACTGAGGCACCCCCCCCCCACTGCGTGGAGTTCAGCAGTGTCTGATGGACATAGCTGCTGCCATGAGGGAAAGGCCATAACAACTGCCCTCCCAAACTGGCAGCAGCATGATTGAGAACAAGCTGGACTTCATTCAGCGTGAAGTAGCCTCCCTCAGGGCAGACACGGCTGCCTACCACCGAGATGTTGCTGCTATCCTGAAAAATCAGCAGTTCCTCCTTGCTGCAGTGATGTCATATGTTATTCCACAAATAGCAGCTGCCGGGAATCGGGACTCCACATCTTCAACCATTGAAGTGTGTGTGGCCCCCTCTACCTCCCCACCACCACCACCAATGGCACAGGAGACATCACACACATTGGAGGATGAAGATGTGGCACAGATCACCTTCACTCGGAAGAGTACCCAGTAGTACCTGTCACGACTTACTTGTTGCTTGAGCCTGGAGTCCGCTGAACGAGTGACGAGGTTCTTGTTCTTGTAGGTTCTGCCTTGGCCCAGATAGGGGCGACTCTTTCTGGTAGCCACGGTGCTGCAGGTGGTGGGAACGCCAAGAGCAGCCCGTGTCCTTCAGAAGGAGTGCCACTGGGAAAAAAAAACTAAAAAGTGGAAAAAAAACTCAAAAAGGAATATCCTGGAATAAGAGCAAAAAGATCAATAATTTTAGAACATGAGACCAAAAAAATGAACAGGAAAACACTGGAACAAAAAGCAGAACCAGTATCTGATGCAAGGGAGAAGGAGCGAAGAAACCATCCAAAAGGAAGTGTTGCAGAGCAAGAAGGAAAAGAATCACAGCCCTTAAATACCCATAGAACAGGAAACGACCGGCAGGAAGTAAAAGGACACCATATTGGATAGGGAACAATACATAGAAGTTAATAGAAAAGGCACCATAGTGAGTAGGGAACCAAGGTATGCTGGGAAGAGAGGGGAATGATGGGAAAAAGGGAAAACATAAAAGGGGAGAAAAAACGAGGGTGACAGCAAGAGAAGGACACAATAGCAGGTAAGTGGGGGAATCACTATCTTTTAATGCTAATGGAGGCGCGCCGCGCCAGAAAAGAAACGAGGCCCCATGCCCAATTTTGGGCCTCGAGTAATGCATGAGAGGCTGGGGGCGCGGCGCGTCCAAGCGCCGCGCGCCACGGCTTGAGCCGAGTGTTCGGCTCGTGCCGTGCACCGCAGCGCGACAGTACCAGCCTATGCCACATGGGCAGTGTTCTCCTTAGTTCTGTGTTAAAGATCATGCCAGTGTTATCCCAGTAGGATATGTGCACTCTTCACCCACACACTGTTGACTTGTCTGCTATGGACTGTCATTATCTCTCACTTACCAATTGGCAATTATTGTTCCTCCACACTTATCAACACTACTCCGAAGCATGTCCCATGACATGTCCCTCAACACTGGATTTGTATTGTGTCACAAATGTATGAATTTCTCAGATGGGGTCACTGACCTGGATATTGTTGACATGGACATTGTAAATGTCTCACTACAACCCTTACACTTGTAAATAAACCTCTTGTATACAATTAGCATGTCTACGTCTATTGTGATACATTGACTCAGCTAAATGATTGTAATGTGTGAATGCATGTCATTGGTCACAGAATTTTCAGTACAAGGGTGCAGGACTGTGGGGGCACAAAGCTACACACAAGATTCCTAACATGAAAATTATGTATGCAGGTCTCATCACCTACGAGCAATTCACTGAGTGTTTCACAAATGAAGGACACATATATCGTTCCCTCAACAATATGGCAGGTGTGGCTGAAAAGCAAGCCTAGGGCAATATCGTCAGCTGGGAGTACCAGGAGAACTCTTTGGTGTGGTACAGAGGTATCTAACCTCATTAGTGATGGCCACCAGTCAGTTTGAAAGACAGAGTACCAACTTTGGCTGTTGTCAGATGTGCCACAGTTCCTAATATTCCTATTACAGGACCCCAAGACTGACTGTTGAAGTACTAGACCTATCTGCCCAATACAACTTATCCATAGTCATCATGAGTGTTGGGTACACTGGATGGTAGATGCATGGAATAGTAGATGTGATGTTGCAGTCAAAGTGACAGCTCCTTTGTCAATAGGGATTACACATGGTAAATGAGGCTTTTGTAAGGAGGATGGATTCCATAAGCAATTTCCCTAAGGTGGCTAGTACACACATGGGGAGAACCCTGAGACTCACACTAATTACACAAACTGTTCGCAATAACAACAGGATATGTATTATAAAAACGATCTACTAAAGAAAAACTAAAACCTACCCTATCCTAAACTAACCTATACTAACAATACTTATCATACAACTAAACTATCTAACCTATGCTAAACTTAATTTACACATCAAACACCACACTCTAAACATTAGCCTCCCACCTCCCTTAAGAAACAAGAAACAAGAAACAAGTAAGACAACAATGACTATAACTACACATCTATTAACTAATCCTATGACCTAAACAAATATATATATTTTTTTCATTTTATTTTCAATTTTTTTCTTTCTTTTTTTTCATAAAAACACGTATAAACCCCAACATGACCTCCCACCCCACAGCCCACCAATAAAAACCTAAGAGTAGAAACCTACCCCCCAACTACACTTATCCTAACTAATGGCTACACTACACTAATCCACCACTAACTACATAAAAACCAGACTAAAATGTGGTACAACTTTAAAGGGGAGGGGAAGGAACTGGGAGGTGGTCCTTCACAGTATAAGTTCATTTGCGTGACTTCTTGACCTTCTTTTTGATGTATTTGAAGAATTTGTGGTCCTCTGCCAGTGCCTCCTCCGACCTGTCCAAATGCTGGAGTATCAGGGTCACATCCCGACATAAGTTCAGTTCTAATTGTGATGAACAGGCAGTTGGTGGTGGCAAAACTGGTGCGAGGGTGGCGACTAGTCTTGCAGAGGCAGATGGAGTGGGTGCAGATGGGAGCCCCTGCATTGAGGATGTTCCTGCTCCATCCTTTGTTTTGGGTGGGTGAGTCCCCTGTGTGGGAATGCCCGCCATTCTCCAGATGCTTTCTCCGAACGGAAACCGAGTACCATGCGGCGGTAACCTGTGTGCACCTCCTGGATGTTGCAGTACCTTTCTGACCTGCGATTGAACTGATGGCCGATCAAGGCCCACATAAGCTTGCTATTGTGTGGTGCTGTCTAGGAGGATTACAGAATGTCCAGCTGTCAAATACACCCAGTCATGTGACCCAGAGACAGGCTGAAAGCACTAAATGACTAAAGCAGTAAAATGCCAATGCTCTAAAGGTGGCAGTTTCAAAACTGTAACCAAAAACCCAACTTCACCATAAAAGAGGATTTTTCATTACAATTCAAAAGACACCAAACATTAACTGTTTACCGGTTCCCATTTGTAAGTTACAGTTTATTAAATGTCATAAGGTAACACCAATGTTCTCCTACGGGAGCAGCAGGTCCTGGAGTAGTGAAAAACAAATGTAAGAGTTGTTCACTAAGAGGACATGTATAATTTGAAATTACATGTTCTACTTTTGAAATACATTACAGTCTGCCCTGTGGGTTGTTCAGGGCCTACCATAGTGGTGACTTATATGTGTTAAAAAGGCATGTTTTAGACTGGAAAAGGTTGATTTTTCCAGGTTGCAATGACATTTTAAAACTGAACCCTCAGGCTGCAATGGCAGGCCTGAGACATGTTGAAAGGGATAGTTAATTGGGTGACACACTAAGTGCTGCAGACCTACTAGTAGCATTTCATATACAGGCCCTGGGTACATATAGTACCACTTTACTAGGGACTTATAAGTAAATTAAATTTGCCAGTAGGGGACAAGCCAATGTTATAATTTATTAAAGAGTGAGAAAAAGCACTTTAGCACTGGTTAGCGTTGGTAAAGCGCACAGAGTCAGAAGTCCAACAAAAACAAGATCGGAAAATATGGTGGAGTGAGGCAGAAGGTTTGGAGGGAGGACCACCCTAAGGCCGACAGGTCTAACGATATCATATTATATTTCCTCAATGACGCCATTCTTCAACATACATTTTTGTTTAAACTATACATGAAATACGTTCCAAACATTCTAACTAGTGTGTAATCTTTACTCATAACGAAATCACATAGGTAGTCATTACAACCCTGGCGGACGGTGTTAAAGCTGCGGTAATACCGCAAACAGGCCGGCGGACAAAAAAATGGAATTACGACCCTGGCGGAAACCGCCAACAAAGACAGCCACTTTAACACATCGCCCGCCAGGGCGGTACAGACAAACAGCGCGGCGGTCACCGCCAACAGACAGGCGGAAGACAATGTACCGCCCACAATATCACAACACACCAATTCGCCACGTTTTCCGGGGCAGATTCACCGTGGATAAAAACACGGCGGAAACAGCTTTTGCAATGGGAAAACGCTCACCTCAACACATCCCACGAGGAACGAGGACTCCATGGACCCGGAACTACAAATCTTACCTGCCCTTGCATTCCTGCTCATCTACGACCAACAGCGACGTAGGCGCAGAACATACCGGTGAGTACTGCACCTACGACACGGGGAGGCAAAAGTTACAGGGACACCCACCAAACACCCCCACCCCAACCCTCGCATATTACAACATACACACCAATGCAGTCACAAAAATCGCAGTAACAACCCACCCCCCCTGGAAGAATGCAATGACAAACCGAATAGCGCCCAAACTTTGCATTTAGCCAATATACAACTCATTAAAAAATATACAGATATATATCACCAAATCTGTCAAAAATAAATATACAAAACAAGAAGTAGTGCAGATATGTACACAACAATGTCCGTGCACCAACAGTCCAAAAATGCATGGGAGACGCCCACAATAGATACCTGACCAAAATCCGAGAGAACACTGCTGGGGCATCAGATAGAAACACTACAGGCACCTCAGGGGGAAGGGAAGGGGGCGCACCTCAGCCACATGAATGCGAAGCCAGATCCACGACGAGGCTCCATGCCCATTGATGTATCCTGGGGAGTGCAAAGCCACAGTCTCTCAAGTCTCTACAGTGGGTGGCTTGCCTGCTGTGCCATCCTGGGGAGTGCAAAGCCACAGTCTCTCAAGTCCATACAGTGGGTGGTTTGCCCACTGTGCCATCCTGGGGAGTGCAAAGCCACAGTCTCTCAAGTGTCTACAGTGGGTGGGTTGCCCACTGTGCCATCCTGGGGAGTGCAAAGCCACAGTCTCTCAAGTCTCTACAGTGGGTGGATTGCCCACTGCCATATCCTGGGGAGTGCAAAGCCACAGTCTCTCAGTTAGATGCAGGTCTCCACTGGTTCTGGAGGGGGACTGGTGCCCAGATTGGATGAGTCTCCCCGTGAAAGTACCTGTCCTGTCACTGTCCCAGCTGCACATGGGAGAACGATGCCTGATGTGCCGGACTATTCATACCCACACGGTCTTTGCCCTGTTCAGCGGTCTTCACCAAGGCGGTCTTGGCCTTGTTCAGCGGTGCTTTGCCATGGCTGCCTATGGACTGTTCAGCGGTGCTTTGCCATGGCGGTCTTTGCCCTGTTCAGCGGTCTTCACCATGGCGGTCTTGGCCTTGTTCAGCGGTGCTTTGCCATGGGTGCCTATGGACTGTTCAACGGTGCTTTGCCATGGCTGCCTATGGACTGTTCAGCGGTGCTTTGCCATGGCAGTCTTTGCCCTGTTCAGCGGTCTTCACCATGGCGGTCTTGGCCTTGTTCAGCGATGCTTTGCCATGGCTGCCTATGGACTGTTCAGCGGTGCTTTGCCATGGCTGCCTATGGACTGTTCAGCGGTGCTTTGCCATGGCGGTCTTTGCCCTGTTCAGCGGTCTTCACCATGGCGGTCTTGGCCTTGTTCAGCGGTGCTTTGCCATGGCTGCCTATGGACTGTTCAGCGGTAGCCTAAGATGGCGGTTCAGATACTGACATTGGTGTGTGGCATGACGTTCCATCATTGCCCAGTGGGGCTGTGAGATTCTGGACCCTCCTGGGCTGTGACTCCGGCGGTTGCGGTGGTCTCCTGACCAGTAATGATACTTGAGCCCTCCTGGGCTATGACTCTGGCGGTGGTCTCCTGACCAGTAACGATACTTGAGCCCTCCGGGGCTATGACTCTTACGGTGGTCTCCTGACCAGTAACGATACTTGACCCCTCCGGGGCTATAACTCTGGCGGTGGTGTCATGACCAGTATCGATACTTGAGCACTCCTGGGCTCTGACTCTGGCGGTGGTCTCCTGACCAGTAACGATACTTGAGCCCTCCTGGGCTCTGACTCTGGCGGTGGTCTCCTGACTAGTAACGAGGGTGCTGGCGGTTGTGTCTGGACCGCCGGAAATGATGGCGTACTTCTCCACTGTGACACTCACAACAGGTTGGGGAGACTTCCTCTGGACCTTCCCCACCTTCTTTTGAGTTACAGATGACTCACCAATCGCCTTGGATCCCATTTCACTGTTTGTACCACCAGGAGTCTTGACACGGTCCCGTCGTCCAATCTCCAATTTCGGAGCCTTCACAGGGGGTGGGCTGACAGTGCCTTGGCTCCGGGTCCTACTGCCTGCCCTGGTGGACGGGGCACTCCAGAAACCTGGATCACGCACCACTGGTACTGGAGGCATTTTGGCTGAGGCGCTACGACAGGACTGATGAATTGGAGGGGGGGTGGGGGCAAAAAGGTCAATTTGACATAGGGACAGTTTCTGACGTACACTGGGATGGGTAGTTGGAGGGGCTCTGGGAGTGGAGGAAGAGGAGGTGGTTGTAGGAGGTGTCACTTTAGGTGTTTTGGGTGCAGGTACTGGAGGCTGTTGTGAGGTGGATGGATGTTGGGTGAGTGATTGCATTTGTGTACTTTGGGAGGGGGCGTCACAGACACACTGGGAGAGGATACAGGGAACGTGTATATGGCAGTGGAGGTGGTGAGTGCAGGTGAGCGGCTTGTGGTGCTGGGTGTCCTGGTGCGAGTCCTAGTGCCTGTAGATGTGGTGCATGCAGGTGTGTGTGTAGACGAGACTGGGAGGGAGGAGGGAGAAGAGGAGGAGGGGGACACAGTGGAGACAGTGGATGTTGCTGTGTCTGTATGGGTCTGATGCTTGTGTGAGTGCTTGTGGTGAGTGTGGTGCCTATGTTTGCTTGAGCTACTTTTGGGTGTTGACTTGTGTGCATGCTGGTCTGTAGGTGTGCTTGGGATGGGCTGGGGTACAGGGGATTGGGTCTGGGTGGAGGAAGTTGGAGGGGGGGGCTGGACACAGGGACAATGGCTGCCATCAGTGCTGAGGCCAGAGATTGCAGGGTTCGCTGAAGGACAGCCTGACCAGAATGAATGCCTTCCAGGAATGCATTACCGTGTTTCAACTCTCGTTCTACACCCTGGATGGCATTCACAATGGTAGACTGCCCAACAGTGAGTGACCTGAGGAAGTCAATGGCCTCCTCACTGAGGGCAGCAGGGGTGACAGGGGCAGGGCCTGAGGTGCCTGGGGCGAAGGTGATGCCCACCCTCCTGGGTGAGCGGGCACGGGGTGAACGCTGAGGGGCTGCTGGAAAGGCGGTGCTGGTAGGGGAGGTGGCGGCTGTACCTGTAGAAGTGGGGCGCACAGATGGTGCCGCCACCACAGGGTAGCTCCCATCGGGGGACGAGTCCGTATCGCTGTTTGGTGATCCTGTGGCCGACGTGAAGCTCCCCTCGCCCTCCGTCCCACTGGTGAAATCAGAGTCTGTGGTGTGGCCCTCCATGGCCATGTGGGATGCAGCTACCTCGTGCTCCGGTGCCACTGTACCTCCGCCTGATGATGCTGATGTACAGAAGGACAGGGAGAGCAGAAAAAGGGTGGAGACAGAAGAAAGAGAGTTTTAGTGCATGGCATACTGCTACCGTTGGCGGACAAGACAAACGCACCAGCCCCCTGCATTACGCCGTGCTCCTGCCCTCTGCACATGCAATTCCTGGGAAATGGCCTACATGGCAATGGTAGACATCTGCCCACATGGATGGCAAAGGGGCAACTATACATCAATTTGCCTTTTTTTTTTAGTTGGGGTAGAGTGCCACATGGCCTACATAACGGAGGGGCCTTGCCTACCTAACTCGCCCTGGGCTAGGGACACCCACAGACCACCCCCCCACCCAGACAGCTCCACAGCACGCAAAGTCAATTGCATGAGGTTGAACTCACCCCCTTGTGTCTGCTGTGATGTCCTTAAGCGCCCATCCAACTCCAGGTAGGCCACCGCCAGGATCTGGAACATCAGGGGGGTCATGGTGCGACGGGCACCCCTCCCACGTTGGGAGGCCATCCCCAGCTGAGCCTCCGCCGTCTTCTTGCTGCAGCGGCGAATGTCCTCCCATCTCTTACGGCAGTGGGTGCCCCGTCTCTGGTGGGCCCCCAGGGTCCGGACCTCCTTGGCGATGGCAGGCCAAATGTCCCTCTTCTGGTGGGCGCTGACCTACATGAAATGCACAAGGAAAGTGGAACAGTCATTACCTACGGCACCGTTGTTGTAATTGGCCCCCTCCCAACTCTATCCCTGTGGCCCATTCATCCCCATGCATGACTGTTCTATGTACTCTGCCCCCTTCCCTCATCCACCCAGCCCTCTCCACCCAGGCCTAGCCCATATAACGTGCTCCCTGTGTACTAACCTGTTGGTCTGGAGGACCGTAGAGTAGCGTGTACTGGGGGAGGACCCCATCCACAAGTTTCTCCAACTCCTGTGCAGTGAAGGCAGGGGCCCTTTCCCCAGACGCAGCAGCCATTGTCGCTTCCAGACCGAGGTCACAGCAGCACTAGCAGTGTAGGTCCTCTCCTGTCGAAGGTCAGGTATCTAGTGATTGAACAGATAGAAAATGGTGGTGACGTCCGCGGCGGTGATGTCCGCGGCGGTGCGCATCGTCACCGCCAGCGCACCTGTTCATTGGCTGATGGGACCCATAGGGTCCAATGTTAACCAATGCAGCATTGCGCCGCGCTCTACGACCGCCAACCGCGATGGTGTGCAATGCCAGCGCAGTTACCCCACAATTCCATTGTCCCATTTTAGAGGTCAGGCAGCCGCCATTTCAGGGTCCCACATGGCTTAATTTACTACTGCGTCACACATACCGAGGCCTACACTCAAATCCTTTCCTGGATGGGTTAATTGTCTGGTGTAGTCTTGTGTATGACTGTGGGTACATACCTGGAGGAATGCTGACAGTTTTTTCGTTGTTGTCCTTCTCAGGCACCGTCAGTTGGGACATACTGGAAGATGGCGGAATCCGCCGGTGTACCGACCGCTGGTGGACCTGTTGACAATGGAAGAGCGACATGTCATCGTGACCTACCGGTTTGACCGTGCCACAATCCGGGAACTATGTACCCAGTTGGAGTCTGACCTGATGTCACCAATCCGCCATCCGACTGGAATCCCCCCTGACGTGCAGGTGCTGTCAGTGCTCCATTTCCTAGCAAGTGGGTCTTTTCAGACAACAGTGGCCATGGCATCAGGGATGTCCCAGCCTATGTTTTCCAACATGTTGTCCAGAGTGTTGTCTGCCCTGATGAAACACGTAAGGAGATACATCATTTTCCCTGAGGTGGCGGATTTGCCTACAGTGAAAGGTGACTTCTATGCCCTTAGACATATCCCCAACGTCATAGGTGCCATTGATGGGACCCATGTAGCTCTGGTCCCCCCCGGAATGAACAGGTGTACAGGAACCGGAAGAGTTATCATTCGATGAATGTCCAGATGGTCTGTTTGGCAGACCAGTACATCTCGCAGGTAAATGCAATGTTCCCTGGCTCAGTGCATGACGCCTACATCTTGCGGAATAGTAGCATCCCTGATATGATGGGTGAACTCCAGAGGCACCGTGTATGGCTATTGGGGGACTCTGGTTACCCCAACCTGTCCTGGCTACTGACCCCAGTGAGGAATCCCAGGACTAGGAACGCTACAATGAGGCCCATGGGCGGACTAGCAGGGTAATCGAGCGGACCTTCGGCCTCCTGAAGGCCAGGTTCAGGTGCCTCCATATGACAGGTGGGTCCCTATTCTACTCACTGAAGAAGGTGTGCGACATCATCATTGCCTGCTCCATGCTCCAAAACTTGGCATTGCGACGCCAGGTACCTTTTCTGCAGGAGGATGATCCAGATGACGGTGTTGTTGCAGCGGGGGAGCCTGGGGAGCCTGTGGACAGTGATGAGGATGAAGCTGATGAAGATGAAAACGACAACAGGGAGTCAGTCATTCAGCAATATTTTCAAAGAGACACAGGTGAGTACAATTTCATGTTTCACATTATATTACATCTCACACGTCTACCTCTATCCTGTACCTACATTTCACTCCCCATTTGTTAACTGAGTTGTCCCCTTCCATTTCAGTTTCACTAATGTGTTGACCTACGTGTCAACAGCTTGCACCCTTGAAAGGCTTGTGATGTGTGACATAGGTATGTTGACCTTCCAATGGCTAACCTTTTTTAACACTGTAATTGACAATACAAAGTTCACAATCATTGACTGACTCCAATATTATTGAGGTTTCAAGGGGGTTTATTGAAGTGCATAAAAATGTAGGGGGGTTGTGAAATGGGGAGAGGTCATGGTGGAATAATGTGCATGGCAGAGTCCAGTCTATTAGTCTCACAGGTACATTGCACATCTGGCCTTTGGAAGTGGAGCTGGGGCAGTTCCAATCTGGACAGGGTAACAAAGTGGGACAGTGGGGGGACAATCAAGGTAGTCTTATTTCCTGGCGGGGGTCTTGCCATCTTGCTGTGTCCTGTTCCTGGATCTCAGGGCCCGCTTGCGTGGTGGTTGTCTGTCTGTAGGGGGTGGGGTGCTGGTGTGGTGGTCCTGTGGCCGGGCCTCCTGTCCACTAGCGCCGGCGGAGGTGGTGGGCAGTTCGTCGTCCTGGCTAGTGTCAGGGGCCCCTTGGAGTGCCACGGTGTCCCTCAAAGTCTTTTGAATGTCCGTCAGCACCCCTACGATGGTGCCCAGGGTGGAGCCGATGGTCCTGAGCTCCTCCCTGAACCCCAAATACTGCTCCTCCTGCAGGCGCAGGGTCTCCTGCAACTTGTCCAGGACCGTTGCCATCGTCTCCTGGGAGTGGTGGTATGCTCCCATGATGGAGGATAGGGCCTCGTGGAGAGTGGGTTCCCTTGGCCTGTCCTTCCTCTGTCGCACATCAGCCCTCCCAGTTCCCCTGTGTTCCTGTGCCTCCGTCCCCTGGACCGTGTGCCCACTACCACTGCCCCCAGGTCCGTGTTGTTGTTGGGGTGGTGGGTTAGCCTGGGTGCCCTGTAGTGGTGGACACACCGCTGATTGACCTGTCCTGGGTAGGGAGGTATGGGTCCGCTGGGTGGGTGCTGTGCTGGTGTTCCCAGAGGGGGGCAGTTCGGTATTGGGCTGTGGCTGGGCAAGGGGAACCAACTGTCCTGAGGCCCACGATGGTCCGGGCTGGTCATCAAGATCCAGTAGGGCAGAGCTGCTGTTGTCACTGTGGGCCTCTTCTGGGGGTGGAGTGGTGTTGTCTGGACCCTCTGGTGTGGTGACGGTCCTTCGGGTTCCTGCAGGGGTATGAGAACATGATTATTGCATGTGTGTGTTTCATGGTGTGCTATGGATGGGTGGGCGTGAACCCCAGTGCAGGCATTCCTGTGTGGGGGCTTGTGTGGTGATGGTTGGGGGGTGTTGTGGGTCTGTGCAGTGGGCATGCTTTAGTGATGGGTGTCCATGCTTAGTTGTGTCATGCAGGTTTTGGGGTTGGGATGGGTGGTTGGTGTTATGGGTAGATTAGTGAGGAGTTAGGGTGATAGGGGAGGGTGTGAGGGTTGGGGTATGTGATAGCATGCAGGTAGGGTGGGGGATATGATAGTGAAGATTAGACTTACCAGTGTCCGTTCCTCCGACGACTCCTCCGAGGCCCTCAGGATGCAAGATGGACAAGATTTGCTCCTCCCATGTTGTTAGTTGTGAGGGAGGAGGTGGGGGTCCGCCGCCAGTCCGCTGTACCGCGATGTGGTGCCTGGATACCATTGAACGCACCTTCCCCTGTGCGTCGTTCCACCTCTTCCTGATGTCCTCCCTATTTCTTGGGTGCTGTCCCACAGCGTTGACCCTGTCGACTATTCTTTGCCATAGCTCCATCTTCCTGGCTATGGATGTGTACTGTACCTGTGCGCCAAATAGCTGTGGCTCTACCCTGATGATTTCCTCCACCATGACCCTGAGCTCCTCCTCGGAGAAGCGGGGGTGTCTTTGGCGTGAAATGGGGTGGTGTGTGTGATATGTGGGGTGGTGTATGTGTTGATGAGTGTGGTGGGTGTAGTGGTATGTGGTGTTTTGTGCGTGGATGTTGTGTGGGTGATGGTGTAGTGTGCCTCTGTGTGATGGTGTTATCTATTCTGTGCTGTCTCTCTCTGGCCTTCGTCTCTAATTTGTGGTCGTAGGGGTTTGTGGGTGATGTGGGTGTGTGTTTTATATTGTATTGGATGTGTGGGAGTGGTG
Organism: Pleurodeles waltl; assembly: GCF_031143425.1. NCBI lineage: Eukaryota > Metazoa > Chordata > Amphibia > Caudata > Salamandridae > Pleurodeles > Pleurodeles waltl. The sequence goes on from NC_090450.1 coordinate 168,379,251, forward strand.
TTTGTATGTGTATCAGGTGTGTGTATTTTGAATTGTCCTATGTGGCGGTGTTTTGGAGAGGTGTGTGTATTTTGAGCACGGCGGTGTGTACCGCCAATGGAATACCGCGGTTGAAAGACCGCCGCGTGGATTCGTGGGTCGTAATAGCATGGGCGTGTTTCTGTTGGCGTGGAGGTGGAGGATTTGTTTCCGCATATTTATCGCTGACCTTTGGTGTGGCGGACTTGTGTGGGTGTCTGAATTTCGGCAGATTCCGTGATGTGTGTCATAATAGCTGTGGCGGTCTCCTGCCGCCGCCGCGGTGTATTGGCGGTCTTCGGCACGGCGGTAAGCGCCTTTTACCGCCAATGTTGTAATGACCCCCATAATCAGGTATTTAACCAAATATCAATGCCAAACACACACATATAACAAGCACTAAAATAACAATTATACAGCTGATGACTTTTAAACCAAGACCCTTACCCATCCACAGTACACCAATGAGGTTCCAGTAACAAGTACAGAACAGAACAATTATGAAGGAGTAAGCAGCACATTACTTAACTCCTTCCAATGCAGCCCTGTAACAAACAGTAAAATGCATTGACAGGAACCAATGTCATTTATAAATACGGTGGACAAGTATTCACGGCCTGGAGGATGTAAAGTTCTATGCCAGGTCAATGGTAAATACTCTGTCCACCAAAAATTAAACCTGGCCCAAAGTCCCCATGTGAATTACCTTCGAAAATCTGATTAAATCATTGTGGTAAATCCGATTCCTTGTGTTTTTCCCAAAACTTCATATTACCCGTTATCACCTCCTCCCCCAACTTTGAATTACTTCAGACCTCTAGTAACAGTAATTTGGAGGGTGACCTACGAGCATTATAGTGGGCCACTCATCATGAGGATCTTTGTCTCAACCACAATGCATAGATTAGTTAGCTGTAAAGTATTACAGTAACAGAATAATGCACTTGATGCCTGGTCACATCCTGTATTCATCTGACAGAATACGCTAAATCTGTGCTGTTTTGTTGTTTCTTGCATCACAAAAGAAGGCAGACATTCACAGATCAGTGACCACAAGTATTCCCAATTACCATCACAACAGAAGGCCAATACTGTACCTTGACGTAAAATTCACACAATGCAATTTTCCAGAATCCACTACAAATATTGTTCTTCTTTCACTAAGTTCCTTTTGATTACTCACTTGCAAATACAAACTATACCGTGCTTATTCATTGATTGACTCATGCATTTATTCACTCACAGATATTATGTCCTCCATTTGTCTGTTTTTTCACTGCAGCATAGAGGCATAAATCATTAATTTTCTGTTTGCCACATAAGTGCTATCAACCAATTAATCAGTGATTTCTTAAGCATGGCTAATCACCTGTAGGGTCTCAAGGAGCAGGTGTGCTGCTCAATCGAAAAGCCAGGTTTTGAGGTACTTCCTGAACTGCTTCAGTGACGCGGTCTGCCTGAGTTTGAGAGATAGTGTGTTCCATGTCCGGGCTGTGAGGTAGGAGAAGGATCTTCCTCCTGCTGTGCTTTTCCTGAACTTGGGAGTGGCTGTGAGGGCGAGCCGGAAAGAATGGATTTGTCTGTTGGTTATGTAGAAGTTGAGGTATGCCAGTCCTATGTTGTGTAGAGCCTTGTAAGTGTGGATCAGGAGTATGTATGTGATGTGCTTGTTGACCGGGAGCCAGTGTACGTCTCTGAGGTGGGAGGAGATGTGGCTGTGTCGAGGGGTGTCCAGGATGAGTCTGGCTGCTGCATTCTGGATTTGTTGTAGTCTTGTTTGTAGTTTCTTGGTGAGGCCGGCATAGAGTGGGTTACCGTAGTCCAGTTTTCTAGTGACGAGTGCATGGGCGACTGTATCCTCGTGTCAGAGGGGATCCACTTGAAACTCTTTTGAAGGAGTCAGAGGGTGTGGAAGCATGGTGATGAGATGACATTGACTTGGCGGGTCATGGATAGAGAGACGTCCAGGATAATGCCCACATTGGGTGCATGGTGGGTCACCAGGAGCCGTTCCATGCAGATGGGGTGAAGCTAATTACAAGGATCTCCATCTTGTCCGAGTTGAGTTTGAGGCAGCTGGCTTCCATCCAGATGGTGACTGCTCTCATCCCATTGTGTAAATTTGTCTTGGCCCTTAAGGGGTCATCAGACAGGGGGAGGATCAGTTGAGTATCGTCAGTGTAGGAGACTATGTTTAGCCCATGTTGTTTGATGATCTTGGCTAGCAGGGCCATGTAGATATTGAAAAGCGTTGGGCTGAGGGATGATCCTTGGGGCACTCCGCAGCATCTGTCTTTGGATTCTGACTTGTACAGCGGTAGTCTGACACTCTGGGTTCTGCTGGTAAGGAAGGACCTGATTGATTCCAGTGCTTTATCTCAGATGGCAGTGTTGTGGAGTCTGGCGCAAAGGGTGTCGAATGCAGTGGAAAGGTCGAGGAGGATGAGTGCGGCCGTGCCTCCGTGGTCTGCTACGGCATGAATGTCATCGGTGGCTGCTAGGATTGCTGTGTCTGTGCTGTGTTTGCTTCTGAATCTGGACTGGGATGGGTCTATAATTTGGTGTGTCTCGTGGAATTTGGTGAGCTGCTGGTTGACGGCCTTTTCTGTTACTTTGGCTGGGAAAAGGAGCAGAGAAATGGGTATGTGCTATCTGACCCTGTTTGGGGGCCAAAGGATAGCCAATGGCCACTGGGCCACAATTGTGGTAGCTAGGGGTCGTTTGCATCTGCTACTCTGGGTTGCTACCTGCTATAGCTCTACAAACTGGGCCACGCAATACTTTCCGCACTTGGCTCTCAGGGTAGTGAGGGTGAGCAGTCAAAGGCTGCTCAGGTGGGTAGTTTGGGGCAAAAGACTCAGAACTCAACATTCAAACAACAGAAAAAGTAATTCACTGCCCAACCTAGTAATTGTCTCAATGTTAGAAAGCTTCCAGGAATTTAGCTGGGCTTCACCTCCGGTAGGGCCAGGCTTTCTCTGTTTGTGAAGGAAAGAATAATCATGATTCTGACTGGCTCAACAGGTAAGTAATGCTGTAAAGAAACAGTGCTATGGATTTGCGCCCAGTTCAGGTAGGGCAAATAAGTTCCTGATAGTAAATGTGCCAACTAAAATTTAAAACCATATCATCAGGGCTCCTGGTTTACGCTATTGCTTTTTAAGACATCTCAGTAGTCTGAATTTAACAGTGTGTGGGTCTTCTTATTTTAATGGTATTTATTCTTATTTATATTTTCAGCAGTGAAGAAATTAATCTGTATATTTATGTATTTTGTGTTTTTTTTATAGTGGGTGCCAGAACCACTAGAGCTCTTTATATGTGTGCAGGGGAAAATTGCAAAACAAAAAGTATCAAACTGTGCAGAAATTACAGTAAAGATCAATATAAATGAAGTTGTGAGCAGGTACTTTGTGTGGAACTAGACTAGACAAGACAGAGCGAGTAATCAAATACAAGAGTGGAAATGCATGCATATCCTAAGCAAGCTTCTGACCGATAATGGTGTTGTAGGGCCTGATTCACAAATTGCAATTTGTAGAATGTAAAGTAGTACTGCAGTAGTACTACATACTTACTACAAAATGTCCACCTCAACCTCTTCAGTCTTTTCTATTTGGACAGCGTCACACATGTAAGTTTGCGACATAGTAGCGAATGAGGGAGGGGCCAGGGGAAGTAGCTGAAAATGGGAAAAATACTAAATGGGAGAGGTTTAAAAAGGGAAGTGACAGACACCCACCCACAAAATAATAAGTGGTTTTCTATTCACAAACTGTACTTCTAAAGTTACTGCAGTCAAAAAGGACCCAAAACAGTGGTATATGTACTCTAGCTCAGACCTCAGTTCAGTGCCACACCTGGCCAGCTACTGGTTCTGCAACACCCTCTGATAAAAGATAATGGAGGCACCAATTCAAAATAGGACCCCAAAGGAAATAACCCATAGCTTCACCAGAAGCCAATATGTCTGTCTTTAACATGCTAAAACATACTAACACATGCACGGACACAAGTTATTTGCGTGTGTTAGGGTCTCCAGCAAGATATATTAGCTTTGCAAGTGTTTTTTCTATGTAGGCTACATCATAACTTATCCTTATCTTTGTTTCTGAAAATGTGGCCGCATTATCAAGGACAGACTGGGATCTAAAACAACACTGGGAAAAATGTTCAATCAAGTCTTTAGTCAAATATTCAAAGCTGTCATTTCTCTCTCCCTGTCTTTTTCTTTCCAAACTCTCTCTTTTTCTTTCACTCTCATTTTGCTCTCTCTCTCTTTCTTTTGCCCCAGCTGTTTTTTTTTTTACCAGCTGCCATAATTCCCGGGTGCTGGAGACAGGTGCAGCAACAGCCTCCACTCTCTCCACCCCACCCCGAGAAATGACAGATTAAATAAATGGCCAATCCAGCTGTGCACCATATCCTAATTAAACATTAAAAACTCAGGGTCATTCAAGATGATTCTAAAATGAAAGCAACATTATTCTATACTATTTGGTGAATGGCCAGTTAAAAAAAAATTGCCAGGATTCCCTAGTTAAGTCAAAACTGCTGATCCACCACATTCCAATGCAAGATAGTCTCTCTGCTCACACAGAGGTGATCATCATTTGGATAGCCTTCTCAACAGCTGGCATGTTCGGATAAACTATCTACCTCATCTACAGAACTAAGGGGCATATTTAAGAGTCATTTTTTCGGCACTTTTAATGGCTGTTCAGAGCAGGCGTTAAAAGGAGGCTTCCATTGTTTACAATGTTAACAATGGGCCTCTGGGTGCCTTGCAGGATTAGCATCAATTTTTTTTACATTAATCCTGCAAAGCGCTGGTCTAGCATCAACAATTTTGATGCTAGTCCCCTAACTACTGCCATTCTACACAGTATGTTAAATATGGCGAAGACATGGTGGCGTTAGGGGGCGGTAAGGGGGCGGTAAGGGGCGCAAGAAAAGTTTTCTTACATATCCCTTTTAAAGCTTTTCATGGCTGCACCCAAGAACAAACACATCTTGTAAAATCTAACAGATCCTTTGCCAGTCATTTAACCACACAAAAGAATGTGGTGCACTCTTGGGGCTATTGTGGGAGAAAGCAGTAGAGGGGGCATGGGAAGAACTGAATGGAGAAAGAAGGGAAAGAATAGAAAGGAGAAAGAAGAGATAATGGCGATGACAGAGTAAGTAAAACTGAGGGAAACATGATGCCTTTGAACCCCCCCTAGATGCGGAAAGGAAGCTATTGCCACATATGTATGTTTTTATTTAAGACACATACGGGGTTATTACAACTTTGGAGGAGGTGTTAATCTGTCCCAAATGTGACGGATATACCACCAGCCGTATTCCGAGTTCCATAGGATATAATGGACTCGGAATACGGCTGGTGGTATATCCGTCACTTTACCGTCACTTTTGGGACGGATTAAAACCTCCTCCAAAGTTGTAAGAACCCCCATAATCCTTGCAGGAAATTTGACCTACCCAGACACTTCTTTACTACGATGATAGCATCAGATGAAAGCTGTTAATTATGGATGGATGACATTTCCAGCCACCAAGCCCTTTGAAACAACTGACTCCCATCACAGTGACTGAATTTAGTTGCGGGGAAGGTGGGCGTGCAAGAAAATAAATCACTATTTGCTAAGTGTTATAACCAAACAAACCCCCAAATGTGGATGTGACAGAGTGCCAAATGGCATGCAGTGTAAAGTTATCCCTTCATAAAAATGGTTAAACTTAATGCTGTAATATTCTCCGGTGACCCACCAAAGCATTTAATGCCAGAGCAGTAGTTTTCCAATAGTTTAACAGTCTTTCTTTGTCTCCAGTTTCTTCAGTGAAGAGTGTGACATACCCTCAGAGAGATGAATCACCCGCGTGGCAGCGCGGGCTTTGTATGCATCTCAGGAGTTTAATTCCCGGTGGATTCTATATTTAGGGTAAGTCCAGAGTTTCCTGTAAACTTCATGACAATTCAATTACATTTACAAGAAGAAGACGGCGGAGGCCGGCCCAGCCCTGCCCCAGTCAGCCCTGCTGCCCTCAGTGAGGAGGCTATTGACCTCCTGAGATCCCTCACTGTTGGGCAGTCAACCATACTGAATGCCATCCAGGGTGTCAAGAGGCATTTGCAACAAACAAATGCATACCTGGAGGGCATTCACTCTGGCGTGGCGGCCCAACAGAGAGCATTTCAGGATCTGGCCTCAGCACTGATGGCAGCCCTTGTCGCTGTGTCTAGCTTCCCCCTCAAACTTCCTCTACCCAGACCCAATCCCCTCAACCCCAGCCTATCCCAAGCACACCTTCAGACCAGCATTCACCCAAATCACCACACAAAAGTGACTCAGGCAAACATAATCACCACACTTCCTCTCACAGGCAGTCACACAAACACCATACCCTTGCAAACACACCAACATCCACTGCCTCCACTGTGTCTCCCTCCTCCTCTTCGTCCACCTTCAACCCAGTAGCGTCTACACTCACACCTGCATGCACTACATCTTCTTCCAGTACCTCCATCACCAGCACGCCCATCACAACACACCCCTCACAAGCAGTCAGCACCCCCACAACCATGCACACGTCCCATGTGTCCTCTCTCAATGTGTCTGTGACCCCTCCTCCCAAAGTACACAAATGCAAGCACCAACCCACCCAACAGGCATCCACCTCACAATAGCATCCAGCCCATGCACCTTTACCCAAACTCAGCAGACAGACACCTCCTACAACCACTCCCTCTTCCTCCACCCCCAAACCCTCTCCATCTTCCCGCCCAGTGTGTCTAAACAACTTTTCCTGGCAAACATTGATCTGTTCCCTACCCCTCCCACCCGTCCTTCCCCTCAGGCCAGTGTTTCCAGAACCCAGGCCAGCACCTCAGCCACCAAGTCGGCGTCCACTGTGGTACCTGCAACTCCCAAAGGATCGAAGGGAGCACCCGTCAGGCCAGCCAATGTGCCACCGACACCTGCAAAGGACCAAACCATTCCGCCACCTGCCAAGGGGAAGAAGGGGACAGCATGCAGCAAGGGCAAGGAGCACGACTGTAGGAGGGTAGCCTCTTTCTAGCCGTGATACCCCCACTTTTGCCTATTTGTGAGTACATGTCAGGGTGTTTATACTGTCTCATTGGGATCCTGCTAACCAGAACCCCAGTGTTCATAGTGGAAACCCTATTTGTCAGTGTGTTTGATATGTGTCACTGGGATCCTGCTAGCCAGGAACCCAGTGCTCATAGTTTGTGGCCTATATGTGTTCCCTGTGCGGTGCCTAACTGTATCACTGAGGCTCTGCTAACCAGAAGCTCAGTGTTTATGCTCTCTCTGCTTTTAAAATTGTCACTGTAGGCTAGTGACCATTTTTACCAATTCTGATTGGCACACTGGAACACTCTTATAATCCCCTGGTTTATGGTACCTAGGTACCCAGGGTATTGGGGTTCCAGGAGATCCCTATGGGCTGCAGCATTTCTTTTGCCACTCATAGGGAGCTCAGACAATTCTTACACAGAACTGCCACTGCAGCCTGAGTGAAATAACGTCCACGTTATTTCACAGCCATTTTACACTGCACTTAAGTAACTTATAAGTCACCTATATGTCTAACCCTCACTTAGTAAATGTTAAGTGCAAAGTTACTAAGTGTGAGGGCACCCTGGCACTAGCCAAGGTGCCCCCAAATTGTTCAGGGCAATTACCCCGGACTTTGTGAGTGCGGGGACACCATTACACGTGTGCACTACATATAGGTCAATACCTATATGTAGCTTCACAATGGTAACTCCGAACATGGCCATGTAACATGTCTAAGATCATGGTATTGTCCCCCCATGCCAAATCTGGTATTGGGGTGCCAATCTCATGCAGCCCCGGGGCTCCAGCATGGACCCCGGGTACTCCCAAACTAGCTCTCTGGGGTTTTCTCTGCAGCTACCGCTGCTGCCAACCCTCAGACAGGTTTCAGCCTTCCTGGGGTCTGGGCAGCCGAGTTCCAGGAAGGCATAACAAAGGATTTCCTCTGAGAGAGGGTGCTACACCCTCTCCCTTTGGAAATAGGTGTTAAGGGCTGGGGAGGAGTAGCCTCCCCTAGCCTCTGGAAATGCTTTGAAGGGCACAGATGGTGCCCTCCTTGCATAAGCCAGTCGACACCGGTTCAGGGATCCCCCAGCCCCTGCTCTGGCGTGAAACTGGAGAAAAGAAAGGGGAGTGACCACTCCCCTGTCCATCACCACCCCAGGGGTGGTGCCCGGAGCTCCTCCAGTGTGTCCCAGACCTCTGCCATCTTGAATGCAGAGGTGTGAGGGCACAATGGAGGCCTCTGAGTGGCCAGTGCCAGCAGGTGATGTCAGAGACCCCTCCTGATAGGTGCTTAACTGAATTAGGTGGCCAATCCTCCTCTGAGGGCTATTTAGGGTCTCTCCTTTGGGTTTCTCTTCAGATAACGAATGCAAGAGCTCACCAGAGTTCCTCTGCATCTCTCTCTTCGACTTCTGCCAAGGATCGACCGCTGACTGCTCCAGGACGCCTGCAAAACCACAACAAAGTAGCAAGAAGACTACCAGCAACATTGTAGCGCCTAATCCTGCTGGCTTTCTCGACTGTTTCCTGGTGGTGCATGCTCTGAGGGCTGTCTGCCTTCACCCTGCACTGGAAGCCAAGAAGAAATCTCCTGTGGGTCGACTGAATCTTCCCCCTGCTAATGCAGGCACCAACTTCTGCATCACCGGTCCTCTGGGTCCCCTCTCATCTTGATGAGAAGGGTCCCTGGAACACAGGAGCTGGATCCCAGTGACCCTGACAGTCCAGTGGTCCTTCTGTCTAAATTTGGTGGAGTTAAGTCCTTCCCTCCCCATTCCGAACAGTAATCCTGTGTACTGCGTGATCTGCAGCTGGTAGGGCTTCTGTGCACTTTTGCAAGGATTCCTTCATGCACAGCACAATCCAGGTCCCCAGCACTCCGTCCTGCATTACTCAACTCGCTGAGTTGACCACCAGCTTCGAGGGACCCTCTTTTGTTGTGTTGAGACAACTGCCATGCTCAGATTGCTTGAATGCCTGTTCAAGTGCTTCTGTGGGTGCTGCCTGCTTCTGCATGGGCTCTCTCTGTTGCTGAGCGCCCCCTCTGTCTTCTCGTCCATGGGGCGAACTTCTGGTCCTTCCTGGGCCCGGGCAGCACCCATGATCTTCAACCACGACTCTTGCAGCTTGCAAGGCTTGTTTGTGGTCTTTCTGCATGAAAACAACTCTGTGGCCTCCAGCACGCCGTGGGACATCTTCTGACCAAAGGAGAAGTTCCTGGCACCTTCCTTTGTTGCAGAACCTTCGGCTTCTTCCACCCGGAAGCAGCCCTTTTGCACCTTCATCTGGGGTTTTGTGGGCATCTGCCCCCCTGGATACTTGTGTGACTCTTGGACTTGGTCCCTTTCCTTTGCAGGTCCTCAGGTCCAGGAATCCATCTTCAGTACTTTGCAGTCAGTTTTTGCCTTTGCAGAATCCCCTATCTCAACTTTACATCTTTCTGGAGTAGTAGGGTAAATTTACTCCTACTTTTCAGGGTCTTGGGGTGGGGTATCTTGGACACCCTTAATGTTTTCTTACACTCCCAGTGACCCTCTACACACTACACTAGGCCTGGGGTTCATTCGTTGTTCGCATTCCACTTTTGGAGTATATGTTTTGTGTTGGCCCTAGGCTTATTGTGTCCTGTTGCATTCTATTGTGTTCTACAGTGTTTGCACTAATTTTCTAACGGTTTGCTTACCTGATTTTGGTTTGTGTGTATATTTTGTGTATTTTACTTACCTCCTAAGGGAGTATATCCTCTGAGATACTTTTGGCATATTGTCACTAAAATAAAGTACCTTTATTTTTAGTAACTCAGAGTATTGTGTTTCTTATGTTATAGTGCTATATGATATAAGTGGTATAGCAGGAGCTTTGCATGTCTCCTGGTTCAGCCTATGCTGCTCTGCTATAGCTACCTCTATCAGCCTAAGCTGCTAGAACACTACTAATCTACTAATAAGGGATAACTGGACCTGGCACAAGGTGTAAGTACCATCAGGTACCCACTATAAGCCAGGCCAGCCTCCTACAACGACCCACCCAGCAAGGCCTCCTCCAAAACTTCAGCTGTCAGAGGGCCTGGTAGCCACCATTAGAACCGACAGCCCCGCCACCTGTACCGATGCAGCACCACCAGCATCCCCGCCGCAAGCACCGCCACCAGCATTGCCACCTGCACAGCCGCTGCCACCACTACTGTCAGCAGCAGCATCCCCAGTGGGCAGCCGTCCAAGGCTTCAGGAGACGGGCTGGTGCCTCCCTCCACCACTGGCAGCACCGGCACCTGCACCACGGGCAGTACCGCCAGCATCCCCGCCGCAAGCACCGCCACAACCATCGCCACCTGCACCGCTAGCAGTAGGACCACTACCAGCAGCAGCAGCCCCAGTGTGCATCCGTCCGAGGCTGCAGAAGACGGGCTGGAGCCTCCTACCACCACTGGCAGCACCCCCACCAGCACCGGCACTACCACAAGTTTGCAGCCTTAGTCGCCGCAGGATGGAGTCTGGCCCTGCCTCCATGGATTATCCTACTACCTTGTCCCTGCAAATCTCGTGCCTTAGACACCCAGGTGAGGGAATGTGAACTGCCACACCCCAAGTGCTGCATCACTGGGCACAAGGCCCCCTCCAGAACCAGTGGAAGAAGCCATCCACTCACCCTTTCCTTGGCAGGATGAAGCACACTGGGCACAAAATGCCCCTCCAGAACCAGTGGAGGTATGCATCCACTCACCCTATCCTTGGCAGGATGAAGCACAATGGGCACAAAGCCCCCTCCAGAACCAGTGGAAGAACCCATCCACTCACACTATCCTTGGCAGGATGAAGCACACCGGGCACAAAGCCCCCTCCAGAACCAGTGGAGATATGCATCCACTGACCCTATCCTTGGCAGGATGAAGCACAATGGGCACAAAGCCCCCTCCAGAACCAGTGGAAGAAGCCATCCACTTACCCTATCCTTGGCAGGATGAAGCACACCGGGCACAAAGCCCCCTCCACAAATCCGGGCCATTGATGAGCTCCTTCAGTTTAGGCGTGCTATTAAGACTTTTTTATTTGTGTAAGCTTATTCGTTGTGTTTTTTCTTCTTTTGCCCATTTTTAGTGCTTTGTTGTGTTTACCTTCTCAAAGCGCCGGGACGCCCCTTTGCTGGGGCAGCTGTGCGCGGTACAAATAAAAATAACATAACATAACATAACAGAACCAGTGGAGATATGCATCCCCTCACCCTATCCTTGGCAGGATGAAGCACACTGGGCACAAAGCCCCCTCCAGAACCAGTGGAAGAAGCCATCCACTTACCCTATCCTTGGCAGGATGAAGCACACTGGGCACAAAGCCCCTTCAGAACCAGTGGAGATATGCATCCACTCACCCTTTCCTTGGCAGGATGAAGCACACTGGGCACAAAGCCCCCTCCAGAACAAGAGGAGATATGCATCCACTCACCCTTTCCTTGGCAGGATGAAGCACAATGGGCACAAAGCCCCCTCCAGAACCAGTGGAAGAAGCCATATACTCACCCTATCCTTGGCAGGATGAAGCACACTGGGCACCAAGCCCCCTCCAGAACCAGTGGAGATATGCATCCACTCACCCTATCCTTGGCAGGATGAAGCACAATGGGCACAAAGCCCCCTCCAGAACCAGTGGAAGAAGCCATCCACTTACCCTATCCTTGGCAGGATGAAGCACACTGGGCACAAAGCCCCCTCCAGAACCAGTGGAGAAGCCACCCACTTGAGAGACTGTGGCTTTGCACTCCCCAGGACCAAGCAGTGGGCAAACCACCCACTTGAGAGACTTGAGAGACTGTGGCTTGCACTCCCCAGGACCAGGCAGTGGGCAAACCACCCATTTGTGAGACTGTGGCTTTGTACTCCTCAGGACCAAGCAGTGGGCACCCCACCCACTTGAGAGACTTGAGAGACTGTGGCTTTGCACTCCCCAGGACATCGCTGTGGGCATGGAGCCCTCTCCAGGAGCAGTGGCGTTATTCCATCTTCAGGCTGAAGTGCCCCCCCTTCCCCATCCCTCTGGGGTGCCTGTGTGTTTACGACCTGATGCTCCTGCAGTGTTCCCTGCATATTGAGGCAGGAGTCAAGTGTGGGCTTGGTCCAGGATTTTTGGCCCAGTGGCCCACGGACATTTGCAAAGGACAATGTACGGCCTTCTGTACATATTGTAAATATTTGTAAATACTGTTTTTATATTTGTTACGCATATCTGCCTATTTCTAATATGTCACTGATTGGACTGTATTCCTTTTGTCCTTGCGTTCTTCCAGGGGGTTACGAGGTGTAAATGTACTGTTGTTGCATGTGTTTGTGTGTATGGTGTTGTGGGTGAGGGTGGGGGTGTTGCATGTGTGTGTCACTCTCTTTTTCCTCCCCCGTCCCCTGTATGCTAGTGCAGTACTCAGCGTGGTCATCGCCGCCGTCTTTGATATTCCTGGTGTATGAGGAGGTAGCCCAGCAAGGGCAGGACCTGTAACTCAGGCTCCATGGCGTCCTGGTTCTTCGTTGCATGTCAAGAGGTGAGTGATTTCCCTTCCAAACACTGTTTCCACCGTGCTTTTGATGGCGTTGGTACCACCCAGAAAAAGCTGGCGGGTTAGCGGGTTGTAATGGGGTGGGCGGTACATTGCCTTCCGCCAGTCTGTTGGCGGTGACCGCCGTGGTGTTTGTTGCTACCGCCGTTGTGGTCGGGGTGTTAAAGTGGCTGTCTGTGTTGGCGGTTTCCGCTGTGGTCGTGATCCCATTTTTTTTACCGCCGGCCTGTGGGCGGTATTACCACTACTTTATCACCTACTGCCAGGGTTGTAATGAGGGCCAAAGTGTCTGTGTGGATTAATATTTCAGGAAATCCTTCACCAGAAAAAACACTCTGTTCTTTTAACATTATGCTTTCTCTTTTCAACCAATCAATGGTTTTCTGAGGTATGTGTTGTAATCATGTGCCTTCCTGAGACTGACTTTTCTAATCATAACAACAAAAATTCCAGTGGTCCATCAGCAATGTACTTATACTGTGCCAATATGTAATTTAAAAAAAAACAAGTGCACACAAAGTTCTTTACAATTTGTCTTTTTATTTTGTTTTTCTTTCTTGCTATAGCTACTCCTGCTGGTCCACCACCACCACTGACCTGGCAGGAGATTGAGGCCCGGTGCAGCGGCTGAAGGCTACTAGAGCTGGTGGACGAGGAGGGCCCAGCACTTGTCCCTGCTCCTAGACCTTGGTCCAATTCAACCAGCCAACCGGTTTCGCCTCAAGCTTCCAGGCCACACCGGCACACGGAGAGCCTGGAGCTGACTGGCCCGTGCCGCTCCCTTTCAGACTGGCTCTACCATTGCCGCATGCTGCACAAGCTGGCACAATTGGGCCATTGGATAGCACGCCTTGAGGCCCGCATTGAACATCTGGAGACCCTCTGACAAAATGCCCTCTTTTAGTTGTTTTTTAATTTTCTTTTTTGGTGAGAGGTAGTTGTGGGTGGAGAGGGTGGGAATTTGGGAAGGACATTTTTCTTATGGATATTGGACACAATTTGGACTTGCACATATTATTTTCACATTGGTTGAGGAAAGGCAAGATGTGGGAGAGAGGTGGGTTTGTTGTAGGAGGAGAGGGTGAGTTTTATATGTTATTATTTATATTTTATATGTTACAGAAACAGTGAGCACTTATCTCATCTGCAGTAGACGTTAGGTACATACTAAGTAAAGTAGTTCACTTCATTCCATAGTTCTCTGACCTAAAGAGATGAGGTGAAGTGATGGCTGGCTGTTGCTCCCTCTGTCAGTCTTTCAAGGTCAAACACCTCACTGGTGGTTTTCCCAAAGTGCCTTCTTTAGGGTAGTGGTAGTGTGCGAACAAGGAAGGCATCACAGCGAGGTCCCACTCCCACCTATGTGATCTCCAACTGTAGGATTAATCAAAAGGATCACAGTCAACTAACTTGAAAGAAAACCTGAGCATCTGTAGGTTATACATATACATTTATAAGAGAGGCTTAGAAAGACTGAGGATAGACTACTATCACCATGACACATCAAAGGTTATCTCATATCAAAAACTGGCAATAGTAAATTATTCTGAGAAATGATAAGCATGGAATTTAAAAACAAAGTTATGAAATCCTTAAGTCATGAAAAATGTACTTAAAGTCTATACTCTGAAGAGGCAAGGTTAAGCGGTTAATTTACGCATAAGAAAGTTTTGAATGATATTGTTGACTTTGAAAAACAACGTTCTTTCTTACTTATGCGTGGTGGGGTAAGTGTGGCTTGTGCGGGCTATTGCTCAGGTAATAGAACATCCTGCAGTGTGTTAATGTCACAATAACCACATCAGCCCCGCCAAGTGTGGGATCTATTTGGTTTAAATAAAGACACACTTCAATAAATCACACATCTCGGGGAAAAGGCGTTAGGTGTTTGATGAATGGATGAGGAAGGAGATTTGGGGAAAGGTGTAACAAAGACAAATGCAACACAACAACAGTAGTCATCAGGGCAATTAGCAGCACATCATCATCATCAATCTGTTGTGGAAGGAAATGAAAGAATGTGTATGACACAGCCCTATTAAATGCATTGCAAACATTACTTCTGCCCCAGAGACCCAAGGTATAGATATCTAAATGTTCTGTCAACTATGTTAGAATTTCAGAGGAGTGAATAGAATCCACCCAGTTCTAAAAAACGTGATTGTTAAAAGACAAATGATACTGAATTGCCAAATTGGGCTGTGCATCTGCATTCTCTTCCAAATGTCTGTCACTCCTAGGTGCCTGTCTCAAGACCGATCTGGTAGGTAAGCAGGAGTATTGAGCTCAGTTTCGCCATTCGTTCATGTAGGAGAGGGGAATGCCTGTGGATTGTAAAACAGAAACTCCATTGTAGTGTCAAGGAGAAGGACAGAAGGAAGGTAAACTTAATGGGGAGTATGCCAAGAAGACTCAGACGCAGAGCCAAAAAACAAGAAGATCTAGAGTTTCATTTGTGTCACCAGTGAAACATACACACTCATCATCATTTCCCAAATCAACACACATCTCACCATTCCACATTGCTGAGTACTAGAACTCAGAGTCATGCTTTCCATTTGAAATTGATAACTCCCTTCTTCTTGCTATTTATGAGATAGCTCCACCCTAAGTCCTTCCATCCTCCTCCAGACTCCAAGTAACTCCATCCCAGTCCCGACCCAAACAAGGCAGATGTGTAGTGCACTGCTGTTGAAGAACAAGTAGACAAACTGAATTGCTATATGTTGTATAGATTTCTGTTTGTGAAAAAAAGTAGACCGTACAAGTAAATGTTCACTTCGTAAATTTGTAAAGGCCAATGACCTTTAGGAAAAATGATCAACCATCAGGCACCAAGGATTGGTCAAAGTTTACTATTCTATTATTATTTACTATTCTATTAACTAAACACCCTCCCTCACTGTCTGTCACCACATAAATCATCAATCATCACTCACAATCACTCACTCGTTGCAATAATTGTACTTAGTTACAATTACCTCTTCCAATTCTAGCACAGGTAGGTTAGTTGCACAATTGTATCTTTGACACAGGCAACACATTGGAATTTGGTATTGGCACTCTTGTAAATAAATGATCTTCTGGAGCAGCCCTGCTAAGTGATGCATAAAAAGCATAGGTATGTGAGGGAGACAGGCATTGTCTCCTATGTCATAAGGTAATTGTGGAGGCTTCTTCACTGCACGCTGGTCCAACTCCAATCCAGCCATATATGTGACTAAAAAATGGTGGGGCACATAAAATTAAATCAGACACAAACAATGTTCACTAGCTCCTTTATTTGCAAAGAAAGAAGTTCAATGAGAAATAATTCAAAAGTTCTATGGTGGCACTGGTATACTCAGTCCAGGAAGTCGAATTTGTTTCAGGAAGTCCACCTAGAAGTTGGTCAGCTAACACACTGGATTCTGAGCAATCATCTTCCTCATGTGGTATTTCGGGAATGGTGTAATCAGGTGGTGTGAAATGTTGGTTCATTTTGATCATCGTCAATCGGTCCATATTTTCAGGTGAGAGACTGGTCCATCTCACTGTAAGAACTGTTCCAGGTGCGCTGCAAGGTGCTCAGAAGACACACTGCCTGCAGGACATGCCAGATACTTTATTGCCAGCCTGCTGAGCTCTGGCCATTGGCAGATCTTCCCATAACAATAAACACTGGGTTTTGATCCACATACACCTCGTTTGGGTCATCCAGACAGACCTGGAACATCATTTGAAGTGTCACTGGTGCTGCTACTTGCTTGACCTCTTTTGCCTTTACCCCTGCACTCAACCTCAGACCTGCCATTTGAAACCAAGCCAATGCAGAGGTTGGGCCTGATTCTTCTGCTGCTGTTGTTTCCTGTGTTCTTGGTGCTGGCGTTGGATGCTGTGGTGAGACAAGACTGCCCTCTCTGGAAGTTGAAGGTGCCACCCCAGAACTATGGAGTGGGACTTTAAATTCCAGCTATTCTTCTTCATGGTGTCTGGGTTGCTCAACAATCCACCTCTTGTATTCAGAAAAAAGGAATTAAAGTGGACCGATATTTTTTTACTGTGAAACAAGTAGTGTGGCACACATGTACTCTTTGGACAACATGATGCAGCTGTGCGTTTCAAGCCAAGAGAAGTATTAAGCTCTCAACCAAGGCATGCTCTTCCAGGTCATCATTCACACCTCTGACTGCAAACCTTCCAGACACCTTCTTTATTTGGTACTGTAGCTTTTTTAATTTAATTGATTTTTCATCTTTTGTAAAGGAAAATGATTGCATATCTCAGTACCTTTTCTCTATGCTTGTAACATTTGATGTATTCATTTAGTTTACTATGTGTCCTAGATTTCCAATGGGCCATCTAGCCAGTAGGCTCAGCACTAGTCATCAGTGAATGAAAGAAATGTTTCTGTATGATATGGTTTTAAAACTTCATTTATGGCAGGGATGGCATTGGATTAAATTAAAAATATTGAACTCCAGGCCACCCACTGCAATGAAATTTAAACATTAAATAACAGTACAAAGAAATACTGATACATGCCCAACCAAACAAACAACACCATTATACAATATTTTTTTGAAAAACAACTTGTGTGATATCACATAAACAAAGTCCTTAAATTCAAAGGTATATATCCAGGTGAGAGTGATCATTCCACTTCGATATCCAAGTGGAAAGTGATCAGGAGATGGACAAAGCACTGGGAAGAGCCTCCTGGTCAGGAAGTTGGATTCTCTAGTGCACTTTCTTCCTTTGGGAAAAAAGTAAAAACTAAAAAGGCTTCTCGCATTAAAAAAAAAACACTTGAATGATCCGTTGGAGAAAATAATCCACTTGAAAACCTATGTTTGAGTAGATTTAGATGCTTCTCAATTTGAAAATTGAATCAAAATACATTCATGCTCATGAGCCGCACTCTATCAGCGCTGTCATGGCCGGAAGAAACATGAGCAGGCGTGATATCTTGCACGCACTCACAAATGCCTGAGAGGCACTTGCAAAAAAAAATCTCAACGCGGAAGCAAAAAAATAATAATCTCCGCTTCACACCAGATGCTGGAATTCAGAGTTTTTTGTCCGATCCTATACATAACAACACTCTGCCCACTAACTTCTAAGCTATTCAATTCCATGCCACTCCACTGTACTCCACTCCATTGTATGCCATTCCACTGTATGTTATTCCTCTCTACATTACTCTACTGTATGCCACTGCACTGTATGCCACGCTACTGTACGCCGTTGCAATCTATGCTACTCCAGTGTATGCTACTCCAGAGTATGCTTCTCCACTGTGTGCTACTCCATTGTATGCAATTTCAGTGCATGTTAGTCTACTTAATGTTATTCCACTCTATACTATTCACCCTGCTATTCCACAGTAGGCCAGTACACTCTGCTTCACTCCATTTTACCGCACTCCACTACAGTGTACACCACTCGACTATATATATATGCTACTTCACTCTACTCTTTTCCACTCTATGACAGTGCACTGTAAGCCACTCCATGCTATACTATTCCACTGTATGTAATTCCACTCTATGCCACTCCAATATATGCTACTTCACTTTACGGTAATCCACTGTACGCTAGTATGTTTTACCCCACTTCGATGTATACTATTTACTGTAACCCATTCCACTGTACTCAAGTCCAGTAAAAGACACTCCACTATATGCAACTCCTCTGTATGCTACTCCACTCTATGCCACTCAAGTGTATGCCTCTTCACTGTATGCCACTCCACTCTATGCTATTCCACTGTGCACTGCTCCACTGTTCGCCAACCCACTCTACACCATTCCACTGTAAGCTAATCCACTGTACACCACTCCAGTCTACAACACTCCACTATACACTGCTCCATTCTATATCACACCTCTCTACACTATTCCATTGTATGCCACTCCACTGTACACCACTTCACTCAACAGCACCGTCTGACACTACACTCTGCAACATTGTATGCCACTCCAGTACAGCACACTGTACTACCACACTCTATCAGTCCTGCCAGACTAGAGTCTAGTCTACTATACATCACTTCACTGTGCAACACCATACTCCACTCTATGCCACTACACTGTACTCCACTCTAGTACAGTTTCATACACTCCACAACACAGCAGACCATTCTACTGTAAAACATGCCACTTTATAACACTTTCCTTCCCTGTATGCTACAACACTACAGTGTTATTACACTCCACAGCATTTTTCTAAAATACCATACAAGATGCTACTCCACCATATGACACTTTTGTCCGCTCTGTGCTATGCCACTTACAATGCACTTAAGGACATAGTTGGAGCAGGCAAAATCCATAGAATAAAGTGGGTATGCTATGTCAGGGGTGTGTTGATTCAATTTGGTCTGGAAGCCTACTTGTATGATTGTGAGGGTTGCCTTCCCCCTCTCTAAGAAGGTTTTAAAGGATGTTTATTGGGCTCATGTGTGGAGCTGGGAAGCAAGTAATAGGTCCTATGGGTCACTTGCTACTGAACTTCTTGATATTAAACAATTTTCTCAGTTTGAATGTTTTTTTAGATTTTATCCAACTTCATGCTGCCAGACACTTGTACATGACATTTTGCTACGCCACCTTGCCCCTATTGTCTTTTTGCCCCAGATGGAAATCAAAAACCCCTGCGAGCATTATATGTCGAGTGTGCTGCTGCTCTGAGGAGACATTATCTAATTTTGAGGTCGAGTGTGCAAGCGCTTTGACCTGTTGTGAGTATTGTGGGATTTTAACCGCACCAATCTCATGCCCTTCACTTTTATTCATCCCTGGATATACACAAGCATAAAGCAAAATGTGTGGAATTAAACGAGAGTACTCTGTCGTAACAAACATTTTACTCTGCTCTACTGCCAGCATGGGTCTACATATTAAAGTCCTTACATTTCTGACAAATGTGCACATCAGTTTCACAATGCTGTCAAAAAAGCCCATAAATTTGCAAAGCGACTGCCAGAACCCCTTTTAGATGACCATGGGGCACACTGTGGCAACTGGGTCCAACTGTGGTGGTTGAAGCAGTATACTCCTGATATCCTGGGGCCAACTTACTACAATGTCAATAAATCAACATCCAGTAAAATACTTATTTTCACATTAAAAAGAGGTATGTTGTTGTGAACTCTATGCATTCGAAGAAGTAATTTGACACTCGTAAGCAGTAACACAAACCCTGTGAGTTCGGGGCTCTTGTGTTTCAATGACAAATCCTTTTCCCACTCACTTTTTTTACTGTGGTTTGTGTTCTCCATTCACTGGTAGCCGCATCCAGGGAATGCTTACTAGTAGGTAAAAAGTAGTCAAAATTGTATTTGGTGCCGCAGCATCTATAGCAACAAGTTTGCCTGGGGCCCTCTAGCCGGTAGTGAGCCTTACTTACTCCAGAAGTCAGAAAGCTTTCATCACCTCAGCAGGTGCACCAGCCAAGGGCACTCGTGATGATCCAGTCCTGCTCGGTTGTGACGGGTTGCATCTGTAGATGCGGCAACACTTGGACGGTGCAGACTCGGTGTGTGCATGCACAGCTGCTTCCAGTAGGGATCAGAGGAGCTTGAGCGATTTCTCCTCTCAAGTAAGTTCAGCACTTCCCCCTGGGAGAAGAGGGATTGATCCTGTAGCTCCTGGTCTGGTCCCAATGAGGTCAATGCGCTGATGGCATCCTCTGTCCACGGGGTAGGACAAGAGCAATTTCCCGATGCTTGATTTTGACCCACAAGTCGTACTTCAGTCCACGGGCAGCAGTTCGGATCCCAAAAGATGATTAGTATTGGCAGCCCATCTTGGCATGCAGGGTTGCCATAGCACTTGCACACAAGATGTCTGACCCTCCTGCATGGCAGTCCATACCACGGCGGCCCTCCTTTCACATGTGGTCGCTGTTAATCCTGCAGTGGTCTCTTCACTAGGCCTGCGTGGAGTTTGGGGAGTTACGCTATGCGGAACTCCACAAAGTGCCCAAAAAACTCTGCCGTGCTAAGTGGAGTTCTGCAAGTGGTGGAGTGCATTAGGTCACACTGTTTGCACTGATTTTTAGCGTCACATATTTGTCCTTCACTGAAAAATCAGCGCAAATGGCTCCCTATGCAGCGCATCTTTTCTCTCGAAAATTAACTTGCCCAGCAGCTACCTCAACGCGAACAGAAGATTTCTTAATGCGAGCAGTTGCATCCATCTGCGACCGCCCGCGTTGAGCATTCTAGCCGGGAGGTGGTCTTGAGTAAGATTTTCCTTTCTCACGCTTGCCAACTCAGCGTTGACAAGCGCGAGCGGGGTAAAAACTCTGCTCCGCTTCAATACACAGTTTTTCAGAACTCTGCGCTCTAAACAGAGTGCAGAGTGGGAGAAACTCTGTAAACTCCACAAGTGGATTGGAGTTCACTGCCCACCCCTACTCTTCATTGTTGACAGTGTTCACTTACACATCCCATTTGGTGCAGCAGCCATCTCCTCTCACCTCGCACCAGGTGTTTCCTCAACAGGGATCACAACTGGACTTCACTGCCTCCAACTCTTTCCTCTTCCTTCAAGTGCACTCTGGTCTTGGCAAGCAGGCATGCACTGGAGCTCCAGGCTACAGAGCAAATGGTCTTGGTTACCTTGGGTGATATCCTCTCACCTAGCAGGGAGACTAGCAGACCTTGGCCCCAGACCTGGCTGCAGGCAGAAGTCTGACAGAGCTTTTTCTCCTCACACAGCCCCTCTTGTAAAATGTCAGGGGACATTTTTGGGTCTCAACCTCCTCTTATAGTCTTTTTTCAGATACCAAATGTGATTTAGGGTCTGGGTTTTTGAAGATTTATGTTGGAGTTCTGCTTCTTTTGAAGTGCATACTTTTCTTCTCTCTTCTTCCTCGTTAAAGGCTGTTAGCAGGAGATACTCTGAAGCTGATAGTTCCACAACACAGACCAAGGAAGTGACTAGAGTTCACACTTGGATGTCAGCCACATGATATGTGCATCAAAATATTAATCTTCGACTCCCAGCCCCACTCTCTGATTCCCTTATCAGCCCCATCTGCTTCCTGAGATTTGTACAGCCCCCTTCCTTGTGATCTCTCACTGAATCAAATAGTACCCACTGAGGGATACAAGGGAAGTCTATCTACAGAGGGTCCCCCTGATCTTACATGAATGCAGCAACACCCAAATCTGTCTGGGGTGTTTCCTCTATTTCTCATGTTGTTGCCAGCCAGCCCTCAGCTTCCCAAAATAGAACCTAGTGTCCTCCAGGTAATGTACCATTACAGGAACCCTTGCACTCCATCTATGTACACAGCACACACACTGTACTGTTACCTCCATTTATTGTGCCACCCCTGGCACACATACATTCAGCACACACAATCACTAAGTGTGCACTGCTCACTACTGTAACTTTTCTGTGTTGTGCCACTGTGTGCTACATGCAAGCACGCATACTAAGTAAGTAAGTATAATGTATAGTTATTAAAAACCATTACGAAGAAAAATTTGAAATCAATAAAATGGCTACCCTAGTTTAAACATCTGATCAATTAAATTTCAATTTGTCCTTTGGTCTAAGTCATTAACATGTGAAAACAATGGATTACATTGCAGGGAGTTGTTTGCATAACCATAGGACAAGGGGCAAAGTGACAGTGTGTATCAATTCTGCAAATTAGATACAAAAAAAAAATGATTAAGCCCTATAGTTTTTACACTGGTATACTGTAAGGAGGACCCACTGTTTCCAAGTCTCAACCTCCCCTTTCAAGATAAAAACTGTTGTAGGCAGTATAGTAATAGGGCGGTGCATAACACTTCCACAGTTCGACATACGATTGCTTATAAAATGATTGAGCTCTATAGTCCTTCGACTAGTATGCTGTATGGCAGCCCCACTATTTCCAGTCTTGGCAACCCCCTCAGGGAAAAAAACAGTATAGGTGATATACAGTACATCACTGGGGATTGCTTACATAGCAATAGCTAAAAAGGACAAAGTGACAGTGCATCACAAAGCTACAGATCAATCTAGTCATGCTTATAAAATAGATATGCTCTAAAGATTTTAGGCTAGCGTGCTTTAAGAAAAACTGGTTAAAGGAGTTCAATAAAATGATCTTATATTTATCATCACTTGGGATGTCATACTCATTTTTTAAATGCCACCCACTTTAATTCTGCATCTGTTAATATTAGAGGTAGCTAGAACTCTTGCCAGTTCAGGTAATCAGATGTACTATAAACTTTAATTTTGCTCTGGCAAATGGATGGAAAAAGAATACTTCAGAAGGGATCTGGAACCCTTTTTGGCCAAGTCAGACTTTACCCTATTAGGTGACTTTAATTTCCATCTAGAGAATCAATTAGATTCTGCAACAAATCTGCAACAAAGCTTTTAGTCAATACTTTGTCTTGTTTTGGATTTATTCAGTTTGATTATAAGTCCTACGCTCCAGGAGGGCCACACACTTAATGGATTTTTTTCCAACAATCCTGCCCTCACCACTTCTATTACACTTCCCATACCTTGTTCACACCACATGATAATTTCTTGGACAGACCTTGCACCGCCACCATTTGTCAAAAATCTTTTGTCTCTCATGCTTGGCACAAAGTTCAAGACTCGGAGCTGAGTCCTCTGCTTGCTGGTTCTCAGTCAGAAGAGACTAAGGCCCAGAATTACGGAAAAGTGGCACTTCATGTTCTGAAGTGCCACTTTTCTTGCAGCCCATTACGCCCCCACTAACTCCACCATGTGTGCGCCGTATTTCACATATGGCACACCATGGCACAGGTTAGGGACAAGAGTGTCATAATATTTGACGTTATTCTTGTGCTTTGCTGGATTAGCGACAAAAATGTTCGCGCTAATCCTGCACAGTACATAGAGGCCCATTATAAATAATGGTGTGCCTCCTTTTAATGGCTGCTCTGTGCAGGCATTAAAAATGCTGCTAAAAGTGGTGCAGTGGAATATCAAATATTCCACTGTGCCATTTTTGCAGGGCCCATAACGAGGGAACGCCCCCTTGCATACATTATGCCTAGCGCAGGCATAATGTGGTGCAAGGGTTTACAAAGTGGTGTAATGCATGCATTGCGCCACTTTGTAAATATGGCGCTGCATTTTTGCCACACTATTGCTACATTAGCATTAAAAAAATGATGCTAATGTGGTTATAGTTGGCGCTAGGCCCTTCATAAATTTGAGCCTAAGGACGTTGATCGTATGGAGGTTACTTTTTCAGTCTGGCTGAAAGATGCAGTTAATGAACTAGTCCCTGCAAACAGCAAAGCTCCCAGACAAAGCAAGCCCTCTACACCATGGTTTAATGACACCAGAAGTGCTGCTAAACAAGGGTGCCACAGACAGGAGCGAAACTGAAGGAGAGTGTATGACCTGATAGAAAAAGAAAAATATAAGCAGTGCATAGCACAATATAAAAAACTTTAGTGGCTGAAAAATCTGCATTTTTCTCTAAACAAATTAAATTTGCCAGTATTTCAAGTAAGGTACTTTTGGAAATGTTTTGAAACTCTCTTCGCCAGCCACTAGGGAATTAATAGGCAATAGCCAGGCTCTTTGTAATGAGCTTGCGAGTTTCTTCCAACAGAAAGTGGAAATAATCTTTAATACATTTTCCTCCACTATTGCTAAAGAACAGAACAGCTTTGAAATTAAGCCATTGGTCCCTGGTAGGATTTCCTTTAGGAAATGTGCTCATCTGAGTGAGGAGCAAGTTACAATGGACTATTTGAGAATAAAATTCAGATCCCATTAGGACCGATCTCTGCCTAAGAATATGCACTTAGTAACTTAGTGGCCTCTTATCTGGCCAAAATTTTAATGCAATGTTCAGTATGGGAGTGCTTCCCCAACTGTGGAAGAACGCTTCAATTCTTCCAGTGTTGAAGAAACCTAACTTAAATGCTCTTCACCCAAATAGTTACCGGTCCATCTCCACGCTCCCTTTCCCAGCCAGGCTCGTTGAGAAGGCCTTGAATGCACAGTTGGCTGAGGTTGTGGAACATAATCATTTGCTCGATGATACACAGTTTGGGTTCTGAAATGGCCAAAGCACAGAGTCAGCTTCTATTGTGGCCACCGAGGAAATCAGGGCATCATTGGATGGGGTGGCAATGCTGCCTTCATTCCTTTTAATTTGTCTGCAGTATTTGATGCGGTCAATGATGATTTCCTGACTGACCGGCTACAAAGCCTAGGGATTGAGGCTGCTGCCTTGGCCCTGTTGTGTTCTTTCCTTACAGATCGCAATCAATCTGTTTCCTTAGAAGATTATACATTTGAACCATTTTCATTACCTTGCAGAGGCCCACAGGGGTCCTCGTTGAGCCCGACACTGTTTAATTTGTATGTGTCACACCGCTGGCAACTTTGATCAAGTCCTTTGGGTTGTTGCTAGGTTTTTGCTCTGACAACACACAGATTGTGGTATTACTCTAAAAAAAGAACTCGGAAATGAATAGCACCTTCAGGAACTGTATGATCACTATTAGCTAATGGATGGCCGAAAACTGTCTTAAACTTAACTCTTCTAAGACAGAAGTCATTCTATTTAGCAACAATAAATCCTTCTGGACCACTTTGTGGCGGCCAGAGTAGTGTAGCTCTCTTCCAACACCTACCAAGAAGGTCAAAAACCTCGGTGTTCTTATCGATGACAGATTAACATTTAAAGAACAAATTAACAGTGTTGTTTTGGCATCCTTTTATATTTTTTGCATTATAAAGAAAATTGCGCAGTTGTTTCCATTTGACTTGTTAAAGAGAGTTGTCATTGCTTTACTCCTGTCCAGAATAGACTATTGTAATGGCCTTTATCAAAATCTTCAGAAAAAGTAATTAAATTAATTGCAAATTTTGCAAAACTCAGCAGCTCGCTCGCTGATGAAGGTCCCTAGATCTCAATTGGCCTCACACACTATCAGAATGCTACATTGGCTTCCCTTAAAGAAGCAGATAATCTTCAGGGGCCTTTGTATTGCTTTTAAGGCTCTCCATGGTCTAGGGCCATCATATCTGAAGAAAAGGTTTAGATGGTACCAGCCTAGCAGGGCTCTTCGTTCAGATTTTGCAAGCAACCTGGTAGCCCACACCCCCACAGGTTGTCTTCCTTGGGTGGCAGAAGTTTCATTTTTTGTACTGCTCATAATTGGAATCGTCTCTCTCAGGGCTTGAAAGTAGCCACCTCTTTATTAACTTTCAGGAAATCTATGAAAACCTGGCTGTTTATTCAAGATTAGTTTTATTGGCTGATTAATCACGGGTCTCTGTTTAGTGCTAAAATGCCTCCTGGTAAAAGTTGTGTTCTATAAATTTAAATTTAAATCTAATCTGTTCTGGTCATTGGTTAACTTGATTCTGATGGGTTTCCCCAAGTTTGACTAGACAGAACCTCGTAGTATTAGGATTGTTCTGTTTTAATCTGAGGACTCCTCCAGCATCTTATCTGCATACTGCTTGAATTTGTGACTCTAGCTGCAAGCTGTGGCGATTGCAGGGATAGACAGGCAGTAATTGCTTCCTGGCATGATCTTATATGTATCTGTAGAAAAACCAGGCGTAGCCAGAACGTCTTTGCACCAAAAATGTCATGCAGATGCAGATAATGTGCAATGAGCAATCTGATGCTGACCCACAAAGTCTGCAGATATGCTCTGTCGATCGAGTTATCCGTCCAAAATGATACTCTTTAGAAAGAATTATGCCACTCCCTAAATGTTGTAATTCTTATTTCCTATGAAGTTTCAGCGGATAGTCCAGATAACTTGTAATGCTGCCCTTGTGATATAGAAGGTGGGTCATTGAATTTAATTTTGCCTGTTTTGAAAAATTCTGCCTAAGGTTTTAGGTGGTATGGAGCTTTCCCAGAGATTCTTAGCATTCAAGATTTCAATCAAGGCTCTCAAATATTCGTGCCGCCTTAATTTTTGGTCAGTGAAAGTTTGCCAATTGCACGTTTCATGGTGTCATTAGTTGCATTGTTTGTTTTTAAGCCATTTGCCAAGAAGCTCGCTTTTAGAATCAAACTTTGCCTACGTAAATGAAATTCGAATTGCACGCAAAACGCTGGTGTGGAATTTGGAAGGGTGAATACTGAGCATTTATTTTGATCCCGATCCAGCCATGTCTCAAGTCGGTCACTAAACGTAAGCTCTCCATACATCATAGTTGGCATTAGATTTCTATTACCAACCTTCTAGACCGCAAGTTGGGGCAGTTCATTTTTTTAAGCAGCTTGCAGAAAGTTACTATCAATTCAGAACGGGCATGTTTCTGAGAGAATAGATTAGCAGAATAGCTGCCTTGTTCATTGAAGCAAAGGCCCAGGTATTTGATAGTTTTTACTCTCTTTAGCTTCCTATTAGACAAACACACACAGACACACTCACACACACACACTGTGTTAATACACACATTCTTCATGTCCAGACGTTTAACCTTTTGATGCACATATCATGTGGCTGCCATCCAAGTATGAACTCTAGTCATGCCCATGAGCTGTGTTGTGGAACTATGAGCTTCAGAGTCTCTCCTGCTATCCCAAACAGCCTTTCGAGAGAAAGAAGAAAGAAAGAAACTGTGCACATCAACAGAAGCAGAACTCCAACATAACACTTCAAAGACTCAGACCCTGAATCACATTTGGTGTGTGGAAATGTACTATAAGAAGAAGGGGTTGAAACTTCAACAATTTGTCATCTGTCAAGTAGCAAGAGCGGCTGTGTGAAGAGGAAAAGCTCTGTCAGACTTCTGCCTGCAGGCAGGTCTGGGGCCTAGGTCTGCCAGTCTCACTGCTGGGTGAGAGGATATCACCCAGGGGAACCAAGACCACCTGCTCTGGAGCCTGGAGCACCAATGCCTCGCATGTTTGCCCAGACCAGAGTGCCCTAGGAGGAAAAGGAAAGCGTTGGAGGGAGCGAAGTCCAGTTGTGATTCCTGTTGAGGCAACACCTGGTGCAAGGTGTGGGGAGTTGACTGCTGCACCAAACTGGTTGTGTAAGTGATCACTGTCAACAAATGAGGAGACCATTGCATGGCTGGCTGTGACCACATATGCCAGCAGGAGCCAACGTGGTATGGAATGCTGTTAAGGAAGGTTGGATGCCTTGTGTGCAAGTACTGTGGCAACCCCTTATGCCAGGATGGGTTGCCCGTACTAATTAACTTTTGGAGTTCGGGTCTCTGCCCGTGAACTGAAATACGACTTGTGGGTTGAAATCAAGCATTTTGAAATTGCTCCCGACCTGCGCCATGGACAGAGGATGCCACCAGTGCATTGACCTCATTAGGACAGATGAGGAGCTCCAGGATCAACCCCTCTTCCCTCAGTGAGAAGCACTGAGCTTAAATTAGAGGAGAAATCACTGGAGCACCTCCGATCCCCACTGGAGCCCGCACTGCACACTCGTAAAGAGCCTGCACTTCACCCTTAATTTATTGTACATCTTGTAAGCACACATACACCCAGCAT
Organism: Pleurodeles waltl; assembly: GCF_031143425.1. Taxonomy (NCBI): domain Eukaryota; kingdom Metazoa; phylum Chordata; class Amphibia; order Caudata; family Salamandridae; genus Pleurodeles; species Pleurodeles waltl. The sequence continues at coordinate 168,407,375 of NC_090450.1, forward strand.
GTGCTTTAATAGCGCATACACTGCCCTGCAGTACAACAGCCTGTAATGTAACCTCTGGTCTACATAAATCCAGGACAAACACTCACCATGAATGCACTGTATAGCACTGCTCTTTGCCTGTACTCCACCTTTCCCAGACGCTCATGCATACAGCCCAGTCACCACTCATGCACTGTACAGCACATTACATTTAACTGGTGTAGGCCAAGGGTGAATTATGCACAGCAGCAGAACTTTAAAAAGGTGAGAGAACCTGTAGCCCTTACTCCAGTAACACATGTTAAAAAGGACCTATCCACTCCTACTGATCACAACAAGATATGTTACCACCATCACACTCCTGCTGCTTAACTGCTGGTGAAGGCAGTAGCCTTCCGCTAGTACGAGGGTAGCACTTTGAGCAACCCTCCCAGTCCAGCACGATGGTAATCTCTGAGACAGGCCTATGTCATGGTGCAGACGCATGATCCGTATTTGCCTATGACAGCAAAAATCATCATTAGGGATCCAGACATCTGTACCGTAGGGTATTCGATAGGGTACTCGGGGCAGGGGATACCGTCGCAACACGCACATAATCCTAATTAAAAATCTGTGACAAATACCTATGAATCTGTACAACTACACCAAGTACTACAGCCATCCTTTAACATCCCTTTGACAAATAAAATATTTTTAAGAGCATTAGTTTTGAAGAAGACATTACTGTGAAGTATTAGAGGAAGTTTCACACATAGTTTAATTTCACTGGCACATACCTTTCGTGTTAAATTATGGGAGTAGACAATTAACATTTCTTATGAAACTGCTACCTACATAAACAAATATATGATATTTTGTGTGGAAAAAGTTAACTGAGGCAACAGTGACTCCATAAACGAAGATTCATTTGGAATGTCAATCTAACAGAAAGAAAGAATCTGACATGCTAACGAAAACCAACAAAACCCTGCAAAAATATACAATATTAAGTGAGTAACATTTACCTAGGCAGGTCTGCGGAGGGTGAATTGAGCATGCCTGTGATGAATTCCAGAACAATACCAGAAAACCACCTCTGCATGAACAATGGCTCGATTATCCCTGCAGTCTTATAGTTGGCAGAATAATTCACATTTGAGGTTAACTATTTTCAGTTGCCCCACAAAACGTGTTTACATAGCTTAAAATAAAGAATTCTAGCCATTTTAAGCACACATTCATGATTTAAATTATTGAATACCCCCACTAAACGTAGAGTTCGTCACATTATAATATGAAGTATCAATTATAATGCCATGAAATATACAGAGCGAAAGTTCGAAGTAACACTTTTCTAAGAATTTCCAATCATTCAGTAGCTTCACTCACGCTGCAATATGTCTGACTGATTCAAGTCAAAAGAGTAAAAAACATGCACCCAAAAGGCAGATTAAAACTTTCATAGGAGGTTGGTATTCAAGTACAACTAAAACCCAAACTGTATGAAATGTTTTTTTCCGTGGAGTTGAAAACTAAAACATGTTTGACTTTAGCGTTTGCAACGATATCATGCCCGGTAACCGAAACATTATTATTCAAATTCAACTTTGAACGTGATGTGATCTGTAATATCTCCTTTTCATTGGGTAATGTTTTATTAGGGCATCATGGCTTTCCTTGTGCTTCTGTCCAGATTCTTGGTTTGTCAGAGATGGCAGCTGAGTGACTCTGTGCCTTCGAGTCTGTATTCTGCCCTTTTTATCGCTGCCGCGGGGGCTCTGTTATTTTTTGGTGTTCAATATCTTTTACCGATTTTATGTAAACAAAGGAAACATCAGAAAAGAATTACGAAATGGGTAGAAAGGAAAATCGAATTGTACACATGTAGTTGCCCTTACGGTTGGGGTGACCACCCGACCATAAATTTCACGGACTGTCTGTAATTTCGCCCTGCCGTGCGTTGTCCGTGATGAAAGCTTTTTTGTCCGTAATTTTAGCCTTTCACCTAAAGGGCAACTGAGGCAGGGCGAAATTAAGGGCAGATCAGTTTCCCCAGCACAGTAAAAGGCAGGGAGTCTCCTGTGCTCTGAGGGAGGGGCAGACAGATAAGAATCAAACCTACTTGACAGGGGGTCTCCTTCCCTAAAGACATGCAAATATGCCCAACTGGTAAATCTGCAAATACAAAGGGGCTTGAAAACCTGCATTGACTTTACTAAAAGGAGTCACTTGAAGTTTTCTGGTGGCAAAGATATTTCTTTTAGAGAGGTATTGTAATGGTGTTCCAAGGTGAACTGTGGAGTGTGTGGTTTTAATGGAGTGTTATAACATTTTTTAGTACTAGGTATAAACTGTATATTATTCAAATCTGTATTTGAGAAACACTTTTTTTTTATTTAACCAAAATGTATTTTCACATTTTGTAGCAGCCTTTATTATGATTTAATTGTATTTTTTACAGTTCATTCAGGTACCTCGGTACCTCATAGTACTAACAAACATTGGCAAAGCCAATAGGTCTCATCTACAAAAGAGTTATTGGCTTTGCTAATGTGTTTTAGCCATTATCCATGTTATACACCAGAGTAGCTGCTGTTCAGCATGGCTTAAAGTTAGTGGCATAGTTGTGTGGAGTGGAGTAGAGTGGCATAGGAGCAGTGGCGTAGAGCCCAGTGGTGCAAAGTACAGTGCAGTGGGGTACAGTGCAGTTGTTTAGAGTGTGTTAGCATAGAGTGCAGGGGTTTAGAGTGCAGTGGCATGGAGTGGCATGGGACAGAGTAGAGTGGCATACAATGGAGTAGCAGAGAGAGCAGTAGTGTAGAGTGGTGCAGTGGCATAGCTTGCAGAGTAGACTCACGTTGCAGGGAGTGCAGTGGCGTAGTGTAGAGTGGTGCAGAGTAGAGCAAAGTGTTGTAGAGTACAGTGATGCAGAGTAGAGTGACATAGAGTGCAGTGGCATAGAATGCAATAGTACAGAGTAGATTGGTGTATAGTACAGTGGTGGAGAGTGCAACGCTGCAGAGTAGAGTGTCAGTGCAGTGATGTAGAGTGGAGTAGAGTGACACAGAGAGCAGTGGCGTAGAGTACAGTGGTACAGAGTAGAGGGCAGTGGCGTACAGTACAGTTGTTTAGAGTGCATTGGCGCAGAGTGCAGTGGCATAGAGTGGCATGGGGGAGAGTTACATAGAGTGCAGTGGAGTAGTGTGGCACACAATTGAGTAGCAGAGAGTGCAGTAATGCAGAGTGATGCAGTGTCATAGAGTGCAGAGTAGACTCATGTGACATAGAGTGTAGTGGTGTAGAGTGGTGCAGAGTAGAGTATTGTAGAGTGGTGTAGAGTAGAGTAGAGTGCCTAGAGTGCAGTGGCATTGAGTAGAGTGGTGTAGAGTGCAGAGTTGCAGAGTAGAGTGTCAGTGTAGTGATGTAGAGTGGTACAGAGAACAGTGGCATAGAGTACAGTGGTGCAGAGTAAAAGGCAGTGGCATACAGTGCAGTTGTTTAGAGTGCACTGGTGTAGAGTGCAGTTGCATAGAGTGGCATTGGGCAGAGTAGAGTGGCATAGAATGCAGTGGAATAGAGTATATTGGTGTAGAGTGCAGTAGTACAGAGCAGAGTGGTGTAGAGTATAGTGGCGGCCAGTGCAGTGTTGCAGAGTGTCAGCTTGCAATGGTGTAGAGTGCATTGAACTAGAGTGCAGCGGTCAGAGTGGTATAGAGTACAGTGGCATAGAATAGATTGTTTCACAGTAGAGTGCAGTGGCATAGAGTAGAGAGGTGCAGGGTAGAGTGCAGTGGCATAGAATGCAGTGGTACAGAGTGCAGTGGCATAAAGTAGATTTCACAGTAGAGTGAGGTGGCTTAGAGTGGAGAGGTGCAGGGTAGAGTGGAGTTGCATAAAGTGGCATAGAGTGTGATGGCATAGAGTAAAGTAGTGTAGAGTGCTGTGGCATAGAGTGCAGAGGTGCAGAGTAGATTATAGTGATGTACAGTGTATTGATGTAGAGTGCAGGGGCATAGAGTTGAGTGTTACAGAGTAAAGTGCATTAGCTTAGAGTGCAGTGGCATACAGTGCAGTGTTGCAGAGTGGCAGAGAGTGGAGTTGTGCAGATTAGATTTGTGTTGCCTAGACTGGAGTGGTATGGCGTGCAGACGAGCAGAGCGCAGTGGTGTAGAGAGGCATAAAGTGCAGTGGCATAGAGTAGAGTGATACATAGTAGAGAGGCGTAAGTGTGAAGTAGCATAGAGTGCAGTGGCATAATGTGGAGTGGTTCCGAATGGAGAAGAGTGCAGTGGCATGGAGTGGAGTAAAGTAGAGTGATACAGAGTAGGTGCAGTGGTGTGGAGTGGTGCAGAGCAGAGTGGAAGGGAGTATGCATGGTGTGGTAACACACTGCCATTACAGCCAACACATTTTTGATTGAAATTACCATTACATTTGCACAGATATACAGTTTTTCAAATCAAACTATACTGTTCACAGACAATGATGTGTGGAAATTGCATCACCTAATGCAATGATTTGTTTTAATCATGTAAAGGTATTTGTTTCCAGCACAGTTCAGAATTAACAAAAATGTGCTTGATTTGTAATTCTAATTCTGATATATTCTGAAGTTTATTTAAAGTTGTCATGTGATAGAAAAAACTCTTTCCTAACCCCAGTATCCAGCAAGATTGTCGCATAAATCCTCTCACTTTGAAGTCAGAGAAAGGAAAGTAAATACTAAGGGGGACATTCCAACCCTGGCGGTCATCGACCGCCAGGGTGGATGACCACGGAAGCACCGCCAACAGGCTGGCGGTGCTTCCCTGCCCATTCTGACCGCGGCGGTTTAGCCACGGTCAGAAAAGGGGATCCGGCGGTTTCCCGCCGGATTTCCCCTGTCTGGGCTGAATCTCCATGGCGGCGCTGCAAGCAGCGCCACCATGGAGATTCCGCCCCCCTTCCCGCCACCCTTTTTCTGGCGGTTTTTACCGCCAGGAACAGGATGGCGGGAACGGGTGTCGTGGGGCCCCTGGGTGCCCCTGCACTGCCCATGCCACTGGCATGGGCAGTGCAGGGGCCCCCTAACAGGGCCCCAGCATGATTTTCACTGTCTGCTTAGCAGACAGTGAAAATCGCGACAGGTGCAACTGCACCCGTCGCACCCCTGCAACACCGCCGGCTCCATTTGGAGCTGGCTTCTGGGTTGCAGGGCCTTTCCCGCTGGGCCGGCGGGCGCTCCCTTGGCGGGCGCCCGCCAGCCCAGCGGAAAAGCCAGAATGGCCTCCCCGGTCTTTTGACCGCGGAGTGGCCAAATGGCGGTGACCGCATGGCGGGCGGCTACCGCCGCCCGCCGCAGTCAAAATGACCGCCTAAGTTCCCACCGAAGACAGAGCCTGACATTTGACTTTGTTCTTTGAATGCACAGCAAATATGATAAGATAAGAACAAGATTTACAGGCCTGTTTACAGAAAGGGAGCACTTGGCAGGATACTGTAAATAAGGTTTTGGCAAGGGAAGGGACAAATTCAAGCTGAATAGCCTAAAACAAATAAAGCTAGCAAATTGAAAGCAACAAATTGTGAGTTACATACCACTAGGCCAATGGCAAGCAACGGGCAGAATGCATTCACAAGGAAACACTATGAATGTACTTAAAGTGACAGCTGTGGGATACTTTGTGGGGAAAGTCCAGTATTTAAGTCCATATCTTGCAGAGGTTTGGCCACATCAATCACCCAGGTAGTATGACGAGAAGACCTGGAGTGGTTTCCATGTTGCAGGATAGGTCTGTACACCCATTCTATCAGTTTGCCACCATTTCCTATGGTACAGAGCTTCTGGCACACCTCTTGTAGGGTTAGTGCTAGGTGGCAGACATGAAATAGGGCATTTAATGATTATTTAAGATGGTTGTAAGTAAGGAGTTGACTGGGGTGAAGATGGTAGTCTGCCACAAGGGTTTGGAAATGTAGTAGCTCACTATTCAGAAACAAAGTCCCCAATTTTAAGACACCTGCAACATGCCACTGATGGAGTTGCTCGGAGCACAGCCATCCTGTGCGAGTGGGAAGGCTTTGCAAAGGTAGTGCAGGAGCATAGGGTTTATTTGTGTCAGTGAGTTTACAGGTTCTGGCAAGGCAAGAGAAAGCCGTGCATGATAACCCTGAATGGTGATCCGTAGAATGGTCAGTAGGAAACAATGAGCAGTGCATTAAGCCTTTCTTAAAAGTCTTTACTGGTAAACCCCATCTCATGCAGGGAGGTGGGCAGAAAGCCAGCCATCCACCCATTGGACCTGTGCAGCTGAATAATAGCATTCTAAGTCCAGAAGACCTAATCCACCCGCAGTCACAGTTAGCTTTAGAGTGGAAAGAGCTCCTGATGGCGCCGCAGTGACCAAATCAGATGTGTGGCCTGTCTGAAGAAGGAATGAAGGAAGAGCAGGGGAAGGTTTGCAAAATAATACTATCATTGGGGTAGCACACCATCTTCACTAGTGCCATTTGGCCTCTACAGAAAGCAGATGAGAAGACCAAGAAGCAAACTGGGCTTGGAAGGACCGTTCGCTCTGCTGAGATTTTCATCCTGGAAATCAGTGTACGAATGGTAGATATTAACCATTAGGTATCAAAAGGTAACTGGTTCCCAGTTCAATCTGAGATCTAATTGTACATAAAGGCAAAAGCAGTGCCATATGTTAAAGAAACACTAATTACATTTTAAAAATTTGTAAATTTTGTTTGTGCAATTTACATCCCAAATATTTTGAAGATTCTATGTGTATTTGACACTTAGGGATAACCCAGATCTCTAGTTTGGCTTTTGCTGAATTTCAAAACCATATAAAGACATGGACAAAGCGGGCAATTGCCTTGCACAACCTTGCAAGAGGTCTGGCCCCTGCTCACCCTTCAAAAGCACTAACAGCAGACCATTGCACCAGAAGAGTTTGCCAAGGTGGATGGGTGTTGCTTGTTCAACCACTTGACAGTGCCCCTTCTTTTTCGCTCCTGTGTGCAGAGACAACTCCCCAGGTACCCAATACCTTCGAATAGTCTTGGTGGACCCATCTTGTCTGATTCTAGGAATTGTCCCACCTTGTACTTCTCTTCTTTATTTATCCAGTTTTTAGCAACAACCCTTTGAATTACTTGCCATAGATCTCCCATTTGCTCTCGATTTCATCCTCCTCTTTTATTATCTTTGATTGGTAGTCCGGGCTCCCATTTCTGAGATAAATGAAGAGTCCCAGACATACACTCTAGTGCAGTGAGTCTACAGACAAGTTATGGGTACATCATATCCTGACATTAAGTGTGAGACTGTCGCCCACACCATCTGCCCTGCCTCTTTAAAAAAAAAATAGTTGAAAGTCCATGGGCCGTTGGGGTAAGCCAGATATTTTTTGTTCAATTTGTTTAAACTAGCATAAGGTTAATTACCTTAATGTTTCCCAAACTGTTTGCCAGGGGTTTTAAAATGTTCAGAAACATAATCAAAATTTTGCTGTTACTTTCTCTTCAGGAAGGATCAGGTAGATTTGGGTAGGGGTGATGGCCTTGCCGCGGTATTGAATGGCATTAATTTACTACTGAACAAGGACGTAATGTGACACCTGAATGTAGCATACCAGGAGGCAATCACAAAAAGACCACAGTGAATAAATAGTGCTATGTTAAAAAAAGAGTAAATAAATGCACTGACAACATAGTGAGGCATGGCCTCTCTTGCGTGTGTCTGTAAAACTGACGTTTGTCCTTGAATTTTTGTTCTGAATTTTGACTCTTTGTCCTGAATTTTTGTCCTGAATTTTGACTCTTTGTCCTGAATTTTTTACAGTCCTGTCCAGAATTTGCCTCACTGCCAGGTGGTCACCCTACTTACGGTACAGTCCTGAGGGTGGTAAACACACCAGCATACATAGATTACAGGTGCTGGTTAATAATGTAAGTAGGAAAGAACATTGACAAGGTCTCATAACTTCAGCTTTTGAGACAGCAGTGATGACCAAACAAGGGAACATTGCATTACTGGTATCGTGAGTATGGCTAACATAACTTCCCACCTCCTAAGAATCTGTGGTCTACACAGATAGGTCAGGTACAACTACTGTATCGCGTCTAGTAACACAATCCATGAATCAATAAGGATAGGGGAGGGGAAGAAGGGAGGAAGGGGAACCCAACTATCAAGATGGTGCAATTAGCTCGCCAATAGTGCTTACCCAGAATACTGCTTAGTATAGGTTCACAGTATCCAGTACGTCAAAACACATGCAGTTGACTGTTAATAACATAACAAACAAACATAACTTCAACAAATATATATTCTTTTACGCATGCAATGGCAAACTATCAGTTGCAAGAGTATTTATACATTCAGGGGGCTTTGGATTTGTTGATATATATATCAAAACAGTCCCACAATCGGCAGAGCCCGGAACAGGCGTGGAATTTGGCATATACGATATTGTCATAGCTTCTAGTGGTACAGAGTAAAGCCCACTATTTATCAAGTGACAGTAGAGATGTTGACCTCCACTCTGATATTTTAACTTCAGTACCCAATGTTAGTAACAGACCTAATAGGGATGCGTAATTTTGTAATGAAAGGAAAAGAGGATGAGTGTGTGTACCCAACGCAAAATTAACACTTCGAGCACAAACGAGACTCCTATAAGCGTATGGAAGAGGGACTGAATTTTGTCCCATATATCTCAAACCTTATTACACCTGTGTAGCACTTTATCTATGGTGACGTGGTCGGTACCACATTTCCAACAGCTGTCTGAGTTAGTCAGTCCTAGTTTGTGCAGATGTATGGCTGTCCAGTGCGTTATACAGGACCTAGAAACGAGACAGTGCAAAGGCTTGAGTGATTTTAGCATTGAAACGTGAGTTCTAAATCGCTTTCCAGATAGAATCTGTGAAATGATCAAAATGTGCGGCCCGAACATGCTGTTCTCAATTAGGGTCATATGTACGAAACCTTTTTTGAAGTCGCAAAACACATATTGTGATTCAGTAGCGTGGCACCTGATCACAATTTGTGTAAAGCAATTTGGTATTTGGAAGGGACGTGTTTAGGGCATTTCTTCTTAGTACCGCAGTTATACGTATGAATGTTTTTTTGACTAAATTAATGTCTCAAAACATTATTTTTCTCACTGACACCTCAAGGGTGGTGGAGAACATTCCCAAATGGGAAGTGGTCCCCATGGGACACCTTCCCCTTTGAGAATATTGATACAAATATTTTTAAGAGCAGGCAGTTGTCCAAGGGACCACCATCTATTCAGTCCTAGGTTGTGCAGAAGTTGGGCTGTGCAGTACATTATATAGGACCTAGACACAAGATTGTGTCAAGGCTTGAGTGATTTTAGCATTGAAAGGTGAGTTCTAAATCACTTTCCAGATGGAGTCTGAGAAATGATCAAAATGTGTGGCAGGAATATGCTGTTCCCATATAGGGTCATATGTACAAAATCTTTTTTGCAGTCACAAAACACAAATTGTGATTCATTAACATGGCACCAAATCACAATTTGTATATAGCGATTTGGTATTTGGAAGGAGCGTGTTTAAGGCGTCCATTCTTAATAATGCAATGATATGTATGAATGTTTTGTGACCAAACTACAGTCCCAAAACATTCACTTTTTACCAATGGCACTGGGGTGGTGGTAACCATTCGCAAATATGAAAGGGTCCCCATGGGACACCTTCCCCTTTTTGTGAATGTTGCTATGAATATTTTTAAGATAAGGCAGTGATCTATAGGACCACAACTTACCCTTAAAAAATGAAACTTAAAAATGTAATTTTATTTTTTGGAATGCATCCGAATGCTCATTAGGGAAAACAGACTGCATTTAAAAAGAATATTGCTTCATTAAGAAGCAGTTACAGACATGGTGGCCTGCTGACCCCAGGCACCATCTCTGTGATGGCAGCAAATCCTAATGGGTCACAAATTGCTACCTACACCATTAATGTTAATCAAGTAGGTCAATTATGACCCCCATTAGGAATCGCGCAATGAATCAATGAGTTTCAAACATTAGGATTTGCGATTTCCTAAGTCCGATTCGCAAAGCATTGCAATTAGGAAATCACAATTTGTATATAGCGATTTGGTATTTGGAAGGAGAGTGTTTAAGGCGTCCATTCTTAATAATGCAGTGATATGTATGAATGTTTTGTGACCAAACTACAGTCCCAAAACATTCACTTTTTACCAATGGCACATGGGTGGTGGTAACCATTCGCAAATGTGAAAGGGTCCCCATGGGACACCTTCTTCTTTGTGAATGTTGCTATGAATATTTTTAAGATAAGGAAGTGATCCATGGGACCACAACTTACCCTTAAAAAATGAAACTTAAAAATGTAATTTTATTTTTTGGAATGCATCCGAATGTTCATTAGGGAAAACATACTGCATTTAAAAAGAATATTGCTTCATTAACAAGCAGTTACAGACATGGTGGCCTGCTGACCCCAGGCACCATCTCTGTGATGGCAGCAAATCCTAATGGGTCACAAATTGCTACTTACACCATTAATGTTAATCAAGTAGGTAAATTATGACCCCCATTAGGAATCGCACAATGAATCAATGAGTTTCAAACTTTAGGATTTGCGATTTCCTAAGTCTGATTCGCAAAGCATTGCAATTAGGAAATTGCAATCTCTAAAACTTGTATATATGGTCATTGTTTTTTAATCATTGAGCAAGTGATAATTTGGGTGGTTCCAGGAATTTGCATCTTCTTGAGGCCACTGACCAATCTTTCTAAAGTTGCCTAGTAGAGAGTAGAGGATGAGTAGATAAGGATTGGGTAGTTTTCTCAGGACCCCTTTAAGTTTAATAAAATGATAAAACTCCAGGTCCCTAGTAAGAATTTATCTCATAGGGTGGAGGTCTGTCTCCGAACCTAAATCACTGATAAAGTAATCACAGCCCTTGCATAGTTCTCCTAAAATATAGAGTTGTGTCAGTTTTATCTTTTTATTGTTCCATAATGATGTTAATCCAGGCATTTTTTAAATGCCTAATCCAAGCATTTTAGAGCTTGGGCTGTATCTAGGATTATAATTTGTGAGTGCTGCAAGGAAAGACGAGCGGTGTGGTGTATAGTGACGGCAGTGTCAATAGGAATAGGGTCAAGTAATTTACACTCTATATGTAGCCATAGGGGAGTAATTTGGCCATAATTTAAGATCCACCAAGAACCTTGTGCAGACACAAAAGCCTTGTAATATCTGGGGATGTCTGGTAGTTTAGGGCCACCTTTGCGCTTATTCATTTCAAATGTTCCAGAGGCTATTCTAGCCCTCTTTCCCTTCCATAGGAAATCAGCAATATATTTGTTGGATGCCTTGAAGACGTTTGTTGAGAGAAAAGCTGGCAACATACTTGACAAAAAGTTAATCAAGGGGACAAGGATGACCTTTATAGCTCCAACTCTACCCTACAACACAATAAATAAGGTTGACCATGAGAGTAGGAGATCTTTGATTTTGAATAGTAGCTTATTTTCTTTTAGACTTATTGAGTCTCTCATGTAATTTCAGAGCCAAATTCCCAAGTATTTAATCAAAGAGGATTGCCTCTTTTGACCAGAGTTTCCCACAATCTCAGAAAAGATGTAATCATTCAAGGGGAAATCTTTTGTTTTATCTCTATTAAGTGTGTAGCCCATGCAAACAAGTATTTTGCAATCTCCTGTAAGACAAGCGAGATGGCATTGTCTGCATCTTCTTAAATATTAAAACATCATCATTATATGTAGCAACTAGCAGTCTGCCTGAAGGAAAACAAATTCCTCTTTCATTTGGTGTTATATTGTGAGGCTGTAAGCAGAGGTTCTAACACCAATAGGAAGAGAAGGGGTGATTTGGGACATCCCTGGTACCTGCTCTGCGAAAGCTTAAAGGAATGAGAGAGGTGACCATTGATTTTCACCTTCACCTCCAGGTTTGTGTATAACACCATACTCCAAACACAATCATCACCCAGGCCATATTTCCCCAATACAACTTATAAGAAGGTCCATGATACTTTATGAAGGGCCTTCTCCACATCAAGGGCCATAGCTGTCATTGGAGAGTGTATAGTTTTAGCTTTATCCAGTATATGACAGATTATCAGTGACCAATCTTTCTCTGAGAAAACCAGTCTGAGCTGGATGTATAAGGCTTTGAATGATCATTGGATAGCCAAGATTTGAGCACAAATGTTGCATTCAACTTTAATAGGTCTGTAATTTTCAACATCCAAGTGGTCTTGCCATTCTTTAGAATAACTACAATGGTGGCAGCAGCAGCAGTGCCTGAAATTATACTTGAGGATGCGCACTGAAGGAATACTCCTGCAAGTGGAGATACTAATTTATCCAAGAAGACTTTGTAAAATTTCCCTGAGTATCTGTCTGGGCAAGGGCCCTCCTGGCTACATCATAATTTGAGACTGAGGTCAGCTTTCCTAATTTCAGTTTGGTTATTAGGTGCTTTGAGGGCTTCTCTCTCTTCCTGAGAGAGGGACAGAATGGTAAGTTTAGAAAGGTTCTCTCTACCCTTCCTGTAGGGTTATGGTCTTTAGATGTCTATCAAATTGTGGTTCTCATAAAGGGGTATCATGCATTTGTGAGATTTTCTTCCTTGGAATTAACTATTTGGGATCCAATCTAAAAGACTGTGCATTAGCATGCTGAAGTTCCCACCCATTATCATATCAAGATCTCCCCCAGAAGTTCTGAGATACTCTTGTTAGATTTTCTAAAATTCTGTTGAGTTATCTGTAGGGGCACAGACGTTGATAAAGGGTTTCAGCATTTTTCTTAACCTTGGATAACAGCCATCGCCCTTGACTGCCATGTGAATGAGCGTCTATGCAAGCCAGAGTTCTTAGATATTAGAGTGATAGTAGAAGTTGCCATGCTTAATAGATTCAAGTCTGCTTTCTTGCAATAAGATGATATCTCCTTTCAGTCTAAGACATTAGTCTGCTGTCTTGCTCTTTTTGGTAGGGTGATTCAGTCAATTTGTGTTGAGTGAAAGGATTCTTAATGAACCGCAAGACATATTTGTCGTATATGTCACTAATGGGTAAGCATGATTGTAGCTAATGGCATTGTTCTTGCTGGAAAGGAAGACCCTCAAGGAACAGGAAGAGGAAAAGGAGTTAAATAATATATGTAAAAGAAAAAAACAAAGGGAAATTTTAGGCGGCGGCAAACCCACCCCAGTACCCACGCCAACACCGATCCCCAAAAAGCATCCATGGTGCTCCACCCCACACCACTTTATAAGTACAGCACAAGACACCATGAGCTAATACGCCAGAGAAGCAAGTACCATCACCCTCTGCCCCAAGCGAAGCCATAGAACAACATACATTCAATAACCCCTGTATGGACAGGTTTGAGCAATGAGCTTAGAACATGTTCTGTAGGAGATGAGAGCTACATCCCTGAAGGCGCACTCCACAAATTCTGCATGTGGTATATGAAGAAAACAGAAAAGTCTTACAGCACCCAGTTGTTCATCTGAACATCTTTGCCATGGTTGTGTGTGTATACTGGGTAAAAAACAGAGTGGGATTCGAGTCATAGATGGTAACCATAAAGTCACAATTCCATGTCAGTCACCCATATAGATCAGATGTAGCCTGTAGTTCCACTGGTTCTTCAAAGTTCAGGACATTCCCTTTATGAGTGATTTTGAATTTGGCTAGACCTGTAAATAAAAAGGGTATGGCAAGATTTCTCAGAGTGTCTTGTAGAAGCAGGAAACATTTACGTTTCATCACCGTTTCTATGGATTCTTGTGCTATTGTAATCTTGTCTCCATTTCATTGGTTATGCTGCACTGATCGCATGTGAGCTAGAATCATTACGGTATGGTGGTATCTCTAAGGGACCAAAAATTATCACTCTCTGAAATTTCTGACATCCCAGGGCTGTATCATGAGTCTATCAGCCAGTAGCCTATGGCCTCATTCAAATTGCTGTCCAATTTTTGGGGGATCTAGGCCTCCAGAAATTCAGCACAGGAGACAGCAACATATTCCACTTGTTCCAGTAGGCCAAACATTCTAAAGTTGCCCCGCGGTTTCGATATTCCCATTTATTTAGACAAGGTTTTGATCTTCTGTGACATCACTGACATCCGTGTTTTCTTTGTATTTCTATTGTCCTTCACTGCACTCTAGGCACCCTACTCTTTGGTGATCCTTCCCACTAGATCCTTAAAGTCTTGTCTTCTGTGTCTTGTGTTAAGTCATGCAGAACTAAAATGCTGAAGAACAAGGTCTAAGTTGGCCGCAGGGTCCACATTTTTTTTTTTTGATAGGTGAGTGAGGAGTTGGAGTTTTGGCCTTAGATCGTTTGAGGTTGGACTTGGTTGCTTTGGGGTTTTTCATTGCCATATTTTGTACCTCAGCCATTTCCAATTTATTGTAGATTAGAGATATATTATGATGATATAAATGTATCGAGGTGGCTAGAGGGCCTCACTTCAAGCATGTGCAGACATTTGGTCCCATATTTATACTTTTTTAGCGCCACATTTGTGCCGCTTTTTGATGCAAAAACGTCACAAACTTGCAAAATACAATTGTATTTTGCAAGTTTGTGCTGTTTTTGCATCAAAAAATGACGCAAATGTGGCACTAAAAAAGTATAAATATGGGCCTTGGTCTTGCTAATTAGATCCCTCAATATGTAGGGGTATGCACAGAGCAAGAGATAATTTGTTTTAGAATAAAGGTTAACCTTTTAACTGTTGTAGATTCAGGTACCTCAATAGTGGTAGTGGATCTAAAATGAATGTCAGGTCACTATGCCACAGTATTATGGAGTCATGTGTCCAGTATCATGTTTCAAGTACAACACCCACAGTGCAATTCAAAGCAAATTTCACATTAAGGTGTGCAATTGAATGTGGTACAGTAATGCACGTCTCAATCCTGTGCTATGAGAATGTTGTGCCTGTGGTATTGAGGGTTGGGTCAGATTTAGAGGCTGGATGCATCAGTCCTTGTCCATGTGGACACTAGGAGTGTTTCCACTGGGGACCCGATATTTGTGTGAATTATGATAGTTCCTTCCTCACCTCCTCCGTTTCATAGGATCACTAGACATCTGAGAGTTGGAGGCTTCCAAGGCAAGTTGAAGGAGACGAATTGTACAGCATCACTCTCATTCCTGCATCGCAATCCAAGCATTATGATGGCTGATTGAAATGGCAGGCAGCCATTTTGATTTGGTCCAAGAGCGAATGGGACTAGCAGTGTCAACACCAAAGCAGTACGCACTCTACTGGCGACAACAATGCAAAAACCCAGCACTCTCAAAACAACGTAATTTATGCATTGTGCTGATATGTTGTGGTTTAACCTTTTGCATTGCAGAGTTCAATCCTGAAAACTATTTTTACTATGCTTACAAATACTGTTCCTTTGCAATGTATTGCTGCAGGTTTTCAAAGTGTGTTAGGGTGTGGTCCCTTTCCAGGGCCTTCCAGAGACTTTCCCTGCAACATGCCTGGGCGTGGTTCTGGGCTTGGCCAAGACTCTATAAAAGAGAGCCAGCCCAACTCCCAGTGCTCACTATTCAGAGGTCCCGGTGCAGAGCAGCAGCTTCTTCCTGAGCTCCTGTCCCAGCGGCCTATTTGGATCTTCCAGTCTTCTGCCATTCATCCTTCATTGTTGATCATTGTTCCAGGCGGTAAGACGGTGGTTGGACTATCCCGACACCGTTATTTAGAATTTTCATATTCTTGGTTTAATTCTTAAATGAGTAACAGATTACTTGTGCGCTACCATTACTTGACATTTATATGGTAGTTTACAAATAGGCAAGACGCGCAAACTTGTTTCATAAAGGTCTGACTTTGTTATTCATTGCGTGCTACCATTTCTTGACATTGGCATGGTGGCTTAAGAATCAGCAAGACGCGCGATTCGTTTTATGGTGTTTAAACATTGTTGTCCATTGCGCGCTACTATTTCTTGACATTTACATGATGTTTTACGAATTGGCAAGATGCGCAACTCGTTTCATGAGGATTTAACTTTGTTGTTTATTGCGCGCTACCATTTCTTGACATTTACATGGTGGCTTAAGAATCGGCAAAAGAGGCACGATTCGTTTCATTGTACTTTGATCTTGTTATTTATTGTGAGCTGTTATTTCTTGACATTTACATCGTGTTTTACGAATCGGCAAGACGCGCGATTCGATTAATGATAATTTGACTTTGATATTCATTTCATGCTACCATTTCTTGGTATTTTACATGGTGACACTCGAATCGCCAAGACGCACGATTCTCTCCTCGAGTTTAATTCATGTTTTTTATTGTATGCCACTATTCTAAGATATTTATTATATAATATTCGAGTTGACAAGTTATGTGATTTGTTTCCTGAATCCATATTGTGTTATTCATGGTGCACAATCCTTTTATGGTGTTTACTATATATATATATATATATATATATATATATATATATATATATATATATATATATATATATCTGCAATATGCGCAATTTGTGTTGAAACATTTTAAGAGTACACAGAAGGCCGGAGTTTCTAGATGCAATATTGTATGGTCCTAGTATACATTCTCAAAACAGGATTTATATGACTGGTTTAAAATTTAGTCAGAATGTTTTTCTGATTCTCATGTAAAGGAAAGTACTTGAATAAGAAAGTTTTCATTTAATTCATCTTGATTCCCCTACAGGTATCCGGCCATCTTGAAACTTAGTCATTTTAAACTTAACTCTTAGATTGTTCATGTTTTCAGAGTGACTAGGCTTAGAATCATAGGTGGTCATTCCGACCCCGGCGGTCAAGGACCGCCGGGGCTGGGGTCGGCGGGAGCCCCGCCAACAGGCTGGTGGTGCCCCGCAGGGCATTCTGACCGCGGCGGTTCGGCCGCGGTCAGAACAGGAAAACCGGCGGTGTCCCACCGGTTTTCCGCTGCCCTGGGAATCCCCCATGGCGGCGCAGCTTGCTGCGCCGCCATTGGGGATTCCGACCCCCTCACCGCCATCCTGTTCCTGGCGGTTCCGACCGCCAGGAACAGGATGGCGGTGAGGGGTGTCGTGGGGCCCCTGGGGGCCCCTGCACTGCCCATGCCAATGGCATGGGCACTGCAGGGGCCCCCGTAAGAGGGCCCCACTTTGTATTTCAGTGTCTGCTTTGCAGACACTGAAATACGCGACGGGTGCCACTGCACCCGTCGCACATCCTCCACTCCGCCGGCTCCATTTGGAGCCGGCATCCTCATGGAGGGGTGTTTCCCACTGGGCTGGCGGGCGGCCTTTTGGCGGTCGCCCGCCAGCCCAGTGGGAAACCCAGAATACCCGCGGCGGTCTTTTGACCACGCAACGGTATTCTGGCAGTTCCCTCCAGGCGGGCGGCTCCCGCCGCCCGCCGGGGTCAGAATGACCCCCATAGTCTAGTATTGATTTCAGGAGATATAATTTTCTTATTGTGTGTTCTAACCTTTTTCTTACTACTGGTCTCCTTCCCAGCTGTTCCCTTCCTAATCCCCTCTTCCCCTCTTGAACTCTCTTAGTCTCTGTGATTTATCTATCAGAGTCTTGGAGCTGTTCAGTGGTGGATGTGTTGGGAACGTGCACAGACCCAGATGATCTGGTGACTCTGACAAGCAGACTGCAACAGGGATGAGCTCTGCTGGCTCATGACAGCAGTCAGGCAGGTCCACAAAAGAAGCTTTTGGACCCTCCCAATGTATTGAGCAGTCCCAGATACCCACTTTGGTGTGCATAAGTGTTGCTAGGCTTCAGGACAGGCAGCACAGCTCTGGAGCTCCCGTCTCACGTGGCCATCGTGCCCAGGCACAAGCCATTCCCCTCTGGCTCTTCAATCTATAGCGTCCCTCTTTTACCTCGTTACATGACCTGAAGTTTTTGGCAACATGCAGAATGCTTGGTGATCTTGTCACAAATTCAGTAGATCATGACAATTGGGCAAATAGTGGGACACCATGTACCAAACATTGTAGTCAGACCCATTCTATGAATAGAGGAGTTTCTTCGCTTAATTTGAGCCAGTGGATGCAAATGGGGTCGATCAGCACTCAGTTTTGGGCACCAGTACTTATTTTTCCCTAACAGACTTTGATATAAAGCAACTGAGACTAAAATGCAAAACAGGGAAAGAGAGAAAAAAGTGACAAAGGGAGAAGCAGGGATGAATAAAAGTCCACAAGATTAAGATAAAGAAGCAGGGAGTGTTTGGTGGTGGTAGATGAAAGAAGCTTGAGGTGAATCAAGACTTCATAGCCTTGGTATTTGGCATCCCAACCTTCAACAGCACCAGTCATAGGCTTCTGAGCAAAACTTTGGTCCCTTGCATTTACTGGTTAATAAATTAAACGCTGATGAGGGTGGATGCCTCACATTGTGAAATTTTGGCAAACAGTGCCTTGTACAAATGCAGGGAAGAGAGGTTGGTCAGACCTTCACACAAACTCTGAAGACAAATCAGAAAAAACAAGGAATGACACGCCAAATTTATTTAACCTGTAAGTGTGTTTGCGTAGAGCAGGACAAAATGAAGGGAGGTTGTTTGGGAATAGTCTATAATTATGGGGCATCTCGCTACAGGATACAGGGACTCTCACAAACCGGAGTGGCATGCTTCATCATCAAGTCCTGCTCTATCCTAAATTGTATGTCCAAGTTATCTTTCTTAAAACTTCAGACCCCTGCTCAGCACTTAGCTAGCTTCCAGTTGCCCTACTATAATGTGTTACCTCCTTAACTACCTATCCTCCATAGCATATCTCACAGACTCTCAAAGAGTTCTCACCCTGTCAAGCCAGATTGGACTCCTAGTAACTATGTCAACCCTCCTCACATGGAGGTTTCGGGCTCTACCAACCACACCACCCCCTTAACTCCTTGTCTCTCACTAGGCAGCCCTCAAACAAAATCATCATAATCATTCAAAATTACTTTTTCCCTCTGCAAACTCCCTACCAATAGCATCAACCCCAGAAAGAGATATGTGTTTCTCAAAAGTCATAAACGGACACCTTTGATCCTAAACAAATTATAGTCCTTATACTTTATTTAACTGTTTCTAATTCACCTAATCTCTTACACCCTTGACTATGTTTGCATCTCCTTAGCTGCCTGTCACTTAACTCTGTTAACAGCTGGTGGTCTTACCACACGCTCCCGAAAATCAACTCTATCCATGTCAAACATTACCTGGACTGGTGCTCCACAATATTAATTAAATCCCTTTTTATTTCTTTCATTAGACTCTATTCCTGGTAAATGTACCAAATGATTCTCCACAAACTAACTACAAAAATATCTGACCAGCATCTTCGCTTAGATAGCTCATTCCACTCATCCCCCACAAATGCATCTGATTACTTTCCACATTGAAGCCAAGCTACTTTTCAAAGTGTTGCATCTTTTTCTGCTTCACCACACTTTAAGGATATGTATGCTTCCAGATATACATCTGTATTATTGCATTATCTGGGTCCAGTAGACAGCCTGTGGGTTGGGGTGGAGAGGTCAAGAAAATTACATTTAGCACATCATCATAATGTGCCAATTAGGCTCACATATATTTTGCAACATATGAACCACAACCTCCCAGTGCTCCCCTCTTACACTTTCGAAAGCTCCAATGGCTAGATTCTATGGTATTACTGCTTTTTAAGGAATGGCTGCTACACTTTACAAATGTAAACCCAAGTCACCAGAAGCACCCTTTCATCCCGTGTAATAGTTAGAAAACCAACAAAGATTTCCCATCCCCGATATAAACAGCTACCTTTCAACAAGCTCACTAAAACTATTATGATTTGTAACTGTCTTAGAAAGGTAAATACCAGTATCACCTCACTCACTCAATGCCAACTGTTTATCATGCAAATGTCATCTACATCTGATATCTCCAGTTTAATCTTAGGCCACACAATCACCAATGTAGATCTAATAAACCTAGAACCTCTTCCATCTCCAATTACTTTGAAAAACTCAAGTCCCCATAAAATCCAAACTATATATTATTTAGTGATTGTTTTATCCCAGGACAGAGAAACCATACAACTTTCACTTCATCTCCTCTAATTTTGCAGTGACCAACCTGCTAGCTCGCTCATGTACCCCTTTCTCTGCCCAATCTTCCAGCAACCTACTGACCTTTCCCCCTTGTTTCCTCCATTGATGCAATCCCCAAAACCACTTACTCTATGCCTGCTATGCTACCCTTGATCATTGCTGGAGACAAACCCTTATCAGTCAAATCCTTAAGACACTCTCCCTTCTCAATAGAGTTCTCTGTCATCCACTGTCTCCCGAAAAAAGTGGTACTCAATCCCATGCTGTACCTACATTTATGGTGTCTTGTTTGACTTCTGTTCCAACTCCTTTGAATCCTACTCAGCTTTCACATCCCTGTGATGCAGTTCCCCATTGCTAGGACCATCAGTTGAGAGCCCAGCAATCTGCTACTGGCCATTAAGTGCAATTTTTAAAGTCTTGCTTCTCTTGTAACTATCTGCTCAATAGAGCTTGTTTTGCTTGGTGTTCACTCAATTCCTCTCTCTTGGTCTTCTCTACTTTGAGATCAAGGATTTTTCGCAACCATCCTTGCTTAAATGTCTTTGCTATCCAAAAGAACCCCTATTCACTACGTCTGTCAATATCCACTCTGAACTCCTCTTTCTTGCACCTAATAATACCCATTTCCGAGTATGTGCTTGCCCCATCAATTGACACTTTTGCATTCTCCCTAGTATTCCACCATCTCTCTTTAAAAAGTATGAGGTAATTCATTCTTTGCTTTGCATCTTCTGCCTGCTCTGGGTAACACACTAATGTGACAGAACCTCAAGGTTCCATTGAACATCAAAGGACTCCTTCTCCACTCACCATATGAAAAATACTAAGCAAGTGCCCTCCAGACACCACCACCTTTCTCCCTCCTCTGATCAATCTTCAAGAAGGCTGCAATTTTTGTTTTTCACTTTTTATCAATTGTCCTTTTCGGACCTGCCTTTGCCTCATCCTAACCGGCTGCACCTCCTGTTTTGCTTCCTCAATGTTGTTGTCCTTAACTTCAGACTTCTCCTTCGATAAGCCAAATATAATTCTGATCCATACATAGAATTTACTAACCTTCACTGCCAACCATCAAGCCCCTTAACATACTTGTTCTTCACTGCTCACAATCCATCCACTGCCAACCCCCATACCTCACTCCATGCTGAAATCAGTCCCATTCTGCTTGTTCTGCCTTTCTACTATCATGAATTCCTTCAATTCTGCCCACTCTCTTTGCAAATGACCTAGCTTATCCAGGACTGTAACAGACCCTACATACCCAGCTCTTCCCCTTCTTCTCACATCTCCCCTCCCTTCTTATCATCTCCTGTAGCTACATTTTTCCAGGAAACCAGGTTATTAAACTGTGATGGAGAAAGGTTTAAATAGTGATCATAGCTGTTGTTGATGGCCCACAACATCACAACAATCTATTACCTATTAAGTAAATAAGTTACCTTGATCAATCTAGGACATCCACAGGAAAAATTGTATGAGGTGAATGAACACTAACCCTAAAACAACATTACCATTAAGAAATAAGTCAGATGAGAGCTATTGGACATAAAACCTGATCATCAGAAATGGTCCAGTAACTACCTTCTCTACTGCCCCAAATGTCTGTGCACTTTCACTGAACTATTTGTGACTCAAGACACAGTCAACAAGGACGTATTTCACTTCCTTAGAAGGGAAGAGATCTCAGGGACTTGTAGTGCAGATGTGACAAGGCTGTGGAATTTTTCTGTGTTCAAAGCCTGGCCTGATGAGATCTGTCAAGCCTAAACACATCCATTATATATGAAAGCTTAGATGGTAGGATGACAAATCAAAACATAAATTTGAAGTCCAAACAGATCTAGGACAAATTGAAAAAATGTATTTGTCAAGTAAAAGGAGTGCAATAACATTTCGGTATACACCTTAAATATTTGAATATAAAAGGTAATTGTAGCTGGAATGTGACTACTGACACACATAGCCTGGAACCCTTAATCTTCAGGGTGAAGATCTGAGACCTTAACCCCTAGTCCACAGGTTACTGTTTGCTATCAAATTTCCAGACATTAATATGATATTTAACCCAAAGAAGTTTAAAAAAAAATGTAAATGTTCCATCACACAGAATGCTTAACAGTCAAAACACTAGTAACTAAACAGACACACTGCCATGAGATACCAGGATTTGAACTGTCAATTTAGTGAGTGACAGTCCAAGAGTTTCACCACTGAGCCAGATGTAAGTCTAGTTTGCTATGCATCATAACCTAACTATAGCATTCGAGCAAACGTCTTGCTTGTGTGCTGCTTTAAAGAAATTCTATGAGAGGCTATTGTTATTGCACTGCTCTCTCCTTAGAAGAACTCCAAAGCAGGACAAAAGGAAGATGCTTTGTGCCAAGAGAGTACAGCAGGGGAGCCTGAAGGCCCGCAGTGCTACCTGGCACCCCAGTTCTGAGGGAGCTGCCATTGCTCCCACAATCAAGGATATGCTTTGAATAGCATCTCCCTGCTTGTGGGAGCAAAGTTTACATCTGTTTCACTGCAAACATATTTGGGTTTTGGGAAACAGATGAAAACTCTGCTTTTTGTCTGTTTGACAGCTCCCGCTTTCAGAAAACACTGTTATGTTTGCTTTTGCTTGGTGGGAGCTGTCACCTCCTGACAACTAAAAGCAAACAGCCACCTTCAGCGGGTAGGCACATCGGGAGGTAGCAGAAGCTGACTCTGGGGATTGGCCATCTGCGGATAAGTGTGGCACAATGGTTAGAGTGGCATACCCTGATGCAGAGATCTGGCCTGGGACCAGGATTCAATTCCCACCTCAGTGGCCATGGGGCTCAATTCCCTTGGACCAGATAATTCCTGCCTTAGTGCCTAATCTAATTAATGGGTCCCACTCTGTAACTCTGGGAAATAGCTTGCTTATCTCCACAATGGCCCTCACAGCACTTGGATGCCTGGCTGTCAGGAGTGGGTGCCTCACAGGGAAAAGCCAGGAGGAGTTCCACAGCGGTATGCATACAGCGCTTTGGGACCCTAACAGGTGAGTAGTGCAAAGTTTACAGTTTAAATGGATTCACGAGGTGGGCCATGCAGCCCACCTCCAGCCTTTATTTTAGCCCCCGCGAGGTCGTGGTCCCTGGGGCTAGGGGTCTGCAATGGACCCCTTCATCATATTATTTGAGCTCCAGGGAGGCCCCCCCAATTGTATAAGTTGCCCCAGAAAAGTTTGCAGTTCCCAGGGTGTGGGGGGACCATGCAGCCCCTATATATTATAGTAATTGCCCCAGGAAAGTGCCGGTCCCTGGGCTGCAGAGGGTCTGAGAGGCCCCACCTGCATTCATTTAAGTTTTACACCAGGAATGGGTCTGGTCCTTGGGGTGTGGGTGGGCTCAGCAGGACCAACTGCATAAATATTTTCAGTGCCTCAGGGAGGTGGTAGTCTCCCAGGCTGTAGGAAGGCTGCACTGGCACTCCGCATCAATTTAATTATTTTTCCCCAGGGAGTTGGGGGTCCCCAGGGCACAGGGTTAATGCACATGCACCCTCCTCATAGATAATATACAGTGCCCCGGAAAGGTGGCAGTCCCCGAGGCATTGATAAGACTTGGCCCACCCAGGGGCACAATAAAAAGCACACTTGTGAGACTGCACTTGCTTTTTTTTTTTAAATCATGGCAAAATTCAAATTTGGCGCGATTTTTGCTGATTTAAAAAAAATACTTTAAAGAGTTTATTAGTCCCCCATGGGCCCCTGCACTAAGGATAGCAGGGTACGGTAATAGTAAGATTGGAGGAATCATTTGTTTATTTTTTATTTGTTGTACAATTATGGGAACTTGAAGAATACTTGATTCATGTTTTACATATTAAGGTGGTCATTATGACATTGGCTGTGACTGTTAAAGTGGTGGTAATACTGCCAACAAGCTGGCAGTAATTAGGGACAATTATTCCCATGGCAGTGATAACCTCCCATAGACAGCCAATGTACCACACCAACCGCCAGGGCATTAACCCCACTGACCACGGTGGTAGCCATCAACAGCCAGGTGGAATGACAAGGTACCACCCACCATAACATGACATAGCAAACCGCCATGATTTCTGGGGCGGTACCAATGCCATCAAAAGCCTGGTGGAAACACTGCACAGACAACAAAAGACTCACCATCAGAGACACAGAGAAGACCTGTGCTGCCACGGAACTAGAACTTCAAGTCTTCCCGATGTACTTCTATGCCATGGTCCACCAGGAATACCAACGCTGATGACGACGGTGAGTACAGCTGCCTAGCAGACAAGGGAGGGAAGGAGGAAAAGGAGAGTGACACACACACGCACAACACACAAAATTTACACACACCATACACACAACCAGCTGCAGAGAAAAACCAATGTCACAGGACCCATGTCTAATTAAAATAAGGACCACATTGAGCTTTAACTGATACTGTAATACGATGCCAACAGCCACCATATTGTCCATACAATAACAAAAACAGGTGTCCATGTCTAGAAATGGCCAATGGCCAGTCCAAAGTACAAAAGGTCCACATGGCCACAGGGCACAATCCAAGCGCCGACTTGATTCATGACAGTATCCGGACTCCACTGTGCAGGGGCATCATGTTGGAAATGGGCACACACCTCAGGGGGAAGGGGGGGTGGGGGGCACCTCAGGTGAAATGGGTAACATGCCCACTGGTACTGGAGGGGGTTCCTTGACCAATTGTCCCTTGTGGGGAGTGTAAGGCCACAGTCTCTGAAGTAGGGAACATGCCCACTAGTTCTGTAGGGGGCTCCTTGCCCAATTGTCCCTGGTGGGGAGTGTAAGGCCATAGTCTCTGAAGTGGGGAACATGCTCACTGGTTCTGGAGGGGGGTTCTTGCCCAATTGTCGCTGGTGGGTGGCCTACATGCTCTCTGCTGGAGGTGAGGGCTCCTTGCCCACTGATGGTGGAGGTGTGACCCTAGCTGCCTTTGCTGGAGGTGAGGGCTCCTTGCCCACTGATTGTGGAGGTGTGACCCTGGCTGCCTCTGCTAGAGGTCAGGGCTCCATGCCCACTGATGATGGAGGTGTTACCCTGGCTGCCTATACTGGAGGTGAGGGCTCCTTGCCCACTGCTGGTGGAGGGAACCTCTTGCCTCTCTTTGCTGGTGGAGTGGGATCCTTCCCTTTCTTGAGTGGTGGAATGGGATCCTTGCCTTTCTTGGGTGGTGGAGTGGAATCCTTCCCTTTCTTGTGGGGTGGAGTGGGATCCCTCGCTTTCTTGCCTCCACAACTAGGAGGTGCCTCCACTGTCCCCATCTCATATCCCTTGGTTTTCACCACCCTAGTCCTCCTTTTCTGAGGCAAAGGTGTGCTCTTACTAGGAGTGGCTGCTGTCACACTCAGGGGCCCCTTTGTGTCAGCAGCTGGGAGCCGAGGTAGACTGTTTGGCTGAGGTGCTGTGCTTGGTCGTTGGGACAAGGCTCTGACGGGCAGGATGGGGGGTGGAGGGGGAGGGAAGAGATCAAGATGGTCAAGGAAAAGCTTCTTAGGGACATTGGGGTGGAATGTGGGTGGAGGGATGGGTGTGGAGGCAGTGGAGAAGGTTGTGTGTTGGCTGTGTGAATGCTTGTGGCCTGCTGAAGTGTGCTGCTGTGTTTGACTGTGCTATTCTTGTTTGATGTTTTGTGTGCATGCTTGTCTGTATGTGTGCATGGATGGGTTGGGGTTGAGGAGACTGGGACTGGGAAGTGGTAGTTGGAGGGGGGACGTTAGGAACAGGGACATTGGCTGCCAGGAGAGAGGAGGCCAGAGCCTGAAACGATCTCTGTAGGATCAGAGTCAGTGTTGTCACCTCCTGTCTCCGCTGTGGTGCTCCCCTCGCCCTCCGTCCCACTGGTACCCTCTGCGTCAGTGGACTCTGCCTCCTGGATCCTGTGGAATGCACCTAACTCAGTCGCCGGTGCCCTTGCTCCTCCGCCAGATGATGCTAATGCACACATGGACAGGATGATGGAAGAAAATAGGGGGTTAGAAAAAGGGAGCACTGGGTCAATTACAGCACCAGAACCACAGATAGCATACACCTTGCCATCACACACAGGGATCACGATTGAGCACTATGCATCGCACTGGCATTCCATTGGCTAGGTACCACAGCAAGATGAGAGCCAACCACCACCAACTGTACCCCGCCTGTGACCCACTAAGCCCTGTCTGACCTGGAATGCCGCATAGCTAGATTACATGATTTTGCTGTACACCCATTTACCTTGAGCTGGACCGCACAGAAATGTCAGAGCTGACATAAAGGGGTACCCACTAACTGAAAACCACCACCCGGATCCCATGGCAGCCAACAAACATGGTTGTCAAGCTGACTGTACTCATCCTCTTGTGGCTGCTGTGCTGCCCTCAAGCGCCCATCCAACTCTGGGTAGGCCACCACCAGTATACGGGCCATCAGTTGGGTCAGGTTCCGATGGGCACCCTGCCCTCGTTGGGAGACCATTCACAGCTGGGCCTCTGCGGTCTTTTGGGCCCAGCGTCTCAGGTCCTCCCACCTTTTCCTACAGTGGGTGCTCCGCGTGCTGTAGAACCCCAGAGTTTGCAGGTCCTTGCCGATGGCTTGCCACAATAGCTTCTTCTGATGGGCCCTGACCTGCAGAGATGATACAGACAGGAGGACACCATTAAACATACAATTCAGCCTGTTGCACATATGGCCCACAAATACCATTGCCATCGCCACTGGCACACACATTACCCGACGCCCACCATGTACACTAGCATCAGAGATCCCCCTCAATTACACTCTGCTAACACACACATCTCCATGCAACCTTGTCACATGCATCGTGCCCATGGTGTTCTCACACGTTGGTCTGGAGGCCCATACAGCTGTTCATGCAGGGGTAGGACCCCATCCACCAGGCGCTCCAACTCCTCAAAAGTGAAGGCAGGGGCCCTTTCCCCGGTAACACAGGACATGGCAGGATCCAGACACAGGTCAAAGCAGCACATGCAGTGTAGGTGTTGTCCTGTGGAAAGTCAGGAATCAAGTGAGGTTTTAGACAGAAAATGGCGGTCACGTCCGTGGCGGTGTACACCGTCACCACCGCCGGTGATCCCCATTGACCACTGTACTCCATAGAGCCCCATTTTAGCCAATGAGGAGTAGCACGGCAGTGCAAGACCGCCTTCCACCATGACGCCCAACGCCGGCGGAGTTACCTCACTTCCACCTGTCCCTCCATACAGGACAGACGGTCGCCATTTTATGATGGTGGACAACATTTTGAAAATTGAGAACTACGTCATTGCTGTAAATTGCACATACATTGCCATTCACATTGTCCCATCACATTAATGCTCTATGTACACTGAGGTGGTAGTTCCATTGTTCAATTTGTGACTCCCTACTCACTCTTGTGCCCCTTAGATACCTACCACTGCGGATGAATAGGAGTACAGACTCCTTGTGGACTTGGCTACACTGGAGGACAGGCACATAATACTGACCTATAGACTGGACAGGGCCACAATCACAGAGCTGTGTGTACAATTGGAGCCTGATCTGATATCAGCTATCCGTCAGCCGACTGGGATCCCCTTCTTCAGTGCTCCATTTCCTGGCAACTGGATCTTTCCAAGTGACAATGGGCTTGGCAGCAGGCATGTCACAGCCAATGTTCTCAATCATGCTGGCAAGGGCTTTGTCTGCCTTGGTCAAACACATGTGCAACTACATCACTTTCCCCCAGGTTGAAGTTTTGGCCACGGTGAAGGCAGGATTCTACTCAATGGGACATATACCAAATATTATTGGGGCAATTGACGGTACACATACTGGGTTTGTCCCCCCCCGGGCCAATGAACAGGTGTTCAGGAATCGGAAGAGTTATCACTCACTCAATGTGCAAATGGTGTGCCTGGTTGACCAGTACATATCCCATGTCACTGCCAAGTATCCTGGGTCAGTGCTTGACGCCTTCGTCCTAAGGAATAACAGCATCCCAAATGTGATGGCACAATTACAGAGGCACAGTGTGTGGATAATAGGTGAGCCAGAGTCCCCACCCACTGTATGTCAGTGTATTCCTTCAGGACTCATCCCCCATACCATTGTGTAAGGCTAATGTTTGTACCTCAATACTTGCAGGTGACTCTGTCTACCCAAACCTATTATGGCTCCTGACCCCTGTGGGGAATCCTAAGACAGGGGTTGAGATTTGGTATAATGATGCGTATGGGCGAACCAGGTGAATCATACAATGTACCTTCTGCCTCCTGAAGGCCATGTTTGGATGCCTCCACCTGACAGGTAGTCAGTGGTACTCCCCTGAGAAGGTATGCCAGATAGTAGTAGCAGGCTGCATGTTGCACAACCTGGTCCTCAGATGACTTATGCCTTATCTGCAGGAGGAGGAAATGTCCCTGTGGCAGCAGTGGACCCTGAGGACAGTGAGGATGAGGAGGCAGAGGATGAGGATGTGGACAACAGAACATCAGTTATACGTCAATACTACAATGACACACAAGTGAGACAGTGGAACTGCCATTCCTCTGATTATTTATGTTTTCAGTGTGGCTGTAGCAGAATGGCATTCACTTCCTTTGTATTTCAACTGACTGTCACCCATGGCTTCTCATTTTGCAGATGTTGGTGTTGTAACAACTGTGTACTGATGTGATGACTGCAGACAGCTGCAGGTCATAATTTATATGGTATCACAGTGTTCAGGTCATTTGCACAAGATGTGACTGATTCCATATTTGCACATTTTCATTACATAAAACACTATCACTCAAGTTGTGTTCAAGGGTGTTTATTGTAGTGAGATTTATAGACAGAAAAGTGGAAAGTAATGGGGTGATGGTAGAGGTAAGTCCAGTGTATTGGCCCAGTCTGTTTGTTGCACAGGTACGGTTTCCTAGAGGCCATAGGAAGGGGAGAAAATTCAGTTCAAAGTGGACAAGGTGACAGGGAGGGACACAAGGGGGACATTCAGGAGGGTCTCATTTCCTGGCAGTGGTCTTGGTCTTGGCTAGTGTCTCGGGCTTCTGTCTGGGTCACAGGGAACGTTTATGGGGCGGTTCACCTTCTGTAGGGGGAGGAGTGCTGGGTGCCTATGGGTCCTGTGGCAGGGCCTTATGTCCATTAGCTGCAGCAGATGTGGTGTGCTGTTCACTTGACTGGCTAGTGGAAGAGGCCCGCTGTTGTGCTGTCCATTCCATCATGATGTTGGCCATATCAGCTAGCATCCCTGCTATGGATACCATGGTGGTGTTGAGGGCCTGCAAATCTTCCCTGATCTCCTGATGGTGTACCTCCTGCAGCCGCTTGTTTTCCTGCATGTTGTTAAGGATCCAGCCCATCCTGTTCTTGGATTGGTGGTAAGCCCCCAGAACATTAGTGAGTGCCTCCTGGACAGTCGGTTCCCTAGACCTGGCCTCCCCCTGGCACACAGCTGTCTTTGTATGTCCCTGTCTCCCTGTGCCTGTGTCCCCTGAATGGTGCACCCATTGCAACTGACCCCCAGGACCCTGATTGTCTTGGCTGTGAGGTGTAGACTGGGGTCCTTGTACAGGTGGGCACACTGCTGATTGACGTGTCTTGGGGACAGAGATGTGGAGATGGTGGGTGGGTGCTGTGGTGTTCGATACTGAGGGGGGAGGCTCTGTGGTGGAATTGGAGTGGGCTGGGGTGGCCGACTGACCAGTGGTCCCTGATTGGCCAGGTAGTTCATTGAGATCCAGAAGTCCAGAGTTACTGTTATTACTGGGGGCATCTTCTGGTGGGGACTGGAAATTTGTGGCACCTTCTCGCCACTGGGATTGGCTGGGGCACCTGCGGGGATATAAGTGATGTATTAGGCTTCAATTTCTGTGACATGTTGTACATCCCTAGCTTCCCCATTATCGTTGCTATTGCCCTGCCATCTTTGTTTGTGCATGGTGATGTATTGTGGGATTGTTAGTTCTCCAGGCTGTGCATGCTTTGGTGTTAGGTGTACATGCAGGACTGGGAGGGCTGTAAATGCATTGGTATGGCATGCAGGGCTTGGAAATGGGGTTAGTCACATGTGTAGGTGCACTGTGTGGGATGGAGTGACGTGATGGGAATCAGGGTGAGGGGGTGCAATGGCATGCAGGTTTGGGGGATGATGGGTAGCAAATATTAACCCATCAGTGTCCAGTCCTCCGGCTACTCCAGTGACTCCCTCAGGATGCAGGACTGCCAAGACTTGCTCCTCCCATGCTGTCAGCTGTGGGGGAGGAGGTGGGGGTCCACCACCAGTTCTCTGGATGGCGAGCTGGTGCCTTGCTGCCACAGAACGTACCTTCCCCCATAGGTCGCTACACCTCTTCCTGATGTCGTCCCTTGTTCTTGGATGCTGTCCCATGGCATTCACGCTGTCCACGATTCTTCGCCATAGCTCCGTCTTCCTGGCACTGGATATTTGCTCTACCTGTGCTCCAAACAGCTGTGGCTCTACCCTGACTATTTCTTCCACTATGACCCGCAACTCCTCACCTGTGAAACGGGGGGTGCCTTAGTCGGGACATGGGTGTTGTGTGGTGTGTGTTGTGCAGAGGGTGTTGAGTAATGTGGTGGGGTGTGGGATGTGGGGTGCGTGACGGATGAATGGGTGTTTGTGGTGTGTGTGTGTAGTTGTCTCTATGAGTTGCGTGGCTAGCTATTGCAGTCTGTTAGTGTTCGTTAAGGGTTGTGTGTGATGTGGGTGTATGTTTCATAGTGCTGTGGGTGGGTGAGTGTGGTGTGTGTATGAGTGTCAAGTGTGTGATGTTTGTTTTGTCCATTGTTGTGTTGTTTTGTATTTGGGTGGCCAAAGCAAATAACTCCATATTGATACTTTGGTGCTAGACCAGTCTAGCGCCAAATTTATGGAGTTAAAGTCATTTTTTGAAATGGAAACCTACATTGCCTTAATGAGATGCAAGGTAGGCGTTCCCGTGCAAAAAACGTCTATGTGGCCTTAACGTCATATTTATACTCCTGTGTAAAAATGGTTCACAGGAGGGAGGAGGGGTCAAAAAATGGTGCAAAGCTTGCTTTGCCCCATTTTTTAATGCCTGAGTCAGGGCAAGCGTTAGCTGACCTGTGGGCCTATTTCATTGGTGGAACACCATGGAATAAGCCTGCAGGTGCCCTCCCCAGGCCCCAGGGACACCCCCACCCACACCAGAGGTACAGCAGTGGATGGGGGATCCCATCCAAGGTAAGTACAGGTAAGTATTTTATTTAATTTTTTAAAGTGCCATTGGGGGCCCTGAAATGGACCCCCCCTACATGGCACTGGGTGCATTGGCCATGCCCAGGGGACCATGGTGCCCTGTGCCGGCCATTGGGGTGGTGGGCATGACTCCTGTCTTTTCTAAGACAGGAGTCATGTGGTATGGATTGTTTTGCATCAGAAAATGACTCTATGCAGGTTAGAGTCATTTTATTCCCTCTAACCTGCCTAACGTCATTTTTTGGTGCAAAAACCCCTTCTTCCATACTGCCTGCCCATCCCGACTAAAGTCATTTTTTTTGCCACTAGCCTACCCTTTGCATCGGCTTGCACCATTCCATAAATATGGTGCCCGGCTGGTGCACAGAAATGGTGCAAGCCGTTGCTAAACTTTTTGGTGCAAAACTGAGTTGGTGCAGTTTTGCACCAAAAAGTATAAATCAGGGCCTTTGTGTCTATGTTGTAGACTTGAATGTTGCTGCCTATTGTTTCCCTTATGTATATAATGGATGCTTATACTATCCATATTTTGTTTTTGAATATATGTAACACAATTTCCGCTCTGCTTTACTTCTTCCATGTGTGTGTGTCCATGTTTGTGCACGTATGCAAAAGTGTGCTTGCGTGTGTGACAGGGTTTTTGGGGGGCTACTATGATAGCTTCCAGGGGTAGTTTGAAAAGTCAAATTGTATGCTTACAGAGGCATTATGGAAAGATACATAATATTTACTGAGGCTCTGTTGAAAACTTGTTTGTTTAAGGAGCAATTTATGCATTTATGCGCAGTGTGAACACTTGTTGACAATGCAGAAAACTGCGTGAAAGGTTTACTGGGAGTTTCGAAGTGTGGTAACGGATTGTACACATATTGGGATATATAACATTGATACAGATGGTAATTTATGCACTTACAGTGAGTGAAATTACATAATGTTTGGATTTATTATTTAGATCAGTGGTTCCCTACCTGTGGTCCGCTGACCCCCAGGGGTCCATGACACATTCCAAGGGTCCCGATTCCCGGCCAACAGGAAGGCACTTCTCCAGCTGGGCCCTCTCGCTGTGTGTTTTTATATTTATTTATTACTTAATTTGTGCAGAAGTTTGAAAAGCATGTCATTGCAGCTTTTGGGGGAAAATAAAAGTGTCAAGATAACTCTGATGATTAATGTACATGCTGGGGGGAGATGGGCATTTTGTCTAGTGGCAGTTTTGACTCATCTAAGATAGGACGGATGGTTAATATGCCGGCTGCAAAGAAAGTGTATCATGCAAAGGACAGTAATTTATGTGCATAGCATAGTGGGTTACTGCTTTTGTCACAGATTCTGTTGTTGCTGTGCAGTTCATAAGTTACAGTTCCTAATCTAGCACACTGGGCTATGAACAGCAATAAAAGAGCTTCATGCAAACTGCATGGCACAAATGAGAAAGTTATGTCCCCCTCAGTCTTTCATTATTCTTGTGCTGCTAAAAAAGGTTTTTTTGTGTTCTACATTCTTAGTATTAAAGCCAACGCTAACCACTGTGTTATGTTCTGAATCCTGAGTTTGTGCCTCTACAGACCACACATTCTTAGAAAATGCCTACCAGTATGGATGAGATGTGAATCCTACACCTTGTAGTCCCCTGTAAAGTGCTCCAACACCCAACATTGGTATGAGGTGTGATATAAAACAAATGAATTACATGTGACAGGCTATGGAGAGATGAGAGGCTCTTATGGTTTTACCTCCTTTCACCACCACATAGTTATGTGAAAATGTTTTCTTAGATCTTATGTACCTAAAACATAAAGACAGAAATCACTTGGGAAATGAACAATCTGACTTGAGGATTCAGGTTTCCTTAACAAAAGTAAAGATTGAAAAGTTAGTTGCCGAGAAGCAGTGCCAACCTTCTTATTATAATTTTTCGATTTTTGCATATTATTTCAATATAAAATAATTATATCTTTGTGATTCGAGTATTTGTGTGGTGTGTATTTTTGTGAATTACAGTTTTAATGTTTGAAATTTAAATCGTACAAATTGCCTGGGGGTCCCCGGCTTCCAGTAGTGATTCAGTGGGGGGTCTCCGTTGGGAAACACTGATATAGATGGTTATAAAGGGCAATTACATGCAAAGGTATGGGCAAATATGCAATGATAGGGGAAATGTTGTCTCTTCAGCCTTCTATGTATTGATATTGCTCATTATGCTCCAAATCAATGATGTCAGGCATTGAGGTGTAGTAGTAGTAGTACTGATGCTGGGGTTTCACTGGAGGACTGGAACGGATTGGTCAATTATTGATTCTAGCAAACTGACTTCTGGCGACTTTTAGAGGAAGGAATACTAGAAATGTTGTGAGTTTCTAACATTCATGTGTGCTAACTACCCGCTATATTTGCCTATCAAGTTAAGGTCCCATTTACAATCGCCGTTAAAACCCATCCAGCTTTCGTTCATGGTTTTTGCCAGATGTGATTTAAAATGAAGCATTTGAACAATTTGTTTAAAAAATAGAACAAGATCTCTTGTTACGTTTACGTCCTGTGTGTTTCAACCAATGCCTCCATTAAAAATTGGACACCAAAAAATTAATGTTATCCAGGTGTGGTGTAATTACTTGGTATGCAATTTTCATTCTTTTTCGAGTTGCCCCTTCTAGAAGGGGCAACTGGGCACAATTGGACATTATTCCTCCTGGTCTGGGGTATGAAAAGTAGGACTGAGTCTATTAAGCATGCACTTCCAGCTGGTTATGATAGTTGAAACCTGTGCCAGTTTCCGATGATCCCATGTTGGGAGCAAATGGGTCTAACTTAGAATTCAACTTTGAACGCACACAAAAAATTGCTCTGAAATGGAATTAATGGACTACATGTAAATGAAGTCTAATTATTCTAACTGGTTGTTTGTGCTTTGAGCGGAAGTTCAACTTAAAAAACCGATTCCTACAAAATATTTTCTTCAAACCAATGTTGACAAATTATTTGGTTTTATCGGGTTGACTAAAGCAAACTGGGGAAAGTCTTTGTTTTTTTCCTTCTTTTTTATTGAGCGCATACAACCGAAAAAAGGAAAAACAGGCAAGTAGATATACATCATTAAGGATTTCTCACTTGCGATCAATATCAAAATATTAGGATTTATATAGCTAAACACCACTCAATACCTAGAGTGTATTGGAATGAGTTAAAATAATGCAAAGCTTTCTTTGGCATTTACATTCCAACCCTACCAGACTCTACCCTATCCATATAACGTCGACCTGGTATCCATTTCATAAAGTTCAATATGCATGAATCCTCCACAATACTTATTAGATCAAATCTTAGCAGCAAAATATAGTAAAATGCCATAATTTGAAGAACAGAAGCAGAAATGGGCAGATTAAAATTGCAAAAGAAGCAGCTGAGGGGCCCTGCTACAAAGTGGATTTAATAGATTTTGACATCTTGCTACAAACAAAGGACATGCGAACAGTTACAGTAAATTGCAGTTAGGTGAAGCAACCTCATATTCCAGTAAAGTGCTAAAGATTGCAGCTGGTGCTTGCAATACTGATTAAAGTGCAATAAAACAAAGTGGGGTGTTTTCCTTTATACTATCAGAATAAAGTGTCCCATGCCTAAAAACCCTGAATTGTTAAAACAACATGAACATAGTTCAGGTTTAATATGCAGTGTGCATAAAAGCTGAGTAAACACTTAGCGAAACATCTTAACGAGACATACCAAGCTCGATCTATTGAACATCTAGTAAAATAAACTGCAACGTGTGTCAAGAAACTTCCTAATGAGACAAACCAAGCTTGATCTATTGAACATCTAGTAGAATTAAAGTGCAACGTGTTTCTCCTGAAAAATAACTAATAATCTTGCATAATAAAACACTTAGCAGGAATTCCTAATAGGGCCAGCCAAGCCTGGAATAGCTTCAAGGGGCTCAGAAATGTGCCAGATAGCTACGAATATCCTATAGCCCCGAACCCGTTTTTTCAAAAGCTTCTTTTAATTTTTTAGTCCCTAACATTTTCCCCCACCATCGCTACAATGTGCGAACCTGACTAGTCCCCCAGTTTTGGAGCATCAAAGACTGGGCCACTATTAATGCAATTGAGATGATAAACTGCCCTGTCCTATTGAGTCTCCGAGTCTCCTTCGACACCCCAAATAGTGCTAGGCTGGCCTCAGGGATTATTGTAATTTGTACTCCTTTACCTGTAGCAGAGAATAGCCTCTCCCAAAAAATATCTTAATTTTGGACACAAATAAAAAATATGAAGCCAGTCCTTCCCATCAACCTGTTGGCAACGAAAGCACTTATCGGGGACGTCCGGATAAATACAAAGCAAGATGTTAGGTTGTAATATGCCAGCCATCGAGAGAGAAAGGACATTCTTTTATGATTTGCCACCCTCAACAACTTCTTCCCCATCTCTGAGATGACCTGCCAGTCATCCTCCAAACGTTTACATTGAGTTTGGTATAGATTTGCTTGAGAAACCCAGAAATAACTTCCTGACTCAGAGTGCCACATAGCAATCTGTTCCAGTGTCCGATGCCTGTCAGCCTGCTCTTAACCACTGACCACCTGACCTGGTGTGGTACCTCAGTAAAATCATAGGAATTCAAAGCTAAATGAGTTAGCTTCAAGGAAGGTCCACCTAAAGCTGTTGCTTTGACCCCCAAACTGCAAGGTTGTCTCAACCCAGGGTATTAATTTGCCCCTTGTCACAAAATCGCCTATCTTCTTAAATCCATGAAACAGCCAAAAAACATTGTAGTCCTCGATAAGGACAAACCAAAATAGTTACATTCATGAATCTGGAGGTAGTTGAAGCCTGCTGGAATCTGGTAAAATATATACAAAGCTGACATCCTGCTACCCAATGCCTGATATGTCTTGTCCCTTGTTTTCTTTGAGAACTTAACCGTTTTCATAAAAGCAGGCAAACTGACTGAAGATTCCAGCACCAATTTACTTAGAAAGAAATTGTCCAATAATCCTCCGACTTCAAGCAATCTTCCTGCTAGATTCAGAAGCCACACATGATAATACGTCCACATATGAGGGAGTGTCAGGCCACCCTGAGCCTTTTCAATGTGCGTATTTAACTCTAGGGGCCTTATTCCAAATAAAACTTCTAAAAAGAGAATCGAGTTTCTGAAAATTGGTGTTATTAATTTTGATAGGGGCATTGGAGAATTAGAACTAGGGAAGATTACCAGTGACATATATTCCTACATACCTAAATGGACATTGATCCCCAGCCTGTTATTGAAAGAAAATAGGTAGTTCCTCAACCTGTGCACTAGAAAGCAAAATTTCCATCTTGCTTTGGTTCCCCTTGTACTGCCCAATGCCAGTATATTCCTACAACAAATCAAAATCCCCCTGTACATTCACTTTATTGGTTTAAGATACAAAATCATATCGTCGGTGAAAGATTTTAATTTGGACATCCCCTCCACCGGTGCAATTATCCCTGCTGCACTATGAAGTTTCACTGCTAATAGTACAATAAAAAAAGGCAAAATAATATTGGCGACAGGGGCCATCCCTGATGAGTACCCCTATTGATGAACACCTTACCCACAATACTAGAATTAACTAGTTTTTATTGGGATCAGGAGATAGCTTAGCATTCTCAGTTGCAGGCCTGTTCCCCCGTCACATATTGACTTTTAAACGACTTAGCTTGCTCTGTTTTAACATATTCATGTAATTATTTCTTCCAAAATGGCTGCTATGTTTATAGCTAGGAAGATGTTTTAGTTTCACATCATCAGTGCCACCCTGCAAAGGCATCACTATCAGCGTCAAAGATAAATGAGATATGTAGGCATTTTTATTATGTACTTCCTACTTTCGTATGACAGTAACATTAATTACCTTTTTAGGGAATTGTTTATTTAATTGCCGGTCAAGCATGCCTTCTTATCTATTGTTTGGGAACGTACCTGCGTCAGGTTTCCTACAAGATCCATATAAATACATCTCACACAGACAAGATTATCAGAGTGATACCTACCAGATGCCATCAACGCTATTTATGCTACACGTCGCCTTGATGCAGACCCCGCCTTCGTGTCACCACAGAGTCTGATCTAGAGACCTCATTCTAAGGTAATGAAGATTGGGGGTTCTTCTCATGGACATGGTACTGGCAGATTAGGTTTAACACACCTAGCTCTCTTTATGTTAGAGATTAGGTTCATCATGCTAGGGTATTAGGGTTTATTTCACACCTATTTTACATCTCATGTTATTGCAAGATGGTGGGGATCTTTATATTCATGACTCTCGTTTTTACCATTCTGTTTCTTGCATTGTGCATTGTCCTAATCACTGCAACCCATGCAATTCATAGTAGATTGCAGTTTTGTTAATAAAACCTGTTAAAAACTTTACTGCATCTCCATCATTGCCTGTGTGTCACTGAGACATGTTGCTCATTTGAGAAGAGGGTAATCTCTGTTTAACCACAACTCCCCTGAGATGCTGCACTCTTTAGTCTACGTGTAAAGGCTGTCACAAAATCATCTTTTACTATTTGGATTTTTGGTGAGGTACTGCTTGTGAGCCGGAAGGGTGGGGCAGACAGTTGCGACTTGTTGTAGGATTAGCCTAGACACTTACAAACAAAAGTGGTGTCATCCCTAAACCAGCAGTCTTGCCTAGAGCAAGAGTCCACCTGCAACACCTGGCCTGTGCTCCCTGATATAAGTTGTCAAGTTTAGTAGCAAATTTCTGATGAAAGTCAAATAAAAAAAAACTGTGTAATAAAGTATCCCAGTTAATCAGGTCGAACGCCTTGTCAGCATCGACCATAATTGTTGCTGCAGGCGTTTTGTTACGCGAGAAGAAATCTATCACATGGAGCAAGAAATTTGTATTTGCAGCCATGAGGCAAGTGGCCACAAAACCGCTCTGCTCCTTATGAATTAATGCTTGTAGCCTATATTTTATTGAGGAGCTAATAGCATTAAGCAGACTAATATGTCTGTACGAGTTCACATTCAATGAAGATTTGCCTTTTTGAACAAAACTGACTATAATGGTTTCCTTAAAGGAAAGGGGGACTACCCCCCTTCCTTTATATGATTAAATAGTTCAGTTAAAAAGGGCACAAAATTGTGTGCGAATAGTTTATAAAACTTGGAAGTGAAGCCTTCATTGCCACACACGCTTGCATTGGGCATTTTACCTACAACGTCAAAAACCTCAAGTTCTGTTATTTCCCCCCACACTGCTGTGGATAAGGAATGCAAAAGTTGCGGCAATATTAACAAACTAAGGGCCAGATGTATGAAGAATCCACTTTGCGATTCTCTAATTGCGATTTTTAAGAAATCGCTATTTCTGATTTGCAAAATGGTATGTATCATATTTGCGATTCGGTAATAGCGATTTCTTAAAAAATGCAAATGCTATTACCAAATCGCAAATAGCGATTCTGAGCCCATTCGCACCTATGGGCCTGTAGGCCCATATTTGCGAATTCTTTGCATTTCCCAAATTGCAAATTCCTAACTGGAATTCGCAATTTGGGAAATGCAAAACCCCAGGGTGCTAGGGTCCTAAGGCCCTGTCTGCTGCACCCCAAAAATATATTTCAGGACATGTTAGGGGCACACATGCCAAAGGGGCATGTGTGCGTTACATGTCAATTTTAAAAATGCATTTTTAATGCATTTTTAAAATTTGCACATGGTTGGTGGTAATTGTGATTCGTTAATGCCCAATTCGCATTAAGGAAAAGCTTGATACATGTGCATAAGAAATCGCAAATAAGGATTCCTTATTTACGATTTCTTATTTAGAGAATCGCAATTTGCGATTCTCTAAACGGGGTCGCAATTTTAAGGAATCGCTATTTTAGCGAATGCCTTTCATACATAATGAAAGGCATATTTGCATTTGCAAACGGCCATTTGTACCGTTTGCGAATACAAAAACGCTTGATACATCTGTCCCTAAAATTCTGCACTATACAGAGACAATGAATATCTAGTTTCATGTAGCTGCCTGATTTGCATATGGCTGGGTTCAAACTGGGGTGGCATGGTGAGCAAAATAATGGATGGATTAAACCCAGATCTGTGACTGGGGGTGAATGTTTGATTGGTTCCGCATTCCGTCCATCAAATTACGCTATCCCACAGCGTTTGTGTTTTGCTTTGCTTTTGCCGCCCTAAGTGCGCCGGGTATGCCCAGACGCGGGTCCCGGGCTCACTGTGCCACTGGATTCAAGCTAGCCTGGCTGAAGAGGGGTGAAACCCCGAAACTGGTCCCAGGATGCTTGTTTCCGGTCCAGGGAGAACCTGGCCTGGCAGTTCGGGCTGGACTGTTCCCATGAGGAACAGGGTCAAGACTGATTTGCATATGGTTGGGTTCAAACTGGGGTGGCATGGTGAGCAAAATAATGGATGGATTAAACCCAGATCTGTGACTGGGGTGAATGTTTGATTGGTTCCGCATTCCGTCCATCCAATTACGCTAACCCACAGCGTTTGTGTTTTGCTTTGCTTTTGCCGCCCTAAGTGCGCCGGGTATGCCCAGACGCGGGTCCCGGGCTCACTGTGCCACTGGATTCAAGCTAGCCTGGCTGAAGAGGGGTGAAACCCTGAAACCGGTCCCAGGATGCTTGTTTCCGGTCCATGGAGAACCTGGCCTGGCAGTTCGGGCTGGACTGTTCCCATGAGGAACAGGGTCAAGACTGATTTGCATATGGCTGGGTTCAAACTGGGGTGGCATGATGAGCAAAATAATGGATGGATTAAACCCAGATCTGTGACTGGGGGTGAATGTTTGATTGGTTCCGCATTCCGTCCATCCAATTACGCTATCCCACAGCATTTGTGTTTTGCTTTGCTTTTGCCGCCCTAAGTGCGCCGGGTATGCCCAGACGTGGGTCCCGGGCTCACTGTGCCACTGGATTCAAGCTAGCCTGGCTGAAGAGGGGTGAAACCCCGAAACCGGTCCCAGGATGCTTGTTTCCGGTCCAGGGAGAACCTGGCCTGGCAGTTCGGGCTGGACTGTTCCCATGAGGAACAGGGTCAAGACTGGTTTGCATATGGCTGGGTTCAAACTGGGGTGGCATGGTGAGCAAAATAATGGATGGATTAAACCCAGATCTGTGACTGGGGGTGAATGTTTGATTGGTTCCGCATTCCGTCCATCCAATTACGCTATCCCACAGCGTTTGTGTTTTGCTTTGCTTTTGCCGCCCTAAGTGCGCCGGGTATGCCCAGACGTGGGTCCCGGGCTCACTGTGCCACTGGATTCAAGCTAGCCTGGCTGAAGAGGGGTGAAACCCCGAAACCGGTCCCAGGATGCTTGTTTCCGGTCTAGGGAGAACCTGGCCTGGCAGTTCGGGCTGGACTGTTCCCATGAGGAACAGGGTCAAGACTGATTTGCATATGGCTGGGTTCAAACTGGGGTGGCATGGTGAGCAAAATAATGGATGGATTAAACCCAGATCTGTGACTGGGGGTGAATGTTTGATTGGTTCCGCATTCCGTCCATCCAATTACGCTATCCCACAGCGTTTGTGTTTTGCTTTGCTTTTGCCGCCCTAAGTGCGCCGGGTATGCCCAGACGTGGGTCCCGGGCTCACTGTGCCACTGGATTCAAGCTAGCCTGGCTGAAGAGGGGTGAAACCCCGAAACCGGTCCCAGGATGCTTGTTTCCGGTCCAGGGAGAACCTGGCCTGGCAGTTCGGGCTGGACTGTTCCCATGAGGAACAGGGTCAAGACTGATTTGCATATGGCTGGGTTCAAACTGGGGTGGCATTGTGAGCAAAATAATGGATGGATTAAACCCAGATCTGTGACTGGGGGTGAATGTTTGATTGGTTCCGCATTCCGTCCATCCAATTACGCTATCCCACAGCGTTTGTGTTTTGCTTTGCTGCTGCCTGTAATGTTGTACAATGATGGAAGCAACTTCCTCTTTCTCAGATACATCCTTTGAGAGGCCGGATTCTTAATTTTCCTAAAAACAGATGTGTCATGCTTAATCCACAAGGACCAGGCTAAGAATTTTCCAATCTGCTGGCTCTCCTCATACAGTTGTTGCTGATAAGCTTTAGAACTATTAATTTTTTCTAGTAGAAAAAAATCCCGTAATTTTGTTTAGCCTCCTCCCTACCCCTCACAACAGATCCCTTACCTTCTGAGCTAATAACGGCCCTCCAAGTACAATCAACCACTAGATTTAACTCCTTTAGTTGCCTTAAATGCTCTTTCTTTTGATTGGCTTTGCTGGCAATGATGCGGCCACGTTCCGTGTCCATGAAAACCGAAAACAGCAAAGTCATGTTTCTATTAATTCAAAAAACTCAGATATGAATGCCCGTATGTCTTCAAGCCATATCTGATTGGTTAATGAAGCCCTATCAAGCTGCACCTAAATTCTGTTCTGGTAGGAGCAGCTAATTCTACTGAGAATGACACCCCCGAATGGTCCCAGAAAGCCTTCGCCCAAGTATCTGACTCAACACTCTTAAGGAACTTAGGGGCATATTTATACTCCGTTTGCGCTAAATTTGCGTCGTTTTTTTAGACGCAAATTCGGCGCAAAACTAACGCCATATTTATACTTTGGCGTTAGACGCGTCTAGCGCCAAAGTAGGAGGAAAGAGCGTAATTTTTTTGCGTGAACGCCTTCCTTGCGTTAATGAGATGCAAGGTAGGCGTTCCCGTCTAAAAAAATGACTGCGACGCAAATGCGTCGAATTTATACTCCTGGGCAAAAATCACGCCCGGGAGTGGGCGGGGCAAAAAAACCCGCATTTGCGCCTCTTTTTAACGCCTGGGTCAGGGCAGGCGTTAAGGGACCTGTGGGCTCAAAATGAGCCCACAGCTGCCCTCCCATGCCCCCAGGGACCCCCCCTGCCACCCTTGCCCACCCCAGGAGGACACCCAAGGATGGAGGGACCCATCCCAGGGACATTCAGGTAAGTTCAGGTAAGTATACATTTTTTTTTTTTATATATATTTTTTGGGCATAGGGGGGCCTGATTTGTGCCCCCCTACATGCCACAATGCCCAATGACCATGCCCAGGGGACATAAGTCCCCTGGGCATGGCCATTGGGCAAGGGGGCATGACTCCTGTCTTTACTAAGACAGGAGTCATGTAAATGGCGTCTGGGCGTCGTTAAAAATGGCGCAAATCGGGTGGAGGCGATTTTTTTGCGTCAACCTGACTTGCACCATTTTAAGACGCCCTAACGCCATTTTTCCCTACGCCGGCGCTGCCTGGTGTACGTGGTTTTTTTCCACGCACACCAGGCAGCGCCGGTCTGCTAGCGCCGGCTAACGCCATTCAATAAATACGGCGCCCGCATGGCGCTTCAGAATGGCGTTAGCCGGCGCTAAACATTTTGGCGCTAAACTGCGTTAGCGCAGTTTAGCGTCAAAAAGTATAAATACGGGCTTTAAGGAACTGGGCGACCAAAAAAGAAAAATCAAGCCGGGACGCACTTTGAAAGCATTGTGAGAAACATGTGAATTCTGCTTCACCAGGATGCTCAGCACTTCAAGGATTCAAAAGACAGAAATCTTGTTTTAGCGCAGAGATTGCTTTCTTAGTCTTAGGTTTCAGGCGTTTTTTAAAATACCCCCTCAAAGATCAGCGGACATTCTGTCCCCATGGTGATATTGTGATGGATAATGAGATGATCTCACTGCTAATAGGGCCATAGTAATTCACCAGATTTAAGAGGGAACCATGGGCCACAGCCATCTACCACAAGGATCCCTGATCACTTCCTTTACTTCCCAATCAATACCAGTGGCTAAAAAAATTGCTACGCCTCTTGCTGTCACCCCATCTGAAGCGAAGTACGCCTGAGAATACCTTTTGGGAATAAAAATCTTTTTTTGTGCATGTTTAGGATACCATTTGCATTACGGGTCACATTTGCAGTATTAAAATTCTAGAATCTGCAGCGCCAGCTCTGCTAACACCTTTTGATCCATCTACTTAGTATAATTACTGAGCAGCAAGGTTGCAACGCAGTGCAAATAGACATTAAAAACAGAAAGCTGCATAACGGCTGGTAGCCTTTGCCATACAGACTTCATGGTGCCAAGGCACGAATTGGAGCGCAGCAGTAATGTCAAATACCTTGATAACGTTTGTTCCCAGCAATTGAACAACAACAACAAAAATTAGCATACAGCCAGAAAACATTATAAAATAACAAAGTGCATAGCATATAGTGCATACTAAAACCCCCAATTTTTTAACATATGAACCCCGTAATGCCCCCTCCCCTTTCAAGCTGGGGATTCCGCATCCGCATCGGTTCCATTAACTGGCTTTCGTGGTGCTTTTGAAAAGAAAATGTTGCCCTTTATGCATTCATGACTCTGCACTGCCCAGACGGTTAAAACTACATGCAAGAGGGCCCAGGGTTGGACAAAACATTGGAGTGAGCTCTGGGAAAAAACTTTGCTCCCCCACAGTAAAGTGCCACATGCATAACATCCAACCTGTCCAAACAAATAACAGAAACGGTTGATAGCACCAATTGGGGAGAGGG
Source organism: Pleurodeles waltl (assembly GCF_031143425.1). NCBI lineage: Eukaryota > Metazoa > Chordata > Amphibia > Caudata > Salamandridae > Pleurodeles > Pleurodeles waltl. The sequence goes on from NC_090450.1 coordinate 168,451,230, forward strand.
ACCGATGTCTATTACCTTGATGTCCTTTTTTCTATGCTCCCACAGAAAGAATCAACAGCAGCAGAAACAGCGCAAAAGGCATTCAAAAGTACAATGTTGATAACAACTAAACCCAGATGATGGTAGCTTAACATCAAATGGTACAGGCAGGCTTAATCAACACCAATCATTTACTTAGTACATTAACGGCAAAAACAAACAAAGTACCTCGTGCATCGACCTTAAAGAATCTTAAACAGCCAACCTCAGAGCATAATCAGCAGCAATGATTCACATATTGAGAACCACTCTGTGCATTGTGCAGAAAAACTGACATAGTGCGACATAACGTAATAGACACTGAAAAAGCACTAAGCGCACAATACATCGCACCTAAAGTTTTTAGACATGTGGGCATCAAGATGGCATGTCCCCCACTGGTGCAACCCTTAGTGACTAGTACCTCCGTGTCCTATTCCCCCGAAACTTAATCAACAGCAACACTTCACCTAGTGCAAAAAAAACCCTTAAGAAAGAACAAAGTGCATCGAGCACAGACCTCGAGCATCCTAGCCATTTGCAAATGATCAAATGTACAGTTAGTAAACTCTTAAACAGACCCCACCCAGTCTCAAAATTCCTTGTCCACTCCATTAACCGGGCCTCGTCCATTATGACTTATTAGCTCTATGCCTTCTTCAAAAGGGATTGTGCCTCCTCTAAAGTCTTGCATAAATGAAATTGGCCTCTAAGCAGGACCTTTAGCTTCAATCGTTGTACTGGCAAGGCCTGAGCACCAGCAGCTCGAAATAGACAGATTAGCCTAAGAAAGTCTCTTCTCTGGCGAGCTGCCACTGTTGACATGTCAGAAAACACTCAGAACTGTCCCTTATTAGGCATGGCAAAACTTCTGTTTTGGATTGCTTAAACAAGGATCTGCTCCTTGATGCAATAGTTTCTGAAATTAACAATAATGACAGGAAGCTGCTTGAGTGGGAAAGACGTTGGGCTGGGACCCGATGTGCCTGCATAATGGTAAGGTCGGGGGGGGGGCATCCTCGTGGATATATAATTGAATCATGATTTCTAGTGTCTTCCACTTCTTCAGGAACCACAAAAAAAGAAGTGCAGGTGATATCACAGAGCATAGTACCCCAGGTCATCCACCTTATTCTGAGAGGTCACCAGCTTCTTTTGAATAGTTTGTCTCTATCCCATAGGACTGAGCAATCCTCAAGATCCGACACCCTTTGCTCTACTGCCTGCAACCACTCATAGATCTGTGAGATCACTTCTAATTTGCTCAGTCCTTGATGTAGAATCGCAATCTCAGCAGCCTGAGATGACTTACATTCGCGAATCTTGGCCAGAATGATTTCAAAACATGAGATGAAGCAAACCTAAATAGGCTTGTTGAATGATGTAGTGACAGACGTAGTGTTTTTTTTCAGACAAATGCTGTTGGCCCCTATTGTTGTTTGCACCTCGTCTAAGAATTGTACTACCCCCAATGACTGACCTGGAGTGGATAATCCCAAAGATGGCTCCTTCAACTCTACAGATTGATTCTGTGTGGTCTATGGCTGCAACTGCCCAAAACTAGTCCCAAGCTCATATGGCAACTCTCCAGTTGAACCTGAGGACCTGGAGGACCCGGAGGACCCTGAAAAAGACCCCTGCGGTTCTGGGGCACCTGCCACTTCCAGCCCACTCTTAGGATGCTTAGTGAATAGTGGATAGTCCCTGTGACCTTTTTTCCAGTCTTCCAGAAACACCCAGATCACAGGCTGGTCACAGGAGCCACAACCTGGCCCCTTCCTGAGCCATCACCCGTGTCCTCCTCCTTCTCCACCAAGCCTTCTCCACGTTCTATACCATTGGAGTTAGGAGCAGCTAGTTGCGTATGCACCTTCTGTGAATCAATGACTGATGTGGATGTCTTGTCACAGAAAATACCCCCAGGACTTAATGAGGCCTCAGGCTCAAGCTTGTGATTCTCCATTGTTATTGCTCTCTCCACATTCACACTGGGAAGGCTGTCTCTAAACGTTGTCTCTAAACGAGTGCGTGCCTGTGCTGCTGTCTCTGCTTTATGTGCGAGGGACGTGTTGATAGCAAGGTGCCCCCGTGGATGCTTCTGCCTTATGATGACCTCATCCTCTCTCTCCACACTCCACTTGATGTCAAACTGCCCTAAAGTTGTCCTTAAGGAAGGGACATCCCCTGCCAAAAACTGCAAGACTGTAAGTGTAAATCTGTGAAGGTAAGCCAGGTACCCTCCATTCGGGGATATCTGATTCACCTGCCTCGACTCCTCATGGCAGGGTGCCCTAATCCCCACTGTGAGGCACCTTGATCATAGGGCTTCACACAAAATCCACTTTGCTTTAATTGCTCTTCGCACCTGGGAAGAGACGCTGGACTCTAGGTGGTCCAGCTGCCTATTACAACCCGAGGCAGCCTCAGCAATCCCAAACGTCAAGATTCCATCATGGCCATCATGCCTCTAATCAGCCTGCCTACAGAGATTCGGACTTTAGAGACACAATAGTCCCACCACCATCCTCACAGCCTCCAGCGCTTGTAAAGATACAATGGTTTGGCTATTCAGAAAATTCAAGTGTAAATTTAATTCTAAATTGTAACTTCCATGTCTCCATGAAACCTAAGGGCATGGGGGCTATTCACAACTGCATTTTTTAGTACTACTATAGTACTACAAAATGCTATTCACAAACTGCATTTTTAGTACGTTTAGTAGTATTGCAAAATGCATGGGGCTATTTTCAAAGGTAATTTATACGTTTGAGTAGTTTACACTTGTAACTTACTCTTACACTATTGAGTAACTTTGCTACTTTTGCCTATTCAAAAAACTCACTCAATTCGAGTGTAAACATACTCACAGAATGCAAGTATATAGTTATTCAAAGTGGAACCATAAATAGCATATGTAAAGTAATCAAAAGTGTAAGTTACCTTTGTGAATAGCTGCTGCAGTTTGTGAATAGTCCCACACCCTTAAGTTTGATGGAGACGTGTATGTTACACTTTTAGAGTACATGTACACTCAGAATTTGTCAATAGCCTAATAGTAGTAAACATACTCAAAAGTGTAAATTACTCAAAAGTGTAAGTTACCTTTGTGAATCCACTAATTTGTCTGGCACTGGCTCTCAGCCGTTTGGCTTTGTCAATGCACGTTTTACATCTTTTTTATACGTTTTTGTTCAACTTTATTGTTGGGAAAATTGCTAAGCCTTTGCAAACACAAAATAAATGGTCAAAAAGAAAAAACATATTGTTTAAAAAAAGCATACATTGCTATTGCAGTTCTTATCACCGAAGAATGCCTTTATGCACAGTGAGATTAGCAAATGAATGGAGAGGATTTATCCATTTCCCATGATGTGTCCTGGTGTGGGTGTAAAACAAATGAAAAACCAATAGATGAAGAGCGATGGACGAAAGCTCTTTCAAGTATGAACGTTATGCATCTAATTTTAGTGAAATGCAAAAATGCTGAGCACAGTTTAATAGGACAATTATTAAGAACAGCATTTTCCCATAGTTGTATTTTTGGTGCTAAATATTCTGTATTACCCCTAACACTCTGTTAGCTTTGATGATTTGATGGATCATTGTGGCACACCAGTTGTGTTTAGCATTCAAAAGAACAATAGTTTATTTAATTATTTAAAAAGTATTTTACTTACAGCATGATATTTAAAGTGGACTGGCACACATTGAAACTAAAGAAATATCAAGGAAGAGACAACATATGATCAAAGAATTAGACGGTAATGACATGTTTAGGTCTCCCATAAAACTGTATTGCTTTTGAAACAAAGAACAGCTGGCGATTAAGAGATTGAATTGGACATAGGAATTATAGGGCTTCTCTTCAGTAGCCTCAAAGGCATCTTGTTGTTTTTATTACATTACTTCCAGACAAAGGCTAGGTTTATACTTTAGTTTTTAAAGTGTCTTCTATTTCCAAAACAATAGTGTGCGTCTGTGTTTTTCTGTCTTTGATGTTAGTCTGCAAATGGAAGGGTTATCATCCCGTGTTTGCATCAGCACTGCGATAAAACGATGGAGTCACAAACCCATGAAAGAAGAGGGTGAAGGAGGGGGTGGGGTCATAGTTGAAAGGAACGAAAATATAGAACAACAAATTAACCCCTAATGTAAAAACACTAAATGGCAGATTTAAGAGCCTCCAAAGCCCTTGCAGCACATGTAGAAGAAGCAAAATGCCGTGGATGATTGTTAATGTGCAGGAAGGTACCCTTCCTGCACATAAAAAACCATTTCAAAATGACGCTTTGGTACTTCTATGTGGGCTGCATTTTGTAGCACACATAGAAGTGCCAAATCACCAGTACAGATTGTTTATATGCAGGAAGGTGTCCCTTCCTGCACATAAACAATCTATCCCCTCAACGCAGACACCCTTGTACTATGGTGCAAGGATGCTTGCATTGGCGCAGGCAGCTGAATTCAACGGAGGCGCAAGTGGGCACGCAGGGGTGCACTGTATTCCTGTAAACATGACGCATACCAGTGTTTCAAAACTGTGCTGCTATTTTTGGTGCAGCACCGTGCTGCTCTACTTTGGCATAAATCATGGCCTAAGTACAATAAACGATGCTCCAGACATTATTGGAAAATCATATGAGATAACTTAAAAAGTTTTGTCAGCAGAGCGCTATCGGTTTTGTAACCATAACAGTATATTTTAACCTTCCCTTTGAAGCTCACCAAACATCTTTCTTAAATGGTAATATCTCAAAAATGGTTCAACTGATTTTCATCTAAGCAATTAAGTCATTCTTCTGTGCAAAGTTACATGCCATGTTGTAATTTCCTTCACCATTTTTGTTGACAGCAAAGTTTCCTATTGAAGTTACTATAGAGAATGCTATCTTTTATACAAAAGTTAACATTCTGAAACAAATTCAGATTTACTTTTTTCAGGAAAGTTTTGTGCAGATTTGGCTAACAAATTAAAAAGTTACTCTGGCTAAATCAACTTTGTTTTTTTTATATAGAAATAACAATGTTTCCTAAGTATAAATATTTTCAACCTTTTGTTCTTTCTTTTAATTTCTATGATTTTTAATTGTTTTATACCATATAATGTCCTTTATTTTGGTATGATATATATATATATATATATATATATATATATATATATATATATATATATATGTACATTTTAATAGTATCACAGTAATTTCTCAATACTTTCTTGTGGATTGATGTAAAGAGGAGTGGTATGCTTTGTTCAGTGATGTGGAATACTTTAGAGTCGAGTACAGTAGAGTAGAGTAGGGTGGCACACAGTAGAGTAGATTAGAGGTGCTTGGAGTAGTGAAGAGGAGTGTCAAGGCATAGAGTGACATACAGCAAAGTGGCATATAGTACAGAGGTGTTGAGGAAAGTGGGGTATAGAGAAGTGGGGTAAAGTGAAATGGGATATAGTAGAGAGGCATAGAGTAAAGTGGTGTAGAGTACAGTGGCATAGAGTAGAGAGGTGTAGAGTGGAGTGGCATTGTGTGATGTGGAGTGGGTAAGGTGGTGTAGTATGTTGCTGTGTGAAGTGGAATGAGGTAGATTAGAGTGGTGTACTGGCTGAGCGTAGAGTGGAACACTTGTTTTTTTTTGAGCTTTTGGTACTTGCTTGGTTGCAGACGCTGACGTGACGTGAGTATGTGAGGAGGAGAGGAGGCGTGGAGGTGTAGTGGCGTGCTCGGTGCAGCTCGGAAACTGCATGCTACCCCTCCCCCCAAGCTTCACTGACGAACACGGCCACATTCTGGACCGAGGTGTCAATCCTAGGTGCCCTTGCCGGTGCTGGTGCCAGCTCATTCAGTTGCCGGAGTTCGCAGCAGTAGGGAACAATTAAACCAACGATGCAGGAGGAAGAGCCATGAGCACTTTCCAGCCGGTAAATTCTGGTTTCTTCCAGCTGTAGTCCAGCGGCAGGAGGTGGATGTGGCAGAAGGAAAGCCGCAAGGAAAGCCGAGAGCAGTGTGCATCGGCTGCACGCGGTATTTAACAGCCGCAGTTTTGGAAGCAAGAAGATGCGGCTGGACAACTAGCCATGAAGAAGGACGGAAGGAAGTGTGTGGTCAGGTGTGCAGTGTGTGGCACGCATGAGCTCCCTCCCCCGTCTTGGATTTCTGGGGGGGTGGGGTAGCAGCTCAGCCCAGCAGCTCAGCAGCAGCAGCTGTGAAAAGAGTGTGCCCCCCAGTCTGGTGGCCAGAGTGAAGTTTGGGGAACAGATAGGTGTATGTGGGTGGTGCAAGGCGGGCCCCTAAGTGCCCCTAAGCACCCCTAAGCACTTCTGAGTATGCCTGAGTACTTCTGAGTACAACGTTGGCTCTCTAGGCTTCAAAGGCTCTCCAGTCTTCTAGGCTTCAGCTCTGTCTCAGCCTTGTGTGTGGAAGTGGAGTCTCTGCCATTTGTTTATTGATCCACGTTTGGCCTTGACACTGCTCGCCGCATGCTGGACGTGATTTGCGAATGAAGAAATGAGGAAATGAAGTGGAGTTACTGGTATGAACAGCCTGGAATGTGGAGTGTGGAATGTGGAGTATGGAGTGCGGAGCCGAGATTGTGAACCCTCTACAGCCCAGTGACATTAAAGTGGAGAGGTGAAAATGGGGAAGTGCATGGCGCTGCAAATAAGGGACTGAATTACGTCTGAATAAGAGCACTGAAGGACCTGTAAAGAACCTAACTTGGGGAGAAGGTGAAGTTTGAGCTGAAACCCCCTGTGGTGGTGCGGAAACGGTTGACACTAGGTCAGTGTGGCCTGCGCTTCCTAGATCTACCAGGAGGGCTGTCCTTCCCAATTGCTGTCTACCTCCCAATTGCTGTACCAAGAGTCTTGCTGAGAGTCACTATGATTGGTGATTGGTAATTGATCTGTTTGTCCTCTGGAAAATACACTTATCTTTTCTTCTAATGAACCAAGGTGCTCTCCTTATTCTCCTTGCCAAGGTACTGGTAGAGGGCAAGGAAGCCCCGTCTTCGCAAGGATGACTGCTAAATGCATATGAAGGAGCAGGACTTTTCTTAGTCGAGCATGCAAAAACAGTAAGGTGGTCGTTATGACACTGGCGGTGACTGTTAAACTGGTGGTATTACTGCCAACAGGCTGGCGGTAATTACAGACAAATTATGACCATGGCGATGAAACCTCCCATAGACAGCCAATGTACCACACCAATTGCCAGGGTGTTAACACCACTGACCACGGCAGTAGCCATCAACAGCCTGGCGGACAACAAGGTACCGCCCACCATATCATGACATAGCAAACTGCCAGGATTTCCGGGGCGGTACCAACGCCATCAAAAGCCGGTGGAAACACTTCACAGAGGACGAAAGACTCACCACCCGGGACACTGTGGATTCCACCGCCGCCATGGAACACGAACTCCAAGTCTTCCCAATGCTCTACCATGCCATAGCCATCCTGGAACACCAACACCGACGAAGCCACCTAGCACACAAGGGAGGGAGGGAGGAAAAGGAGAGTGATACACATACGCACAACTCACACCATTCACACACACAACATACCCAGAACCAGCTGCAGAGTAAAACGAATGTCACAAGACCCACGTTAAAGGACAACAATTAGAATGTACGAACACTGTAATTTGCTGCCAACAGCCACCATAATGTAAAATTAAATGCAAATGCAGGCAGCAATGTCCAGATTGGGCCCATGGCCAGTCCAAAGTACAAAAGGGCCACATGGCCACAGGGCACAGTCCAAGGCCCAACTTGACTCCTGACACAATCCAGACTCCACTGTTCAGGGGCATCATGTTGGAATTGGGGAGGCATCTCAAGGGTAAGGGGGTGGGGGGCACCTCAGCTGAAGTGGGTAACATGCCCACTGGTTCTGAAGGGGGCTCCTTGCTCAACACAAGGAGGGTGGCCTACGTGCCCTCTGCTGGTGGAGGGGGCTCCTTGGCTGCCTCAGTTGGAGGACAGGGCTCCCTGCCCTCTGCTGGTGGAGGGGGCTCCTTGGTTGCCTCTGCTGGAGGAGAGGGCTCCTTGCCCTCTGCTGGTGGAGGTGGCTCCTTGGCTGCCTCTGCTGGAGGAGAGGGCTCCCTGCCCTCTGCTGGTGGAGGGGGCTCCTTGGCTGCCTCTGCCGGAGGAGAGGGCTCCCTGCCCTCTGCTGGTGCAGGGGACTCATTGCCCTCTGCTGGTGGAGGGGGAACCTTGGCTCTCTTTGATGGTGGAGAGGGATCCAAGTGTCCCTTCTTGTGATGAGCCCCCTTGACCTTTGACATGTGACTTGTATCCTTGCCTCCAGGACTAGGAGGTACCTCCACTGTCCCCGTCCTCTGTCCCTTGGGTCCTGTGGGATGCAGCACCCTCAGTCGCCGGTACCCCTGCTCCTCCAACAGATGACGCTAATGCACACATGGACAGGATGACAGAAGAAAATAGGGGGAGAGAAAGAGGAAGGGAGCACTGGGTTAATTACAGCACCAACACCACAGATGGCATACACATTACCATCAGACATGGGGATCAAGATTGAGCACTATGCACCGCGCAGGCATTCTATTGGCTAGGTACCACAGCAAGATGAGAGCCTGCCACCGCCATCTGCACCCCTCCTGGGACCTACTAAGCCCTGTCTGACATGGAATGCCACCTAGCTAGTTAACAAGATTTTTTCCATACACCCATTTACCCTGAGCTGGACCACGCAGCAATGTCTGACCTGGCATTAGGGGCACCCATTAACTGAAACCCACCACCAGGATCCCATGGCAGGCAACAAAGATGGTTATTACACACACTGTACTCACCTCCTAGTGGCTGCTGTGCTTCCCTCAAGTGCCCATCCAGCTCTGGGTAGGCCACCACCAGTATGCGGGCCATCAGGGGGGTCAGGTTCCGACAGACACCCCTCCCTCATTGGGAGGCCGTCCCCAGCTGGGCCTCCACGGTCTTCCGGGTCCAGCGTCTCAGGTCCTCCCACCTTTTCCTTTAGTGGGTGCTCCACCTGCTATAGACCCCCAGGGTCCGCACGTCCTTGGTGATGGCATGCCGCAATCCCTTCTTCTGATGGGCGCTGACCTGCAGAGGAAATACAGACAGGAGGACACCATTAACCATACTATCCAGCCTGTCACACATATGGCCAACAAATACCATTTCCCCTCAAATGGCACACACATCACCCGGTGCCCTGCATGTACACTACCACCAGACATACCCCCCACCCAAAATACACACTGCCACTACACAAATCTCCATGCAACCTTGTTGCATGCATTGTCCCCATGGTGTATTCACCTGTTGGTCTGGAGGACCATACAGCCGTTCTTACAGGGGTAGGACCCCATCCACCAGGTGCTCCAACTCCTCTGAAGTGTAGGCAGGGGTCCTTTCCTCTGTCACACAGGCCATGGTAGGTTCCAGACTCAGGTCACAGCAGCACACGCAGTGGAGGTGTTGTCCTGTGAAAAGTCAGGAATCAATTGAGGTTATAGACAGAAAATCACGTCCACGGCGGTGTACACCATCACCGCTGCCGGTGATCCTCATTGGACACTGTACTCCATAGAGCCTGTGTAAGCCAACGAGGAATAGCACGGCAGTGGAAGACTGCCTTCCATCATGACGCCCAACGCCAGTGGAGTTATATCACTTCCACCTGTCCCTACATACAGGACAGGCGATCGCCATTTTATGGTGTTGCTCAACATTGAAAACTGTGTCATTGCTGTCAATTGTATATACATTGCAAATTACAGACAAGCTCAGTTACACTGAGGTGGTGGTTCCATTGTTCAGTTTGTCACTCTCTTCTCACTTTTGTGACCCTTAGGTACCTACCACTGTGGAGGAATAGGAGGAGGAGGCAAGACCCCGTGTACAGACCCCCTTGTGGACTTGGCTCCACTGGAGGACAGGCACATAACACTCACCTATAGACTGGACAGGACCACAATCACAGAGCTGTGTGCTCAATTGGAGCCTGATCTGATATCAGCTATCCGTCATCTCACAAGGATCCCCCCCCTTGTGCAAGTTTAATCTTTGCTCCATTTCCTGGCAACAGGCTCTTTTCAAGTGACAGTGGGCATGGCAGCAGGAATGTCACAGCCTATGTTCTCAATAGTGCTGGCAAGGGTTTTTGTCTGTCTTGCTCAAACACATGTGCAGCTACATCGCTTTCCCCGAAGTGGAAGATTTGGCCACTGTGAAGGCTGGATTCTGCATGGGGACAGATTCCAACTATTATTGGGGCCATTGACGGAACCCATATAATATTTCCGCCCCCCACCATCCCGGCAAAATGAACAGGTGTTCAGGAATTGGAAGAGTTTCCACTCACTCAATGTGCAAATTGTGAGCCTGGCTAGCCATTACATCTCCCACGTCACTGCCAAGTATCCTGGGTCAGTGCATGATGCCTTCATTTTGAGGATTAGCCGCATCCCAAATGTGATAGCACAACTACAGAGGCACAGGGTGGGGCTAATAGGTGAACCTGGGTCCCCACCCATTGGATGTCAGTGTATGGCTTCAGGAGTCATCCCCCATACTGTTGTGCATGGCTAATGTTTGTTCCTCAATTCTTGCAGGTAACTCTGGTTACCCAAACCTGTCGTGGCTCTTGACCCCTGCAAGGAATGCCAGGATAGGGGCGGAGAGTAGGTATAATGATGCTCATGGAAGAACCAAGAGAATAATCAAGCGGTTCCTTTGACCTCCCGAAGGCCAGGTTCAGATGCCTCCATATGACAGGTGGATTCCTCTGCTATTCCCCTGAGAAGGTCTGCCAGATCGTTGTAGTATTCTGCATGTTGCACAACCTGTCCATCAGATGACATGTGCCCTATCTGCAGGAGGTGGAGGGTGAAAATATTCCTGTGGCAGCAGTGGACCCTCAGGACAGTGAGGATGAGGAGGCAGAGGATGAGGATGTGGACAACAGGATATCAGTCATATGGCAATACATCCAATAATACACAGGTAAGACAGTAGAACTCACCATACCTCTGATTATTTATCTTTTCAGTGTGGCTGTAGCATGATGGCAGTCACTGCCTCACCATCTCAAATGACTGTCACCTATGCCTTCTTATTTTGCAGATGTTGGTGTGGTTACAACTTTGTACTGATGTGATGACCACAGACAGCTACAGGCCTTATTGTATGGAATTAGAAAGTACAGGACAATTGCACAAGATAAAACAGGTAAAATTATGGCAAATTTTTTCACATAAAGAACTATCACTCAAATTGTGTTCAAGGGTATTTAGTGAAGTTAAAATGATGAAGGAATAGTTCAATTGAATTGGGTGATGGTAGAGGAAAGTCCAGGGTATTAGTCCAGTCTGTTTGTAGCACAGGTCCAGTGTCCAAGGGGCCATAGGAATGGGAGCTATTGCAGTTCAAAATGGACAAGGTGACAGAGTGGGACACAAGGAGGACATTCAGGAGGGTCTCATTTCCTGGTGGTGGTCTTGGTCTTGGCAAGTGTATCTGGCATTTCTCTGGGTCACAGAGAATGTTTGGAGGGTGGTTCACCTTCTGCAGGGGAAGGGGTGCTGGTGGCCTGTGGGACCTGTGGCAGGGCCTCCTGTCCACTAGCTGCAGCAGATGTGGAGGGCTGTTCAGTTGAATGGCTAGTGGAAGGGGCCCGCTGGTGTAATGTTTACTCCCTCATGATGTTGGCCATATCACCCAGCACCCCTGCTATAGAGACCATTGTGGTGGTGAGGCCCTGCAATTCTTTCCTGATCTCCTGGTGGTGCTCCTCCTGCAGCCGCTGGTTCTCCTACGTGATGTCTATCACCTGACCCATCTTATCATGAGATTGTTGGTAAGCCCCCAGGACATTAGTGAGTGCCTCCTGGCCAGTTGGTCCCCTGGGCCTGCCCTCCCCCTGGCGCACAGCTGTCCTCCGAGTGTCCCTGTTCCCCTGTGCCTGTGTCCCCTGAACAGTTTGCCCACTACCATTGACCCCAAAGAAGTATTTGAGTTTTGGGCCTTTTGGTTACACAGCTTGTGGATGGTTTTCCTGACATTTAAATTCTGCAGTTCGGATCAGTAGTGCGCGCAACAGTATTTTGGCATTTAACTTTCACTGTTCGGATTGGCAGTGTGCGCAATCATATCCTGGCATTTAAACCTTGATGGTTGAATCGGCAGCAGTGTGCCTGATTCATTCTTGGCATTTAACTATCACAGTTCGGATCAGCAGTGTGCGCGATCGTACCATGGCATTTAAACCTAGATGGTTGAATCATCAGCAGTGTGAGCGATTCATTTTTGACTTTTAACTTTCACAGTTCGGATCAACAGTGTGCGCAATCATTTTCTGGCATTTAAACCTTGATGGTTGAATCGGCAGCAGCGTGCGTGATTCATTCTTGGCATTTAACTTTCACAGTTCGGATCGGCAGTGTGTGCGATCATGTTTTAACATTTGAACTTTGATGATCGAATCGACAGCAGTGTGCGCGATTCATTTTTGGCAATTAAAACTTGTAACCCAGATCGGCAGAGTGCGCAATGGTATTTTGACATTTAGATCCTGATGGTTGAATCAATGGCAGAGTGCGCAAGTCATTCTTGGCATTTAACCCTTGTGTTTCAGATCGGTGGAAAGCGCGTTCATTTCTAGTCATTGAAACCTTGATGCACAGTTTTGATATTTAAAGTGTATAATAATTCTTAAGCTATTGAATCCTGAAGATCTAGAAGAAGTGTATCCTTACAGTAGCATTCATGAGCTTATCACAGTTTATTCCAAAAAAACAATATGTTCATTGATTACTGTGATAGTGTGCCTTTGCAGTATCATTCATGAGTCTAACGCAGTTTATTCCTAAAAACTAATGTGTTTATTGATCACTGTTATTAAGTAGTTTCTATTCAAAGAATAACTTGAGTCAGTTCAAGGTTCAGAGCCCCAGATTGTATATTAAAGAAACGCTCATATTAAAGCTTGCAGAATCCTTATTCAGTTTCCAGGTACTCAGAGCTAATAAGGTTATGATGTATGAAGGCTCTTGATCATTCATGTTATCCATCCATAGCTATCGTGAACAAAGCTTATGAAAGTCAATGTATATAATCTAATATTTGTGTTCTTAACTTTTCCTTCCACAGGTCTCCTTCAATGCTGTTCCCAACCTAAAACCCCTTCCCCCACTTGGCCATTCTTTAACTCTGTGCTATAACGGCTAATAGAGTTGGGAGCTGCAAAGAGGTGTACATATGGGGAACAGGCGCAAATCCAGAGGATCCGGACTCCTTGACAGTAAACGGTTTAGCAGCTAGCTGTTTGGTCGCTGAGGGGAGTAATGCAGATTTAATTCCTGTGAGGGGAAACCCCTTCCTTTTTTGGGGGGGGACTTAGTGAAATACATCCCTCCCTCGACAAATGAGGATGGCACCTTGGGAACAGGGGATGGATTAGGGGATTTTACCCTTCCCAATATTGACTTGAAATGTTTTTGTGGTGCAAGGAATTTTCCTGTTAGATGTCCAAAAGCCCCTTTAGATAGCAAACCCAAACTCAGCTCCCCCGGTCTAAGGCTGTTTAGTAGTAAGCCGACTGATCATTCACTCTCCCCTTTAATGTCTTCCTTGATGCCAGAACATATGGGCTTTGTGAATCTTCTGAGTGGCCTCCAGATCAAAACTTAGTGCTTTCGGAGTCCTTTAAATGTCTGGAGAGAATTCTATTGTCGATCTTGGCACTCCTAGAGAAATCAATTAACAATTCTGATCAAACTCAAGACATATTACTATCTATATTGAAAGTCTTGTTATAGCAAAAGGATGTTAAATTGGGCCAGGATGAGAAAATTTTGATAGCTGAAGAGGTCGCTCTCCAAAAGTTGGGGTGTCAAGATTCTACTCCAACTTTGCTCTCCTCGGACTTCCGTGTGCCTGTGAATTCATCTTTTCAGGCCTCTCATTCTGATCAGGGATCTCAGGTGGGGAAACCACAAGTTCATTGGAAATATTCAAATTCAAAGCATTCCTTTATTCAAGAGAGTGTTGTTGATTCTTTGAAAAATCTTTTTTCCAGGCCACTTTCTACAAGTAAATTGGCCCCTATTGTCTCTGAACCTGTTACTTCAAAAAATTAGCAAAATCCTCCATTGGCCCCTTTTCCCATTTTTCTGCCCAAAGTTCTTGTCGGTAGTGGAGCATAACAGGATTATGGTTGGAAAATCTGCTAAAGAGAGGAAAATGGGGAAAAAATGGGGAAAAGGGAAAAAATGGGGGGACAAGGGGGAAACAGCGAATCTCGGAAAAGAACCCAAGAAATGTTAAGTTCAAGGACAAGGGCCCGCTGGAACTACCCCTTACTGGGAAGAACAGGAACTGGTCCAGAAGAAGGGAAGGCTCAAGGACTTGGAAACTGTTGGATCTCCTCCCCCATGGGGAGAACAACACTCGACCCCTTTGTGGGGTGTGCAACAGACTTATCCTCCAGCCACTTTGAGCGTGATATCTGATCTAAACCCTCATGCTGTTTCCTTTTGTAATGTGAATATTAATGCAGTGTCATTGAACTGTACCTCTGCTCTTTATAAAGGTGGGGAAGCACACAGTAGGGAGGAAGTCACTAAATGTCATACAGAGACCCCTGAATGTTTAGAGTTCTCCTCTTTATTTGATTTGAATTTAATTTTAAATCGTTCTTTATTCATTTCTTGTTTTACATGAATTGATAAGCTAAATTTATTGAAAGCAGTGAAATCTCTTAGGTGTGTCTTGATCATAGTGTAGGAGTGATTAGACAAAAGTCTGGTTCTTCTCTAAAACTGTCATAGATCTGATTCTAGTTAATTGTGAGCAGTTACAGTGTTGAGGTATAGACGTGGTCCCAGTATGGGGAAAGGGGGAAAGGAAATTCCATTCAATTGGCAGCAGTCCCCTCCTGTTTTCTATTCAAATGATATTAATCCTCACAAAATGCCTATTCATATTGCTTCCCCCATGGAAAACATGAAAATTCCCTTTTCTATGGCGAAAGAATGGTGAAGTTCATGGAGGATGCCTCTTCACATCTTTTAGGTGCCAAACAGAAAATTGGAGTTGGTTGGCGGGGGCTCTAACTAGCACTCGGGCAAAGGGAATGTTTTCACAACCCGGCCATTGACCATAATCTCTCCGTGGTATCTTGGAATGCTGCAGGAATAGGGAACCATTCTGGAAAACTAGACCCTATTTGTTCTCTACTGGCAGACTAAATTTGCATCCAAGAGACCTGGAGCGTATCTGATTTCATCTGCCCTG
Organism: Pleurodeles waltl; assembly: GCF_031143425.1. Classification (NCBI taxonomy): domain Eukaryota; kingdom Metazoa; phylum Chordata; class Amphibia; order Caudata; family Salamandridae; genus Pleurodeles; species Pleurodeles waltl. Next base: position 168,466,521 of record NC_090450.1, read on the forward strand.
GGTATTTGGCCCTATGTATAAAGGCACAGCCTTCTAAGAAAGGGCATGCAAAAGGGGGTATTGCTATGCTGTTAAGCAACGTTAGTTTCCCAGTCTCCTCAGATCTTTTTCAGATAGTGAGAGTGTATCCAACATTGGAGAATGGCAGGAAAGCCCCTCTGCTAAAAGTAAATGTGTATATCCCACTCATATTTCCGCAATATGTTCAAATCCACATGAAAGTGCTGATGAGTTATTGACAATGGGGGATTTAAAATGTAAAACTTCCAATATGTCTCTTTCCATCTTTTGCAATTTAGAGAAGGAAACCGCTTTAAATATCCCTTCCATCTTATTCCCCCCTAGAATCAGGACGCACAAAAGGTGGCTCATCTTATTGAAAGGTTTGAGGGACCTCTGTTGTATCGCCTTAAATGGGTGTTTTCGTTCAGATTCTCCTGCAGCCTTTACCCACAAATCTCCACAGAGTAGCTCCATTATTGATTACATTTTGGCTTCCTATGTTATCGCCCAATCAGTGGAGGATATGGTAGTCAAGGATACATTTTTTAGTGGTCATAAGATCCTTATGTTATCATTAAAAATACAGTTATCCTCTATAGAGTCCTGGAACTTTAAGGGCAAAGACATTAGTTTTAATAGGAAAACGGGTAGAATCTATTGGACACCTGCCAAAATGTCATCTGTTAAAGAAATACTCGAATGCTCAGTGACAGATATTGATGAATGGAATGTGGATCCGTTAAATTACTTCACCAAACTTGTTGAATATATAACTCAAAGAGATCTGTCTCAGCGTAGTAAGCCTTCTCAAAAGAAAGTAATGCTAGCTGTCTTATTGTTGAATAGAGAAATTAATAAATTGGTGAGGCAACAGTATGAATGGGAGTCTAAGGATATGAGTAGGAGGATAGCCTTACTAAAAAGTTGAGCGCAAGTGAAGTTGGTTATAAGGAAGGAAGAGGCCTAACAAAAGTGGGTTGCATTGAGGGAAGCTGCGGTGACACAAAAAAACTCCCGTAAATTTTGGGCTATTATTACTAAAGGTTGTGGAAACCGTAAATCTTCTATTGCCCATCCAATAGCCGAGGCCGATTGGAGGAAGTATATACTCTCCCTATACTCAAAAATCAGGAGATGGAGTCATGGGAAATGTACTTGAGCACAAGTGATAGAAGTGAATTGGATAGCTGGGGTCCCCCTTCTGTGCCTTGAGATTGAGGGATTTATAAGGTAGATGCAGGCATCTGGAGCAATGGGCCCTGATGAGGTTCCGATGGCATAATTAAACAGGAACCGCTGCTCTGGGCAAGAATTCTCCACCTGGTCTTCTGCACCTGCTATTCACAAGGTAGAGTCACGGACTCCTGGATTCGGAGTGTCATGGTCCCCCTATATAAAAAGGGAGATAAATCTCTTCCCATAAATTATCGTTGAGGAGCACTGGTGGACGCAACTGGCAAGATATTTGTAAAAAGTATATTAACGCATTTAACTTTTTGCTCTGCTGGAGGAGAGGGCTCCCTGCCCTCTGCTGGTGGAGGGGGCTCCTTGGCTGCCTCTGCCGGAGGAGAGGGCTCCCTGCCCTCTGCTGGTGGAGGGGACTCATTGCCCTCTGCTGGTGGAGGGGGAACCTTGGCTCTCTTTGATGGTGGAGAGGGATCCAAGTGTCCCTTCTTGTGATGAGCCCCCTTGACCTTTGACATGTGACTTGTGTCCTTGCCTCCAGGACTAGGAGGTACCTCCATTGTCCCCGTCCTCTGTCCCTTGGGTCCTGTGGGATGCAGCACCCTCAGTCGCCGGTACCCCTGCTCCTCCAACAGATGACGCTAATGCACACATGGACAGGATGACAGAAGAAAATAGGGGGAGAGAAAGAGGAAGGGAGCACTGGGTTAATTACAGCAACAACACCACAGATGGCATACACATTACCATCAGACATGGGGATCAAGATTGAGCACTATGCACCGCGCAGGCATTCTATTGGTTAGGTACCACAGCAAGATGAGAGCCTGCCACCGCCATCTGCACCCCTCCTGGGACCTACTAAGCCCTGTCTGACATGGAATGCCACCTAGCTAGTTAACAAGATTTTTTCCATACACCCATTTACCCTGAGCTGGACCACGCAGCAATGTCTGACCTGGCATTAGGGGCACCCATTAACTTAAACCCACCACCAGGATCCCATGGCAGGCAACAAAGATGGTTATTACACACACTGTACTCACCCCCTAGTGGCTGCTGTGCTGCCCTCAAGTGCCCATCCAGCTCTGGGTAGGCCACCACCAGTATGCCTGGCCATCAGGGGGGTCAGGTTCCGACGGACACCCCTCCCTCATTGGGAGGCCATCCCCAGCTGGGCCTCCACGGTCTTCTGGGTCCAGCGTCTCAGGTCCTCCCACCTTTTCATTTAGTGGGTGCTCCACCTGCTATAGACCCCCAGGGTCCGCACGTCCTTGGTGATGGCATGCCACAATCCCTTCTTCTGATGGGCGCTGACCTGCAGAGGAAATACAGACAGGAGGACACCATTAACCATACAATCCAGCCTGTCACACATATGGCCAACAAATACCATTTCCCCTCAAATGGCACACACATCACCCGGTGCCCTGCATGTACACTACCACCAGACATACCCCACACCCAAAATACACACTGCCACTACACAAATCTCCATGCAACCTTGTTGCATGCATTGTCCCCATGGTGTATTTACCTGTTGGTCTGGAGGACCATACAGCTGTTCTTACAGGGGTAGGACCCCATCCACCAGGTGCTCCAACTCCTCTGAAGTGTAGGCAGGGGTCCTTTCCTCTGTCACACAGGCCATGGTAGGTTCCAGACTCAGGTCACAGCAGCACACGCAGTGGAGGTGTTGTCCTGTGAAAAGTCAGGAATCAATTGAGGTTATAGACAGAAAATCACGTCCACGGCGGTGTACACCATCACCGCTGCCGGTGATCCTCATTGGACACTGTACTCCATAGAGCCCCATGTAAGCCAACGAGGAATAGCACGGCAGTGGAAGACTGCCTTCCATCATGAAGCCCAACGCCAGTGGAGTTATATCACTTCCACCTGTCCCTACATACAGGACAGGCGATCACCATTTTATGGTGTTGCTCAACATTGAAAACTGCGTCATTGCTGTCAATTGTATATACATTGCAAATTACAGACAAGCTCAGTTACACTGAGGTGGTGGTTCCATTGTTCAGTTTGTCACTCTCTTCTCACTTTTGTGTCCCTTAGGTACCTACCACTGTGGAGGAATAGGAGGAGGAGGCAAGACCCCATGTACAGACCCCCTTGTGGACTTGGCTCCACTGGAGGACAGGCACATAACACTCACCTATAGACTGGACAGGACCACAATCACAGAGCTGTGTGCTCAATTGGAGCCTGATCTGATATCAGCTATCCGTCATCTCACAAGGATCCCCCCCCTTGTGCAAGTTGAATCTTTGCTCCATTTCCTGGCAACAGGCTCTTTTCAAGTGACAGTGGGCATGGCAGCAGGAATGTCACAGCCTATGTTCTCAATAGTGCTGGCAAGGGTTTTTGTCTGTCTTGCTCAAACACATGTGCAGCTACATCGCTTTCCCCGAAGTGGAAGATTTGGCCACTGTGAAGGCTGGATTCTGCATTGGGACAGATTCCAACTATTATTGGGGCCATTGACGGAACCCATATAGTATTTCCGCCCCCCACCATCCCGGCAAAATGAACTGGTGTTCAGGAATTGGAAGAGTTTCCACTCACTCAATGTGCAAATTGTGAGCCTGGCTAGCCATTACATCTCCCACGTCACTGCCAAGTACCCTGGGTCAGTGCATGATGCCTTCATTTTGAGGATTAGCCGCATCCCAAATGTGATAGCACAACTACAGAGGCACAGGGTGGGGCTAATAGGTGAGCCTGGGTCCCCACCCATTGGATGTCAGTGTATGGCTTCAAGAGTCATCCCCCATACTGTTGTGCATGGCTAATGTTTTTTCCTCAATTCTTGCAGGTGACTCTGGCTACCCAAACCTGTCGTGGCTCTTGACCCCTTCAAGGAATGCCAGGATAGGGGCGGAGAGTAGGTATAATGATGCTCATGGAAGAACCAAGAGAATAATCAAGCGGTTCCTTTGACCTCCCGAAGGCCAGGTTCAGATGCCTCCATATGACAGGTGGATTCCTCTGCTACTCCCCTGAGAAGGTCTGCCAGATCGTTGTAGTATTCTGCATGTTGTACAACCTGGCCATCAGATGACATGTGCCCTATCTGCAGGAGGTGGTGGGTGAAAATATTCCTGTGGCAGCAGTGGACCCTCAGGACAGTGAGGATGAGGAGGCAGAGGATGAGGATGTGGACAACAGAATATCAGTCATATGGCAATACATCCAATAATACACAGGTAAGACAGTAGAACTCACCATACCTCTGATTATTTATCTTTTCAGTGTGGCTGTAGCATGATGGCAGTCACTGCCTCACCATCTCAAATGACTGTCACCTATGCCTTCTTATTTTGCAGATGTTGGTGTGGTTACAACTGTGTACTGATGTGATGACCACAGACAGCTACAGGCCTTATTGTATGGAATTAGAAAGTACAGGACAATTGCACAAGATAAAACAGGTAAAATTATGGCACATTTTTTCACATAAAGAACTATCACTCAAATTGTGTTCAAGGGTATTTAGTGAAGTGAAAATTATGAAGGAATAGTTCAACTGAATTGGGTGATGGTAGAGGAAAGTCCAGGGTATTAGTCCAGTCTGTTTGTAGCACAGGTCCAGTGTCCAAGGGGCCATAGGAATGGGAGCTATTGCAGTTCAAAATGGACAAGGTGACAGAGTGGGACACAAGGGGGACATTCAGGAGGGTCTCATTTCCTGGTGGTGGTCTTGGTCTTGGCAAGTGTATCTGGCATTTCTCTGGGTCACAGAGAACGTTTGGAGGGTGGTTCACCTTCTGCAGGGGAAGGGGTGCTGGTGGCCTGTGGGTCCTGTGGCAGGGCCACCTGTCCACTAGCTGCAGCAGATGTGGAGGGCTGTTCAGTTGAATGGCTAGTGGAAGGGGCCCGCTGGTGTAATGTTTACTCCCTCATGATGTTGGCCATATCACCCAGCACCCCTGCTATAGAGACCATTGTGGTGGTGAGGCCCTGCAATTCTTTCCTGATCTCCTGGTGGTGCTCCTCCTGCAGCCGCTGGTTCTCCTACGTGATGTCTATCACCTGACCCATCTTATCATGAGATTGTTGGTAAACCCCCAGGACATTAGTGAGTGCCTCCTGGCCAGTTGGTCCCCTGGGCCTGCCCTCCCCCTGGCGCACAGCTGTCCTCCGAGTGTCCCTGTTCCCCTGTGCCTGTGTCCCCTGAACAGTTTGCCCACTACCACTGACCCCAAAGAAGTATTTGAGTTTTGGGCCTTTTGGTTACACAGCTTGTGGATGGTTTTCCTGACATTTAAATCCTGCAGTTCGGATCAGTAGTGCACGCGATAGTATTTTGGCATTTAACTTTCACCGTTCGGATTGGCAGTGTGCGCAATCATATCCTGGCATTTAAACCTTGATGGTTAAATCGGCAGCAGTGTGCGTGATTCATTCTTGGCATTTAAACTATCACAGTTCGGATCTGCAGTGTGCGCGATCGTACCCTGGCATTTAAACCTAGATGGTTGAATCATCAGCAGCGTGTGTGATTCATTCTTGGCATTTAACTTTCACAGTTCGGATCGGCAGTGTGTGCGATCATGTTTTAACATTTGAACTTTGATGATCGAATCGACAGCAGTGTGCGCGATTCATTTTTGGCAATTAAAACTTGTAACCCAGATCGGCAGAGTGCGCAATGGTATTTTGACATTTAGATCCTGATGGTTGAATCAATGGCAGAGTGCGCAAGTCATTCTTGGCATTTAACCCTTGTGTTTCAGATCGGTGGAAAGCGCGTTCATTTCTAGTCATTGAAACCTTGATGCACAGTTTTGATATTTAAAGTGAATAATAATTCTTAAGCTATTGAATCCTGAAGATTTAGAAGAAGTGTATCCTTACAGTAGCATTCATGAGCTTATCACAGTTTATTCCAAAAAAACAATATGTTAATTGATTACTGTGATAGTGTGCCTTTGCAGTATCATTCATGAGTCTAACGCAGTTTATTCCTAAAAACTAATGTGTTTATTGATCACTGTTATTAAGTAGTTTCTATTCAAAGAATATCTTGAGTCAGTTCAAGGTTCAGAGCCTCAGATTGTATATTAAAGAAACGCTCATATTAAAGCTTGCAGAATCCTTATTCAGTTTCCAGGTACTCAGAGCTAATAAGGTTATGATGTATGAAGGCTCTTGATCATTCATGTTATCCATCCATAGCTATCCTGAACAAAGCTTATGAAAGTCAATGTGTATAATCTAATATTTGTGTCCTTAACTTTTTCTTCCACAGGTCTCCTTCAATGCTGTTCCCAACCTAAAACCCCTTCCCCCACTTGGCCATTCTTTAACTCTGTGCTATAACGGCTAATAGAGTTGGGAGCTGCCAAGAGGTGTACATATGGGGAACAGACGCAAATCCCGAGGATCCGAACTCCTTGACAGTAAACGGTTTAGAAGCTAGCTGTTTGGTCACTGAGGGGAGTAATGCAGATTGAATTTCTGTGAGGGGAAACCCCTTTCTTTTTGGGGGGGACTTAGTGAAATACATCCCTCCCTCGGCAAATGAGGATGGCACCTTGGGAACAGGGGATGGATTAGGGGATTTTACCCTTCCCAATATTGACTTGAATTGTTTTTGTGGTGCAAGGAATTTTCCTGTTAGATGTCCAAAAGCCCCTTTAGATAGCAAACCCAAACTCAGCTCCCCTGTTCTAAGGCTGTTTAGTAGTAAGCCGACTGATCATTCACTCTCCCCTTTAATGTCTTCCTTGATGCCAGAACATATGGGCTTTGTGAATCTTCTGAGTGGCCTCCAGATCAAAACTTAGTGCTTTCGGAGTCCTTTAAATGTCTTGAGAGAATTCTATTGTCGATCTTGGCACTCCTAGAGAAATCAATTAACAATTCTGATCAAACTCAAGACATATTACTGTCTATATTGAAAGTCTTGTTATATCAAAAGGATGTTAAATTGGGCCAGGATGAGAACATTTTGATGGCTGAAGAGGTCGCTCTCCAAAAGTTGGGGTGTCAAGATTCTACTCCAACTTTGCTCTCCTCGGACTTCCGTGTGCCTGTGAATTCATCTTTTCAGGCCTCTCATTCTGATCAGGGATCTCAGGTGGGAAAACCACAAGTTCATTGGAAATATTCAAATTCAAAGGATTCCTTTATTCAAGAGAGTGTTGTTGATTCTTTGAAAAATCTTTTTTCCAGGCCACCTTCTACAAGTAAATTGGCCCCTATTGTCTCTGAACCTGTTACTTCAAAAAATTAGCAAAATCCTCCATTGGCCCCTTTTCCCATTTTTCTGCCCAAAGTTCTTGTCGATAGTGGAGCATAACAGGATTATGGTTGTAAAATCTGCTAAAGAGAGGAAAATGGGGAAAAAATGAGGAAAAGGGAAAAAATGGGGGGACAAGGGGGAAACAGCGAATCTCGGAAAAGAACGCAAGAAAGGTTAAGTTCAAGGACAAGGGCCCGCTGGAACTACCCCTTACTGGGAAGAACAGGAACTGGTCCAGAAGAAGGAAAGGCTCAAGGACTTGGAAACTGTTGGATCTCCTCCCCCATGGGGAGAACAACACTCAACCCCTTTGTGGGGTGTGCAACAGACTTATCCTCCAGCCACTTTGAGCGTGATATCTGATCTAAACCCTCATGCTGTTTCCTTTTGTAATGTGAATATTAATGCAGTGTCATTGAACTGTACCTCTGCTCTTTATAAAGGTGGGGAAGCACACAGTAGGGAGGAAGTCACTAAATGTCATACAGAGACCCCTGAATGTTTAGAGTTCTCCTCTTTATTTGATTTGAATTTAATTTTAAATCGTTCTTTATTCATTTCTTGTTTTACATGAATTGATAAGCTAAATTTATTGAAAGCAGTGAAATCTCTTAGGTGTGTCTTGATCATAGTGTAGGAGTGATAAGACAAAAGTCTGGTTCTTCTCTAAAACTGTCATAAATCTAATTCTAGTTAATTGTGAGCAGTTACAGTGTCGAGGTATAGACGTGGTCCCAGTATGGGGAAAGGGGGAAAGGAAATTCCATTCAATTGGCAGCAGTCCCCTCCTGTTTTCTATTCAAATGATATTAATCCTCACAAAATGCCTATTCATATTGCTTCCCCCATGGAAAACATGAAAATTCCCTTTTCTATGGCGAAAGAATGGTGAAGTTCATGGAGGATGCCTCTTCACATCTTTTAGGTGCCAAACAGAAAATTGGAGTTGGTTGGCGGGGGCTCTAACTAGCACTCGGGCAAAGGGAATGTTTTCACAACCCGGCCATTGACCATAATCTCTCCGTGGTATCTTGGAATGCTGCAGGAATAGGGAACCATTCTGGAAAACTAGACCCTATTTGTTCTCTACTGGCAGACTTAATTTGCATCCAAGAGACCTGGAGCGTATCTGATTTCATCTGCCCTGGGTATTTGGCCCTATGTATAAAGGCACAGCCTTCTAAGAAAGGGCATGCAAAAGGGGGTATTGCTATGCTGTTAAGCAACATTAGTTTCCCAGTCTCCTCAGATCTTTTTCAGATAGTGAGAGTGTATCCAACATTGGAGAATGGCAGGAAAGCCCCTCTGCTAAAAGTAAATGTGTATATCCCACTCATATTTCCGCAATATGTTCAAATCCACATGAAAGTGCTGATGAGTTATTGATAATGGGGGATTTAAAATGTAAAACTTCCAATATGTCTCTTTCCATCTTTTGCAATTTAGAGAAGGAAACCGCTTTAAATATCCCTTCCATCTTATTCCCCCCTAGAATCAGGACGCACAAAAGGTGGCTCATCTTATTGAAAGGTTTGAGGGACCTCTGTTGTATCGTCTTAAAGCGGTGTTTTCGTTCAGATTCTCCTGCAGCCTTTACCCACAAATCTCCACAGAGTAGCTCCATTATTGATTACATTTTGGCTTCCTATGTTATCGCCCAATCAGTGGAGTATATGGTAGTCAAGGATACATTTTTTAGTGATCATAAGATCCTTATTTTCTCATTAAAAATACAGTTATCCTCTATAGAGTCCTGGAACTTTAAGGGCAAAGACATTAGTTTTAATGGGAAAACGGGTAGAATCTATTGGACACCTGCCAAAATGTCATCTGTTAAAGACATACTCGAATGCTCAGTGACAGATATTGATGAATGGAATGTGGATCCGTTAAATTACTTCACCAAACTTGTTGAATATATAACTCAAAGAAATCTGTCTCAGCGTAGTAAGCCTTCTCAAAAGAAAGTAATGCTAGCTGTCTTATTGTTGAATAGAGAAATTAATAAATTGGTGAGGCAACAGTATGAATGGGAGTCTAAGGATATGAGTAGGAGGATAGCCTTACTAAAAAGATGAGCGCAAGTGAAGTTGGTTATAAGGAAGGAAGAGGCATAACAAAAGTGAGTTGCATTGAGGGAAGCTGCGGTGACACAAAAAAACTCCCGTAAATTTTGGGCTATTATTACTAAAGGTTGTGGAAACCGTAAATCTTCTATTGCCCATCAAATAGCCGAGGCCGATTGGAGGAAGTATATACTCTCCCTATACTCAAAAATCAGGAGATGGAGTCATGGGAAATGTACTTTAGCACAACTGATAGAAGTGAATTGGATAGCTGGGGTCCCCCTTCTATGCCTTGAGATTGAGGGATTTATAAGGTAGATGCAGGCATCTGGAGCAATGGGCCCTGATGAGGTTCCGATGGCATAATTAAACACGAACCGCTGCTCTGTTCAAGAATTCTCCACCTGGTCTTCTGCACCTGCTATTCACAAGGTAGAGTCACGGACTCCTGGATTCGGAGTGTCATGGTCCCCCTATTTAAAAAGGGAGATAAATCTCTTCCCATAAATTATCGTTGAGGAGCACTGATGGACGCAACTGGCAAGATATTTGTAAAAAGTATATTAACGCATTTAACTTTTTGGGTTGAGGAAAATGCAATACTCCCTCTGGAACAAGAAGGTTTTAGGAAGGAACATAATACTTTGGATAATATCTTATTAATGCAAAATATAAATTGAAAAATATGTTCAGATCATGGGAGGAATAGTATATGCTGCATTTATAGACTTCTCAAAGGCTTTTGATAGGGTACATGGGAACATTTTGTAGAAGAAATTGTATGAGTTGGGTGTACCTCCAAACCTGTTACATTTGGTTATAGATCTGCACCTTTCAACATGGTGCAAAGTTTTGTTAGAAGGAGAATAGGGCCTGTCATCTAAATTCCCCACAAAAAATGGTTTGAAGCAAGGTTGTTTATTGGCACCAATGCTATTTTCTTTATATATCCATGACCTGCCTGGCGCCTTGCAGAATGCACGTGGCTTTGCACCCAAAATTGGAGGGCGCTCAATCTCCTGCCTTTTATATGCTGACAATATAGTTGTGATCGACTTTACTTCAGAAGGTCTAAATCAGCGTCTGGATGCTTTAAATCACTACTCCACACAGCATTATGTGAAAAGTAATATAACTTAGTCCCAAGTAGTATGTTTTCTAGGAAACAAATTGGGTAAGAAAATGTATTTTTCTTGGTTCCTGGGTCAACATAAGTTAGAGCGGATAAAAACCTATTGCTTCTTGAGGAAAACTTTATCCTGCTCACTCAATGACCAAGATCACATCTGTAATAACGTTATTAAGGCTCTATTTCAATCACAAGGTTTAGCGGCCTTCTTTAGTGCAGTTGGCCGATGCTATTTTCATCATCTACTAACTGCTTATCAAACAAAAATACCGGCCACCCTCTTGTATGCTTTAGAGTGTACAGAGATCTGGTAATGGGATTTCCTTGATAAGATAGAAGGGCAGATCCTAAGATGCTTAGCTTTTTGTAATAACTCAGCCTCAGTGGCAGCTCTAACGCTTGATTTTGGTATTAAAAACACCTTTGTACAGGGCCTAGTGGCGGTGGTCCGGAGGGCTTACTGTCTAGTCCATAAAATGGAATCCACACTAAGATACTTAGGCCCATATTTATACTTTTTTAGCTCCACATTTGCGTCATTTTTATACGCGAAAGCAGCGCAAACTTCCAAAATACGATTGTATTTGGGAAGTTTGCGCCGATTTTGCATAAAAAAAACAACGCAAATGCAGCACTAAAAACGTATAAATATGGGCCTTAGCCTTTACAGAAATCTTCAGCAGATGAAAAGTAAAAGCCAAGTTTTTTAGAAACTATAATCTTACTGAGCAATTGCTTGAGATTGACCCGGACCTGATTCCATCATTACAGTCTACTGTTTAAAAAAAATCTTGAGAGAGATCATCCAAAGGCTTCTCCCTAGATTTTGAGTCCTGTCGTCTAAAGAGGAGACTCACTACATTAACTAAATCAATGACTTAAACAGTCTCAGTCGTACCTTGCCTGGAATCTCCCTCAGGGGTTGAGGCGTTTTTTCATTCTGTTGAGATTAGATAGACTGCCTCTCAGAGAATTAACCTCTAAATGGGACGGATCCGATCACATTTGTGATCTTTGTCAATCGGGGGTACAGAATCTTAAGCATGTATTATTTGTTTGCCCAGCTTTAGCCACATTTAGGAAAAATGATTGAAACCCCTCTATTTGAATCTTAATATTACCTCTGCCAGAGAGGCCTTGGAATGTTTATGTAATCCACCAAATGAAATATCTTGTTTCAGGATTATTAACTTTTTAAAGTCATTTTTTAATTTATATTGAGTTTTCTTGTATTGGTGGTAACAAGATGACTGTAAGTGAAATACCAAGGCAGTTTTGAGGTTTATTATTTGATTTATCATGCATCAAGGGAGAGGGGCTTTCTTCTACTGAGTGGCAGAACACCATAATGTTTTATAACACATGCCTGATATGCTGTTGGCTGGTTGCTTTTTATCTTACTGGTCACTTTTTATCTTGGATCTTAAGTGTATGCTTTATATTTGTCCTTATTGAAGATAATACTACTGTGCACTAGTGAATCTAATAAGTGTGGCCTTTTTTAGGGTACTCTTTTTCTGCACTGTATGATGTGCTTTATAGACTTATATCATAAAGAGCTACTGGGGTTGAGTTTAATGTTTGCACATAGAAGCTAATTTTCCTAGTTTGTTGCACTTGTATAAACATACCATTTCTTGTGATAGATTTTGAAATATAATGTCTGACGGGCGGTATTGAGACTACATCATTTTTATAGAAAATGTAATTGATAATATTTAGTTTTATTCAGGAATTTTATCCTTATTGTTTTATGACATTTTTGAATTAGCTATACATGTGGACCTCTTAGGAGTTCCAATTCATGAAATAAATAAATCGAATTGAAAAAAATGGTGTACAGTGGAGTGGAATATAATAAAGTGGCATGAGCAACCAATGGAGTGGCATCGAGTAGAGTAGAGGACTGGCATAGAGTGGAGTTGCATAAAGTTCACTGGTGCAGATTAGAGTGGTGCAGAGTACAGTGCAGTGGCATGGAGTGCCATGGCGTAGAGTAGAGTGGTGCAGAGTGAGTAGAGTGCCATAGAGTGCAGTGGTGTATAGTGTAGTGGTTACAGTGGTGCAGACTAGAAAAGTGCGGTGTATAATGCACTGGGGTACGGTTCAGTAGAATGGAGTGATGCAGAGTAAAGTGGTGTAGAGTGCAGTGTCATAGAGTAGCATAGAATAGAATGGTGCAGAGTAGAATGGCACAGAGTGCAATTGCATAGAGTGCAGTGGCATAGACTACAGTGGTGTTGACTAGACGCAGAGTAGAGCAGAGCGGGATAGAGTGAAGTAGTAGCTGAATACAGTGGTGCAGAGTACAGCAGAGTGGCATAAAGTACAGTGATGTACAGTGCAGTGGGGTGTCATATAGTGGAATAGTGTGTCATAAAGTGGAGTGGTGTGCCATTCAGTACAATGGTGTGGTGTACAGTGGAGTGGTGTTTCGTAGAGTACAGAGTAGTAGCGTGTCATAGAGTGTTGTGCGGTAGACTGTCTTTGAGTGGAGAGGCATTGAGTGAAGTGTCGTACAGTGGAGTTGGATACTGTAGAGTGGAGTGGCCTGTTGCAGAGAGGAATGGCGTGTCGTAGAGTGCTGTGATGTGTCATAGAGTTGAGTGGCGTGGAGAGTCAGAGTGGAGTGCCGTAGAGTGGAAGATCATCAGGTAGAGTGCAGTGGTGTGTGTTAGAGAAGGATGGAGTGGCAGAGAATGGAGTGGCCTCTAATAGAGTGGAGTGGAATGGCATCTCATACAGTGGTGTGTCTTACTGTGTCTTAAAGGGACAGGGGACTGAGTCCCAGAGTTTTAAAATGACTGTTGTCACATCTCTGTTGAAGTGGTAAGAGCCAATCCAATCTTATCTTAAGATCTGTTGGCTCTGTGGATTCTTCCCAACATGAAAAATATAAAGTTTTGACTATTACTTTCTCAACTCTTGAACGATTGTCCATCAAATCACAAAAATCACATTTTCTGGACAAAAATCTGTCTTTCTGCCAAATTTGGTGTAATTCAGTACAGCAGTTCTTGCGATATAGCTGTTCAGAGAGAGAGTGATAAGGCAGTTACAAAACTTCCAAGGAAACAAACGATTTGTGGCTCATGAGGTGATGGTGACTTTAATTTTATTGAAGGTTGGTGACAACCCTAAAAGTGCCAATGAGTTTTGAATAATGAGCTTTTGTGGTGTTGCTCATGGTTAAATCCTAGTCCTTTTTAAACGCTTATTTAGCTACTTACGGGATCTTCCGTAAAGTGGCATTCTGGAACATGTAGGTTAAAGGTGCTGGCATGAATAAACTTTTAGCATGATATTTTCTTCTGTGTTTATAACTAAAATCAGATATTGTTGTTACATCCTTGTGGATACTTTTCAGTCAGTCATACCTACAGAAGGTACTTAATTTGTACAATTCAAACACATCCTTTCATCTGATTCCATCCTAATTCCTTTTCACACTGATCCCATTTTGTGCACGAGGCAACTTTTGTTTTGTTTTCAAAATATGAGACATGCATTTCAAACTTCTTGGTGTGCTGCTATGATTGTTTACAATTAAGTCTGTCTATTTTTTATGCTTTCCATTAAGCACCGACCTTGATATATTTTTATTTTGAATAAACACACCAACCTACCATGAAAAGGAATTATGGGACATACATTTCAAAATGCTTGGGTTGCTGCGATGACTTTTTCTGTTTGTCTATTTTTTATGCTTTCCGTTAGGCACTAAAGGGCATATTTACAAGATACTGGTGCATCAGTGCTGATCTGCCAGTTTTCTTGCGTCGCCACTGCCCCACCTAACGACACCATGTGTGCACCATATTTACAATATGGTGCACCATGGCGCACATTAGGCCAATAGCATCAAACATTTTGATGCTATTGTGGCACTTTGCTGCACTAGCGTCAGAAATTTTGACACTAGTGCAGCAAAGTGCAAGGAGGCCCATAGATTAAAATGGCTGTGTCACTTTAATGCATGCTTTTGAGCAGGCGTTAAAAATGATGCCAAAATTGGTGAAATCTTGTAGATTTTACTGCGCCATTTGTGAGGGCCTCCTAACGCCGGAATGCTCCCCTTGCATACATTATGCCTGACACAGGCATAGTATGGCACAAGGGGTTGCAAAGTGGCCCAATGCATGCATTGTGCCACTTTGTGAATATGGCACAGAGAAAATTGCCTTCTTGATCCACACTAGCGTAAAACAAATTATGCTAGTGTAGCCCAAGGAGGTGCTAGGGCCTTGTAAATCTGGCCTAACAGTGAGATATTTTCAGTTTGATCGCTGACACCGATATTCAAAGTAATTGACTTTGTTAGTATTCATTTTCAGATTACAATATTTCTGCAGTCTTTTTCCAATTATATACTCAAACTGATATTCAGTTAATGTAAATTATAGCCATATTTTAACTCACATAGGGTATATTTCTGAGTATTATTATAATTTGTTGAGCTAATTCATTCTTTTAACGGTGCATATTAGGCCTGGGCAGAGTTTATGGAGTCTGCTATGTGGAATTCCGTGGAGTGGGCCAAAATCTCTGCGAGCTTCAGCCGAATACAGCCAGTGGGCAGAACTACTTTACGCACCGGTTTAGCTAAATTTTTTTACATTTAGGAGCATGATGCATGATTGCACCCAAAACAGTTTGTGGAATGAACCACGCAATTCGCACGCGCAAGGCCATTTTGAGATATTCTGTTTCGGAGCATGGTGCTGGGCCTAACTTTAATCCACCCTTAATCTTTTAAATCCCACCAATATCTAATTCATCCACTCCTTATTTTCCTTCATAATATCAGTGTGTCTTTGTGTTTGTGTATTTTACATTTTTGTCATTGTTTTTGTTTTCTTGACTTTCAATACTTTTTTGCTTTTCCCTTTACTTCTTTATGCTTTCTTCCTTCCTTCCTTCCTTCTCCTATTTATTCCCCTTTTTTCTGTCCAACCAGCACCACGGCAGAGCAGGGTAGGAGTAGGAGTGGTAGCGTGCAGTGCGGCTGCTAGCCTCACCCCTCGCTGTCATTATCACCACCAAGAGGTGCCGCACCTTGAAACTTTTTCAGAGGTGGAGGTGGCAGCACTTCAGTTTTTGTGCAGCGCCACGTCCCTTCCATGCTGGCAGCAGACCTGGGAGCGGGTATGATCTGTGGCAGTGTCCACTGCTGTGGAGGAGGGGGCCCTGTGTGTGCGTCAGCACTCTGGGGTCCAGCGCATCCAGAAGCAGTTGGCGCACCATTGGGCAGACATACTGGACCACGAGAGGTACCTGCTCGACCTGCTGGACATCGAGGTGTCAGGGCTCGGTGAGTAGTTTACTATTTATTTGTAGTGTGTATTCCACAATGTTATTTTTCTTTCAAATAGCAGTGCTCTGAGACTCAGAAGTAAATTAAGTTTAAATTACGATGGATATTATGTGTTCCAGTTGAAGCTAGCCAGGTGTTATGTGCTATCTAATTGTAGTCGTCGGCGCACGCTAGGGCTGCTTATTTATGAAGCCATGCAGACTGTGACTCCTCTGTCCTGTCACTAAGATAGTGATAATAGTAGTAAGTAATATCAGTAAATTAGCGTTTTCTTCTCTGTGCCTTTCTTAATGTAGCTCATGCACTCTTAATTGCAATATCCAGGTGATATGCAGTATGCATCTATGCACTGAAAAGGGAGACAAAGCTGCCCCATCAAAGGTGGTTGAGAAGCAAAGATCATTCATTACAATGCATTAGCAGCTCCAAATGTAATTTAGGTTGAGGAAATATTGAATAGGGCTTAGGTTTTGGAAATTAAACTTTGTTTAACCCCTTCAATGCGGGCGTCGGCCAGTGGCCGACGCACGCACTACCTCCCTGGTGCGGGTCACGACCAGTGGCCGACACCAGGGGGGGGTTAATAAATCCTCGGGTGCATCGCACCCGAGGATTTATTTAATTTTTTTTCGGTCCCAGGGAGACACGGAAGCTCTTCTGTGTCTCCCCCGCCCCCCACCCGCCCTTTTGTGACGTCAGCGCCTCAATGTTGATTTCCCCATCGGAGCACGAGGCCTTCCTGAAAGTGTTTCCTGGCCCCCGATCGCAGCACAGCTTAAAAAAAAAGGTAGGTGCCCCCCTCCCCCAGTGCAACATTTTAATTTTTTTTTAAATAAAAAAAATAAAAAAAATAGACAGGGGGTCGCCCATGGGCATGGCGACCCCCTGTGGGGCCAATATTTTTTTTAGTTGTTGTAGAGTTTCCCTGGGGGCCATTTTGGCCCCCAAGGAAACCATACAACAACTAAAAAAAATAGATCTATATATATATATATATAGATCTATATATATAGATATATCTATGTAGATATATCTATGTACATGGATATATCTATAGATAGATCTATAGATATATATGTATATATATATATATATATATATATAGATCTATCTATAGATACATCTATGTAGATAGATATATATATAGAGATAGATCTATATATATATATATATATATATATATATATCAAAATAAATCCCTTTCAGGGTTAGAGTGCCGCATAAATTATGCAAAAAAAGAGAATAGAGAACTCTGGGTAGTTCCCAAGTTTAGGTGGAGAGCAGCTCTAGTAAGGAGCACCCTGCAACACCAGCGGCACTCTAGATTTGATCACCTCAAATGACATTTCCGTGACCAAGACCATGACCAAGACCGTGAAGGTCGAAACGCGTAGGTGTTAGGTGGTGGGATGTTCCATTATTGAAAATAAAAGTGGATTCATCACAATCCTGTGAG
The DNA here is from genome assembly GCF_031143425.1 of Pleurodeles waltl. NCBI lineage: Eukaryota > Metazoa > Chordata > Amphibia > Caudata > Salamandridae > Pleurodeles > Pleurodeles waltl. The sequence continues at coordinate 168,483,939 of NC_090450.1, forward strand.
TGTGGCATTTTTAACCTAAGTGTTAAACTGGTATAATGATTTACGGGAATAGGTCCTTCCCGGATGCTGGCACCGACGAGTAGAGCGCGCTTCCTTTTGTGGATCGGTTTGAGCTTAATATATATATATATATATATATATCACTTTTGTCAATATGTGTGTGGTTTCCCTGGGGGCTGCGATCGGCCCCCAGGAAAACCAGACCCACATATAAAAGTGATTATATATATTTATATATATATATATATATATATATATATATATATATATAGATATATATATAGAGATAGATATATATATATATATATATTTATATATAGATTTGCCACCAATTGTCTTGCAGTTGCAGCTTGCGTCTTCAAAGCAATGCACACACTTCAACTCACGCTTTTCAATTGTAGCTTTTAGGCAGCAATAAAAAAGTCAAGAAAGTATTGTGATTATGTTTCTGCTACAAAAGAGTCAGACTTGTGTAGTGGCAGTTTTAGTGCCATAAAGAAGCGCAGAAGGTTTATATGCCTACTGCAAAGAGCAAATCTGTATTTTATGTAAATAGCTGAGTACATTAGTAAAGTCAGCCATTACCTGCGCTATAATACAAATGAAATGTATGTGCGGGGTGAAGGGCGACTATGGAGAGATGAAGGGCACTTTTGCAGGGTGGTAATGAGGGAATCCGAGGAGGAGGGAGTGGGAGCACCAATAATGATTGTTGGACTGGGCGCAGGAGGTGCTAAAGACTGTGACGAATGGTATGTGACAAGGTGTTTTTTGAGTGTCTTGAAAGAACGTGCTGATTGAGGGAAGAAGCGCAGGTAAGGTGGCCTCTACTGTTGCATGTATCTCACACACACCATCGATTTTGTGACTGTCTACGTAGGCTAGTGTTCTAGAGCAACAGTTTAGCCAATAGCAGAGATGGCATATTGATGGATGACTGCTGCCGGCACTCGGGTTATAGAGGACAGCTCTGACATAGGATCAGAGACTGAGACATCAGATACTGGGACAGCATCTGAGGGATAGGACAATGGCGCAGACTCTGGGAGTGATTTTTCAGTCGGAGGACTCCCATTCGATAAATCCTCTTACAGTACATTATGAGGGAGGTGATGAGGACAGTCCTGCTGTCCCTTTGCAAGCAGTCTGTGCAACTGGGTCATAGTGGGTTAGCCCAACCCAGAGAGCAGGTGAATGCGGTGGCAAACAGAGAGAGAGAGAGAGTGCTCTCTTGGGAGCTCCCCAATTTAGTTCAGCTCCAAATTCCACCGCCCAAATCGTATTGTGGAGACATCAAAATGATCTATCACAAAACAAACTGGTTTTGTAAGGCAGGCACCTGTGTTTTTGGTCCTGGGTTCGGCGATCATATAGAGAAACACACTAAACCCAAACATTTCTGGAAACTAGACATTCGGGGGAGTCCACAGAGGTGTGACTTGTGTGGATTCCCCAAAGTTTTCTTACCCAGAATACCCTGCAAAGCTGAAATGTTTAATAAAAACTCTATTTTTCTCGCATTTCTGTCACACAAACTACAGGAATATGCTGGGATCCACAAAATTCCTACCACCCAGTGATTCCTCACCTGTCCTGATAAAAACACTACCCGACTTGAGTGCCTACACCTAGTGCTTGCGTCAGGAATGGATCACCCCAGGGTCAACAGCTGCCTCATGTAAGGACCAACATTGACCGTTGTGTGATCTATTCCTGTCGCGGGCATCGGGCCTACCCACACAAGTGAGGTACCATTTTTATCGGGAGACTTGGGGGAATGCTGGGTGGAAGGAAATTTGTAGCTCCTCTCAGATTCCAGAACTTTCTGTCACCGAAATGAGAGGAAAAAGTGTTTTTTTGGCCAAATGTTGATGTTTGCAAAGGATTCTGGGTAACAGAACCTGGTCAGAGCCCCACAAGTCACCCCATTTGGATTCCCCTGGGTTTCTAGTTTTCAAAAATGCGCTGGTTTGCTAGGTTTCCCCAGGTGCCGGCTGAGCTAGAGGCCAAAATCCACAGGTAGGCACTATTTTCTATGAAAAAATGTGATGTGTCCACGTTGTGTTTTGGGGCATTTCCTGTCGCGGGCGCTAGGCCTACCCACACAAGTGAGGTATCATTTTTATTGTGAGACTTGGGGGAACGCTGGGTGGAAGGAAATTTGTGGCTCCTCTCAGATTCCAGAATTTTCTGTTACCGAAATGTGAGGAAAACTTGTTATTTTAGCCACATTTTGAGGTTTGCAAAGGATTCTGGGTAACAGAACCTGGTCAGAGCCCCACAAGTCACCCCATCTTGGATTCCCCTAGGTCTCTAGTTTTCAAAAATGCACAGGTTTGGTAGGTTTCCCTAGGTGCCGGCTGAGATAGAGGCCAAAATCTACAGGTAGGCACTTTGGGCAACAAAGCAAAAACAACAAGTGATGGACGGAATGCTGAACATTGTCAAACACTCACCCCCAGTCATAGATCTGGGTTTAATCCATCATTCTTTTGCTCACCATGCCACCCCAGTTTGGACCCAGCCATATGCAAATCAGTCTTGACCCTGTTCCTCATGGGAACAGTCCAGACCGAACTGCCAAGCCAGGTCCTCACTGGACCGGAAACAAGCATCCTGGGACCGGTTTCGGGGTTTCACCCCTCATCAGCCAGGCTAGCTTGAAGCAAAAACAACAAGTGATGCACGGAATGCTGAACATTGTCAAACACTCACCCCCAGTCATAGATCTGGGTTTAATCCATCGTTCTTTTGCTCACCATGCCACCCCAGTTTGGACCCAGCCATATGCAAATTAGTCTTGACCCTGTTCCTCATGGGAACAGTCCAGACCGAACTGCCAAGCCAGGTCCTCACTGGACCGGAAACAAGCATCCTGGGACCGGTTTCGGGGTTTCACCCCTCATCAGCCAGGCTAGCTTGAATCCAGTGGCATGGGAAGCACGGGACCCACGTCTGGGCATACCCTTCCCACTTAGGGCGACAAAGCAAAAACAACAAGTGATGGACGGAATGCTGAACATTGTCAAACACTCACCCCCAGTCATAGATCTGGGTTTAATCCATCGTTCTTTTGCTCACCATGCCACCCCAGTTTGGACTCAGCCATATGCAAATCAGTCTTGACCCTGTTCCTCATGGGAACAGTCCAGACCGAACTGCCAAGCCAGGTCCTCACTGGACCGGAAACAAGCATCCTGGGACCGGTTTCAGGGTTTCACCCCTCATCAACCAGGCTAGCTTGAATCCAGTGGCATGGGAAGCACGGGACCCACGTCTGGGCATACTCTTCCCACTTAGGGCGACGGACGGAATGCTGAACATTGTCAAACACTCACCCCCAGTCATAGATCTGGGTTTAATCCATCGTTCTTTTGCTCACCATGCCACCCCAGTTTGGACCCAGCCATATGCAAATCAGTCTTGACCCTGTTCCTCATGGGAACAGTCCAGACCGAACTGCCAAGCCAGGTCCTCACTGGACCGGAAACAAGCATCCTGGGACCGGTTTCGGGGTTTCACCCCTCATCAGCCAGGCTAGCTTGAATCCAGCTCTGTTTTCTGTCAAAAAATGGGATGTGTCCATGTTGTGTTTTGGGGCATTTCCTGTCGCGGGCGCTAGGCCTACCCACACAAGTGAGGTATCATTTTTATCGGGAGACTTGGGGGAACGCTGGGTGAAAGGAAATATTTGGCTCCTCTCAGATTCCAGAACTTTGTGTCACCGAAATGTGAGGAAAACGTGTTTTTTTAGCCACATTTTAAGGTTTGCAAAGGATTCTGGGTAACAGAACCTGGTCGGAGTCCCACAGGTCACCCCATCTTTGATTCCCCTAGGTCTCTAGTTTTAAAAAATGCACAGGTTTGGTAGGTTTCCCTAGGTGGCGGCTGAGCTAGAGGCCAAAATCTACAGGTAGGCACTTTGCAAAAAACAGCTCTGTTTTCTGTCAAAAAATGGGATGTGTCCACGTTGTGTTTTGGGGCATCTCCTGTCGCGGGCGCTAGTCCTACCCACACAAGTGAGGTATCATTTTTATCGGTAGACTTGGGGGAACGCTGGGTGGAAGGAAATTTGTGGCTCCTCTCAGATTCCAGAACTTTCTGTCACTGAAATGTGAGGAAAACGTGTTTTTTTAGCCACGTTTTGAGGTTTGCAAAGGATTCTGGGTAACAGAACCTGGTCAGAGCCCCACAAGTCACCCCCTCTTGGATTTCCCTAGGTCTCTAGTTTTAAAAAATGCACAGGTTTGATAGGTTTCCCTAGGTGCCGGCTGAGCTAGAGGCCAAAATCCACAGCTAGGCACTTTGCAAAAAACAGCTCTGTTTTCTGTCAAAAAATGGGATGTGTCCACGTTGTGTTTTGGGGCATCTCCTGTCGCGGGCGCTAGGCCTACCCACACAAGTGAGGTATCATTATTATCGGTAGACTTGGGGGAACGCTGGGTGGAAGGAAATTTGTGGCTCCTCTCAGATTCCAGAACTTTCTGTCACTGAAATGTGAGGAAAACGTGTTTTTTTAGCCACGTTTTGAGGTTTGCAAAGGATTCTGGGTAACAGAACCTGGTCAGAGCCCCACAAGTCACCCCATCTTGGATTCCCCTAGGTCTCTAGTTTTAAAAAATGCACAGGTTTGGTAGGTTTCCCTATGTGCCGGCTGAGCTAGAGGCCAAACTCTACAGGTAGGCACTTTGCAAAAAACAGCTCTGTTTTCTGTCAAAAAATGGGATGTCCACGTTGTGTTTTGGGGCATTTCCTGTTGCGGGCGCTAAGCCTACCCACACAAGTGAGGTATAATTTTTATCGGGAGACTTGGGGGAACGCTGGGTGGAAGGAAATTTGTGGCTCCTCTCAGATTCCAGAACTTTCTGTCACTGAAAGGTGAGGAAAACGTGTTTTTTTAGCCACGTTTTGAGGTTTGCAAAGGATTCTGGGTAACAGAACCTGGTCAGAGCCCCACAAGTCACCCCCTCTTGGATTTCCCTAGGTCTCTAGTTTTAAAAAATGCACAGGTTTGATAGGTTTCCATAGGTGCCGGCTGAGCTAGAGGCGAAAATCCACAGCTAGGCACTTTGCAAAAAACAGCTCTGTTTTCTGTCAAAAAATGGGATGTGTCCACGTTGTGTTTTGTGGCATCTCCTGTCGCGGGCGCTAGGCCTACCCACACAAGTGAGGTATCATTATTATCGGTAGACTTGGGGGAACGCTGGGTGAAAGGAAATTTGTGGCTCCTCTCAGATTCCAGAACTTTCTGTCACTGAAATGTGAGGAAAATGTGGTTTTTTAGCCACGTTTTGAGGTTTGCAAAGGATTCTGGGTAACAGAACCTGGTCAGAGCCACACAAGTCACCCCATCTTGGATTCCCCTAGGTTTCTAGTTTTCAAAAATGCACAGGTTTGGTAGGTTTCCCTAGGTGTCGGCGGAGCTAGAGGACAAAACCTACAGGTAGGCACTTTGCAAAAAACAGCTCTGTTTTCTGTCAAAAAATGGGATGTGTCCACGTTGTGTTTTGGGGCATTCCCTGTCGCGGACGCTAGGCCTACCCACACAAGTGAGGTATCATTTTTATCGGGAGACTTGGGGGAACGCTGGGTGGAAGGAAATTTGTGGCTCCTCTCAGATTCCAGAACTTTATGTCACTGAAATGAGAGGAAAACGTGTTTTTTAGCCTCATTTTGAGGTTTGCAAAGGATTCTGGGTAACAGAACCTGGTCAGAGCCCCACAAGTCACCCCCTCTTGGATTTCCCTAGGTCTCTAGATTAAAAAAATGCACAGGTTTGGTAGGTTTCCCTAGGTGCTGGCTGAGCTAGGGGCCAAAATCCACAGCTAGGCACATTGCAAAAAACAGCTCTGTTTTCTGTCAAAAAAATGGGATGTGTCCATGTTGTGTTTTGGGGCATTTCCTGTCGTGGGCGCTAGGCCTACCCACACAAGTGAGGTATCATTTTTATCGGGAGACTTGGGGGAACGCTGGGTGGAAGGAAATTTGTAGCTCCTCTCAGATTCCAGAACTTTCTGTCACTGAAATGAGAGGAAAACGTGTTTTTTAGCCACATTTTGAGGTTTGCAAAGGATTCTGGGTAACAGAACCTGGTCAGAGCCCCACAAGTCACCCCCTCTTGGATTTCCCTAGGTCTCTAGATTAAAAAAATGCACAGGTTTGGTAGGTTTCCCTAGGTGCTGGCTGAGCTAGGGGCCAAAATCCACAGCTAGGCACATTGCAAAAAACAGCTCTGTTTTCTGTCAAAAAAATGGGATGTGTCCATGTTTTGTTTTGGGGCATTTCCTGTCGCGGGCGGTAGGCCTACCCACACAAGTGAGGTATCATTTTTATCGGGAGACGTGGGGGAACATAGAATAGCAAAACAAGTGTTATTTCCCCTTATTTTTCTCTACATTTTTTCCTTCCAAATATAAGAGAGTGTGTAAAAAAGACGTCTATTTGAGAAATGCCCTGCAATTCACATGCTAGTTTGGGCACCCCGGAATTCAGAGATGTGCAAATAACGACTGCTCCTCAAAACCTTATCTTGAGCCCAGTATAGAAATGCAAAGGTTTTCTTGATATCTATTTTCACTCTTCATATTTCAGCAAATGAATTTCTGTATACCCAGTATAGAATGAAAACCAACTTCAGGGTGCAGCTCATTTATTGGCTCTGGGTACCTATGGTTCTTGATGAACCTACAAGCCCTTTATATCACCGCAACCAGAAGAGTCCAGCAGACATAACGGTATATAGCTTTAAAAAATCTGACATCGCAGGAAAATGTTACAGAGTAAAACATAAAGAAAAATGGCTGTTGTTTTCAGCTCAATTTCAATATTTTTTTATTTCAGCTGTTATTTTCTGTAGGAAAACCTTGTAGGATCTACACAAATGACCCCTTGCTGAATTCAGAATTTTGTCTAGTTTTCAGAAATGTTTAGCTTTCCGGGATCCAGCATTGGTTTGACACCCATTCCTGTCACTACCTGGAAGGAGGCTGAAAGCACCAAAAATAGTAAAAATGGGGTATGTCCCAGTAAAATGCCAAATTTGTGTTGAAAAATGTGGTTTTCTGATTCAAGTCTGCCCGTTCCTGAAAGGTGGGAAGATGGTGATTTCAGCACCAGAAACCCTTTGTTGATGGCATTTTCAGGGAAAAAAACACAAGCCTTCTTCGGCAGCCCTTTTTTCCCATTTGTTTGGAAAAAACTAAATTTTCACTGTATTTTGGCTAATTTCTTGGTCTCCTCCAGGGGAAACCACAAACTCTGGGTACCATTAGAATTCCTAGGATGTTGGAAAAAAAGGACGCAAATTTGGCTTGGATAGCTTATGTGGACAAAAAGTTATGAAGGCCTAAGCGCGAACTACCCCAAATAGCCAAAAAAGGGCTCAGCTCTGGGGGGGGAAAGGCCAGGCAGCTAAGAGGTTAACCTTCTTTATTTCTTACCTCAGCACCCAAGAGCAAGAACAGGGCAACTTCTGAGGCAGGTCCAGGAGATGAGGGTGCCACCACCAGTGCAGCAGCTGGCAGATCTGCTGGCCCCAGTATGTCCTCCTGTAATATCATTGCTGTTTCCCTATCTTTTCTCTCTCCCCATTTAGAATATTTTTTCCTTTTTTTACTGTGCCTGTCTCCTTTTTTCCCTACCCATCATCATTCTATCTGAGGCTTGTTAAATTCTTGTTATGCCTGCAGTATCATGTTTTTTTCTTTAGTTCATTTTTTTGTACCAGACTTCCTCCTGTCTATACTAATATGTAGCGTGCTTCTGCTTTGTTAGTAAGCTTAGGTTTCCCTTCTCCACTTATGTATCTTGTGGACTGGAAGTCTAAGACTAAGAGGACAGATTTTAGGACAGGTGCTCTACTGTGAATTTTGTATGCCCAAGTCAGCTTTTCTACACATATTTGTTGAGAAGGCGAGAGTGGCCATGGTAATGGTGGACCCCCAGCAATGTTGTTTTGTATGTATTATTCTTTTATATAGTTGTATACCATACCATCAGTTTCAATGATAATGCAACATGGCTAGATAGTAGTATGAGGATAATCCCATTGCATTTTTCAACCATGACTTCACCATATATCCTTGATTGACCATTCATTCCATCCCTTCATTTCACTTCAGTGACTTAGCTCTACCCCTCCATTACGAAAAATTTGCAGTCGACGTAACTTGATTACCTGGCTTTTCTAACATAGTTCACCAACAACATTTCTAAAGTGAATGATAAAAGAAGATAGAATGTAGTGTTCTATTGCGCTTGTATTTATTGAACTAGTTCTTGAAATATTACAGGGGGAAATGTATCTGGCATCTAAAATGTCTAACGTTTTTTTCAGATGCATCAACCATCAGTGCCAGGGCCGGTGCAGCACCAGTGTGCCGGAGGCAGCAGCGGTGAGAGGGCCAGTAGTAGTGGCAGCAGGGATGGGTGTTGGTAAGTCATATTGCTTGCTTATTGACAATTACCATTATACTGACTGCAAGGACATCACTTGTGAACCCTCTGATTTACCAGCTACAGTGGGGTTGAGTTCTTAAGACCCTCTCCTAATTGCAACTTAGTTGACAAAATCTCATAATGAATGCTATAAATTACGGGTTGATGGACAAGGGAAAGAATGTTGGACAATTAAAAGAAAGGATCGGTGAAATGGTGTGTGTTTTATATTTCTTTATTGGTTAGACATTAAGGCCCTCATTCTGACCTTGGCGGTCGGCGGAGAGGCGGCGGTCGGACCGCGAACAGACCGGCGGTCCAAAAAATGGCATTCTGACCGCGGCGGTCACCGCCGCGATCGACCGCCACTTTCCCACTCCGACCGCCACGGCGGTCATGACCGACGGGCTGGAGTTTGCGCACTCCGGCCCGGCGGTCGACCCAAGACCGCCAACCGTATCATGACCCTGCTTACCGCCGCGGTTTTTGCCGGTCGGGAACCGCCATGCGAACCATGGCGGTTGGCACTATCGGGGCCAGGGAATTCCTTCCCTGGCACTGATAGGGGTCTCCCCCACCCCCCACTACCCCCCACGAGTCCTCCCCCCACACCCTCCACCCCCCCAGAGGTGGTACGAACCCCCTGCCCCCCCCACCCCGACATGCACATACACGCAACCCGACATGCACGCACCCCCAACATGCACATATGCACACCCCCTACACACACACATACACAACGGGGGCACATACCCGCACACATACATGCCAACATGCGCACCCGCCGAACTACACACATTGCCCATAGGCACAGCAGCACCCCCTGCCCGCATGCACGCACTCACACACCCCTCTACACACCCCCATGCACGCACACATCACACAACACCCCCCCACCCCCTCCCCTCACGGACGATCAACTTACCTTGTGCGTTGGTCCTCCGGGAGGCGACGGGAGCCATAGGGACGTGACCGCCAACAGAAGACCGCCAACAGAAGACCGCCACACAGAAATGTGGGTCGTAATTCTGGGGGCGGTGTTCTGCTGGCGTGGCGGTGGAGGTTGACCAGTCTCCACTTTCCCGCCGACCGCCAGTGTGGCTGCTGGCGGTTTTCCGGCAGAACGCTCCCAGCGGTCGGAATACGCGCAGCGGCATACCGCCGCGGTCGGCGGTCTTTACCGCGGCGGTAACTCGGCGGTCTTGCGAAAAGACCGTCAAGGTCAGAATGAGGGCCTAAATGGATACAATGGTATGTAACGGCAAATTATGCAAGATAAAAGGACAACACAGCATGATGCTTCAAATGGAAGTAACTGACTAACTACGATGAGAGAGGAAAGGGAGAGGAAAATGCAGAAAGATAGCAGTGGGGGGGGCGAGTCCAGAACCAGGGTCACTAGTGGGGGTTGTGGATGCATGGGTGCCATTGGTTGAGGAGAAGGAGTAGATGTTGATGCCTCCCAATCAGTAAAATAGTGAACTGCGGTGCAGCAGAGTAATATTGAGTAGCATAGAATATTATTGTATAATCCATAAAAAATTGAATAATACGGAGTAGTGTGACAAATCTGAAAGGTCGTGCAAGGCCAGGTTGGCTTCAAAGGGGATGAGCGGATAAAAGAATGAATGGGTGAAATGGTATATGAGTGAAAGGATGTGTGAGTGGGTGAAAATATGCATAGGTGGATGAAAGGAGACTCATGGGTGGGTGAAAGGATGGATGGAAGAGTATACATGTGAAAGGGTGCCAGGGTGCGTGAAAGGTGGATGGTTAAAATGATGGCTGGGTTAAAGGAAGGGTGGATAGGTGAATGTATGGATGGATAAGTATATATGTGAATGGATGGATTGGAATGGTGAATGACTGAATGAGAGAATGTAAAACTTAAATGGTGGGTATAAAAGAGGGAATAGAACAATAAAAGGATGAATGGATAATTACTTGGATGAAGAAATAAGGGAGCTCTCCTGTAGAGAGGCGTAGCTACCTACTTTGGTTATCAAAGCTTTGGTTCAAAGTGGGGGGTAATTAGTTTTCTCTCTACCCCATTAACATAATGTATTTGTTAAGCAAAGCAAATATGAATAGTCCCACTCATCATTATGCATTACCTTTTTTGCCATGGTATTTAGTCACCCATGCTATCACGTAGCTGCACCATGGTTCAATTCGGCAGTACCATTGAATTGTCTGTGCAGGGTGCATCTGCTTCAGTTAAGGCAGCATTTACAAAGTTATCAATGCATTGCAAACCAAAAATAATGTGTGTTTCCCTTCTCGTCCAGTGCCAACTCTGTCACCTCCTAGTACTTCAGTACATTTTTCTTTCCTAAGTTCTGCCCAGCCATCCATAAACAATTGAAAAATCGATTTTTGACATGAACCACATTTTTCTGGGCAAGTGATTTATATTTCATGACTATCATAACGGATTCATGCCAGTTCAAATTTTACCATTTTGACATTCATCAACTATAGTGAGGCAGGTATGGGTAAAAAATGTCCCTGTGACCCATAATCAGCCACATCAAATTCCAATGGACGTAGGGGACCAGCAATGTACTGCTACTATGCCACTCTATTTTTAAACAAGTGTTTGCACAGGGCACTGTTTACAATTTGTCTATTTCTTTTTTCTTTCCTGCTATAGCTACTCCTGGTGGAGCACCTAAATACCAAGATATAGCTACCAGCGGCTGGAGACTGTGCAGGAGGAGGATGAGTCAGCTGCATTGACTGTGGGGTTCAGCTGCTCCAGCCAGCCACCAGTGCCACTAGGGTCCCAACGGCAAAAACATCATACTTAGTTATGTCCTTGTCCTACTACCCTCTATAACTATATTGACCACTAGGGGGTGATTGTCATTGGTATATTGCCTGCAGAAACCTAGATACACAAAAACAACATCTTCAGTTGCAGGTAATTACTAACTGCACTATTTCACTTCACTCCATAGTTCCCTTTCCTGAGTAGATGAAGCCAGGGCTGCTACCTCTCAGGGTTTCCCAAGGTGCCATCTTATGGTGGTGGCAGTAGTAGCAGGCTAGCATGCTAGCATGCTAACAGGGTAGACATCACAAGCGAGGTTCCAGTCCCAGCTAGGTAAACTCCAACCATTGGATCAATCAAAGGGTTATACATCACAGGCAACTGGTATCAAAGAAAGCACAGAGTTACTGGGTTACATTATTTATATCATAACTTCACAAAGACTGAGACCAGCATAATGACACTCAACAATGAAGACTTGATATGATAACAAAAGCTAGCAATAGCAACTTCTTCTGAGCTCGTATTTAATTAAACTAACCTTGCAAAATCCTCGAGTCAGGATAAATGAGCTCTGAGTCAGGAGTGGAGTGGGCAAGGGTAACCGCTTACACAACACAACACAAGACCTGAAGGAGGGTGTTGATGAGTGATGCGTGGGAGGGTAAATGTGGCCAGTGTGAGCTATTGCTAAGGTAATAGAAGATCTTGCAGTGAATTGGTGTCGCTTTCACCACATCCGAGCCACCAAGTGTGTGATCCATTTATGGTGTAAAATTTATTTACACCTCGGTAAATCACACAGCCCGGGGGAAGAGGGTTAAGAGTTCTATGAATGGATGGGAAAGGGGATTTGGGGAAAGGTGTGACAAACACAAATACTACAAACAATTACGACAATATTCCTCAGGGTGCTTTGCAGCATACTATCATAAATCTGTTGTGGAAGTAAATGAAGGAATGAGTATGACACAGATCCGGTAAATGCATTGCAAACTGTTCTTCAGCCCCAGAGAGACCCAAGATAGTGCATATCTAAATGTTCTGTCATCTGAAAAATACAAATTATGGAGGAGTGAAGTGAACCCACCAGTTCTAAAAATGGTGATTCTTAAAAGAAAAATGATACTGTATTGCCAAAGTCGTCCGAGCATATGCATTCTTCTCGGAATTTCCATCACTTTTGGGTGCCTTACTGAACTTGTCCAGTAGTTAAGCTGTATAGAGCTTTTACCTTTCGTTTGTTCAGAAAAGGAAAAGGACTGCAGATTAAAAAACAGAAACTGTATTGCAGAGTCAAGGAGCAGGATAGGAGGAAGGTAATCTTCATGAGTCAGGAGTGTACCAAGAATACTCAGAGACAGTGCAAGAACATACGAGGAGTGCTTGCTATGCCACCACATTCAAGCTAGCCTGGCTGATGAAGGGTAATACCCTGAAACCGTTCCCAGGATGATTGTTTCTGGTCCAAGGAGGACCTGGCCTGGCAGTTCGGGCTGCACTGTTCCCATGGAGAACAGGGTCAAGACTGATTTGCATATGGCTGAGTCTGAGCTGGACTGGCATGGCAAGCAAAATAACTGATGGATTAAACCCAGATCTATGCCTGGGGGTGAATGTTTGATTTGTTCTGTATTACGTCCATCTTCTGTTGCTTTTGCATTTGTTGCCACAAGTTGGAAGGGTATGCCGAGATGTGGGTCCCGTGCTTGCTTTGCCACAAGATTCAAGCTAGCCTGGCTGATGAAGGGTGATACCCTGAAACCAAAAAAAGGATAGGCACGCAAAGAAGGCAGGCATTTCCTCCAATGTCCTGAAGGGAATGTGGAGGCTTCTTCCAAGCACACAGGTCCAACTCCAAACTGGCCATATATGTGACTAAAAAATGTGAGGCAGCATAAATCAGACACTAACATAATGTTCCACTAGCTATATCTGTTTTCTTTTTTTTTTGGTCATAGAAAGAAGTTTGATGATAAATAATTAAAAGTACTATGGTGGCATACTCTTTCAGGGTAGTAGAGATTGTCTTCAAACTCAGATGGTTCACCCAGATGTTGGTAAGCTAAGCCACTCGATTCTGACCACTCATCCTCCTCCTGTGCTGTTTCAGGAACGGTGTAATCGTGTGGGATGTAATTTTGGTTCATTTTGATCAAAAGAGATCTATTGTGCAGTGATACACATGTAATCTGTTGCTTGACAACTGGTCCACATGCCTGTCATCAGGTGGATAGTGTGAATATCACTTTGCTACAAAGTTTGTCCAACCAATTGCGGTACATCATGATGAAGCGCTGTAACAGCAACCCTGGCAAAATGGGTCTGACTTGGAACCTACCATTTCGGGTAGATGGCCACCAGAAATTCTAAAAATCCCACTCCTTCCAAAAAAGAAATTCCAGTGCTAACATTTTAGTCAGCGCCCCACTGTACAAACCTGTTGTTGGGTGGTTGCGGTGGAGGGCCCCTCCTGCCTAAATATGCCTCTGATACTATTCTGGATCTTGTAACTGTCTTGGGACACTGACGCAGGGACCTTCTGACAAGAAAGAAGTGGCAGACTAAGGGGGTCATTACGACCTTCGCCCACCAAGATCTGACCGCTGTGCGGCCGCCAATGCGGCCGCACCCCCGCCGCGGCCATTTGGAGATCACCGCTGGGCCGGCGGGTGGAAACTTGGTTTCCGCCCGCCGGCCCAGCGGGGATCACGGCGGCAACATAGGAGCCGACTCCACATGGAGCCGGCAGTGTTGCGGCCGTGCGACGGGTGCAGTTGCACCCGTTGCGCTTTTCACTGTCTGCGTAGCAGACAGTGAAAAGCAGCATGGAGCCCTGTCAGGGGGCCCCTGCACTGCCCATGCCAGTGGCATGGGCAGTGCAGGGGCCCCCAGGGGCCCCATGACTCCCCGTTCCACCAGCCTTTTCCTGGCGGTGCAAACCACCAGAAAAAGGCTGGCGGTCGGGGACTCGTAATCCCCTGGGCAGCGCTGCAAGCCTGTTGGCGGTGCTTCTGTCATTTTAGCTCTGGCGGTCTAGTACCGCCAGGGTCAAAATGACCCCCTAAATTTGCCTCTTAGGGCAATCACTGTATGCCATGGTGTCTCCATCTGACTCTGATTCTTATGCGGTTTTGAGGTCACAGAGGGAGGTGATGCTGGTGAACTGCTGGGTATGGGGCTGCTTTGCATAAAGATGTCACCCTTTCCTTCTTCATAACCTACCACCATGATTGGATTTCAAGCTGATGTTTCTCGGCCCTCCTGACCTTCACCTCCACCACGTTTTTTAAGATTCTCCTCCTTCAGGATTGCGTGATGTTTGGCCTCCATAACCACAGTGTGAACCAGGCTTATCTCAACGAACACTTGTGTGGCAAATGGATTATATTGCAAAGTTCTCCTCCTGTTTGCTAAGTGCAAAAAAAGTCCCAAACTGGGGAGAACAACTTTCTTAGTAGGCCAGTGCCAATGCAATAAGAAGAACTGGCAGTGTGGGTGTGTTGTCGATTGCATCTATGCAGTACATACTTCTACAGAGGTAAGGGTTGGTGCAGGTCTCAGCTGGGGCTTTTCAAATATGGGAGCTGATGGTGCTACCTATGAAACATACCTTGGAGCAGGTTGAATAGCAATGGTAATGTCGGACTCCTCTGTGCCATCTTCTACAATGATTGGCTCATTGTCATCCTCCTCCTCATTCCCTCTCATAATTTTAAGGCTTTCAGGAACTTTTTTTTAATCTTGCCACACCTGCTGTCTCCCAGCCTCTGCCTGAGTCCACTCCATGTTCACATTATCATCATCGAAAGGGTTGCTTGGAGAAGACAGTGGAGGACCCTTGCTTTTTCTTGCTGGAGATCTGGGAGCCAATGATTCTAAGAGAAGAGATTCTTGCTCGGCAGGAAGTTCAACCTCCTGTGCTGCTCCAACTTCAGGAAGATCTACTATTGCTGGCAGCAGCTGCTGTCCACTTTGCTCTGTTTCCTGAAACAACTGGGTATTACTTTGTGAAGGGGACAAATCCAATTCAACCTCACTACTCATCGGCATCACCATGATTGCAATGAATGCTTTGCAGACAAACATGGCCTTCAACTTAGGTTAGGGTGGTGCTGTTGATTTGGGAGTGCTGCTCCCATGCTCCTCCTTGAAGGCCATTGCAGCAGTCACACGTCTCCCCAAAAAGGTTGTGGTCGGCACTCCAGTGCTGGAAAGCTGCTTCTTTTCACTGGACACTTTCTTGGCAGCACCTTTCTTTCGGGCCATCTTTAAGCGGAAGAGATTGCAGAACTAAACTCCAGATGTTTTTTTGTACTGATCTTCTGTTTGTTTGGCAGTGTGGGTGATGTATCCTCTTATGTCATGTACCTTAAAGCAAACAAGCAAGAAAAACAATTAGTGAAACATGGCATTGTTGCAGTTTCAAATTAGTACAGACAAAAGGCAATATAATTGAGTGTGGTTGGTTATATAGGTAATAATAATAATTAACAACAAGTTATCCAACTATTTTAAATAAAACAGTACCACACCACCATAACATAAAATTGAATTTCCAATCTGGATAACACAACATACAGATGTAACTCTGCTTTATGTGCCTCTAATCCAAAGGAGGCACCTATGGCAGTCAGGGAGGTACATGGGTGAATGGAATAATCCTTAAAAGAGTCAAAATGAAGGCTAGTGTGCACCTATGGCAGGCAAGGTGGTCCAGGGAAAAAGGGAATAATCATTAAGAAATGAATGATGTTGGTGTGTGTGCAGAGTACCTACTTTATGGCAGGTAGGGTGTCCAGGGGAAATGAAATAATACCTAAAAAAATGTAAATACAAAATACAAATATTAAATTAAAAAAAATTAATAAAAAATAATAATAAAAATGTAAACAAAAAATGTTAATAAAGAAAAAAGAAAATGAATTGCTGAGGTTTGCACTATGGGAGTATGAGAAACCTACTGGGATGCAAGGAGGTGGAAATGAAAAATGCAAAAGAAATGCATGTAATATAAAGCGCTGTTCATCATTGTCATATTCACAATAGACATGTACTACAATGATCATCAAGCACATTATTAAAATGATATCACATGCAAGTTTATGGCAAAATGATACTGGCTGAATACCCAAAATGGCCTCCGGAAACATAGTCAAACAACAATAGTGAGCAAGGAGGCATGGAGAATAAGGAACACATGAAAACCAATGGCAAAAGCACACTGGCTGGCTGCACAAAATGGTCGCCAGCCACATGGTCAAACAACAATAGCAACCAAGGAGGCATGGAGAACAAAGAACACATGCAAGCCTATGGCAAAATCATACTCACTGGCTGCAAAAAATAGTCACCAGCCACATGGTCAAACAAAAACAGCAAGCAGGGAGGCATGGAGAAAGAATGAATGAATGACTTGGAAACTTGTAAAGCACACTGCTGCTCCTAATGAAGCATCCTAGTGCTGTTTGGAAATTATGACCCAATCAAGCAAGAGAAACTGCAGGAGGATACTAGGTCATAGGACATGTGGGGGGCGAAGAAAAGCCAGGTCTCCTGTTGCTTTTAAACAAATGTTCTTCAGATTCAACGAATCTTAAATGTCTGAGAAGTTGGTTCCATGCCTTAGTACCCAGAACTGAGAAGAATTTACCCCCTTGAGTTTTGAGTATAAAGAGAGGGGCTGAAGGAGATTTGCGTGGGACGATCTAAAGGTCCTTTTAGTTGTATAGTGGGTAAATTTGGTCTAGGCCTAGTGGATCTGTAAGCTCTGAAGGTCAATTGGAGGATTTTAAAAAGGACCAATTATGCACAGGTAGTCAGTGTAAGATTATCAGAGCGGCTGAGGCAGATGATCATCTGGGAAGTTTCAGTGTAAGTGTGGCAGCACCATGCTGCACGTCCTGGAGTGATTATGATAGAACAACTATGTCCTAAACAACAATAGCATAAATCACAACTGCTAAACAAAGACAAAGCCTGAACGACTTTTTCAACTATGACCCCTAAACAACGAAACAATACGGTTAAAATAGAATACACCAAAACAACTAAAACAATTACCATGCATACCAAAAACCACTACATTAATAACTACAAAAAACTTCAAAAACGGTGAAAATAAAAAGTATAAGAAACTGAGTTAAAAAAAAACATTTTAAAAAGTAGCAGAAATTAAAAAAAGCTTTGCTAAATAAAAATTAAAAAAATAAAACCGTTTTAAACAGTAAAATGAAATGGACAATGAAGAGAATTTCAATTGTGCATGAAAAACGAATTCCTACAAGACTTTCTACACCACCGTAGAAGTATTTCTTCCCTTTACCAAGCAACGTCAAGCAGGAGAAGCATATGAAAAATACACATATACAAAACTTAAGAAACAAATACAAGTTCCGTCAGAAATATGATCAGAATAAAAAAAACATATCCAAAACACATTTTATCATAAATTATAATATTCCCCTTAAAAAACGATATATATAGAGCCGTCCACCATTTTGTGTTCAGTGTCACACAGAATACCTTAGAGTGAAGACGTGTCTATGAGTACAGAAACAAACAGATTTATAATGTGGATAATAGCGCCATCTATTGACTAACGTAGGTAAAATAATACTTTATATATTAAAACTGATCAGGTAAAAATAAAAAGAACAAATAATTTATATTTTATTTTTTTTAATTACAGAGATCTCTTAGGAGTATTGAACTGTGTTAGCATTAAAAAAAGAACACCTTATCAATAAAAAGTAAATGATTTCTTCTCTTAAAAAAAGTTTTAATATGGCGATTAAATACATGTTAAAAAATGACAATGTGAAGATTAGTATTGGAACTGCAATGGGATTTCATTCATGAGTAGGCAAGTAAAAATAAAATTGACTTCACCTATTAATCAAAATTCAAAGTAAGCTTGCTACTTACCTCAAGGCAGGTGTACTCTATTGCCCATATTTATACTTTTTTAGCACTGCATTTGGGCCACTTTTTGATGCAAAAACTGGTGCAAACTTGCAAAATACAATTGTATTGTGCAAGTTTGTGCTGTTTTTTCGTAAAAATATTACGCAAATGCGGAGCTAAAAAGGTAGAAATATGGGCCTAAGTCAGAGGGGAAAATTAGTACTCTAACTCCACTGGGGACTTACCTCATAGAAGGTACTGGACAGTAACCAGGGGGTTAAATTACAATAATAAATCTACTGGGTACATACCTCAGACCAGATAGTGCACATCAACCAAACAATAAATACAAAATGAAAACAAATTAGTACACTGTTTTCTGACCCTTTTTATAAATTCCAAATAAAAAAAAAAATAACCACAGGAGAACATCAAGAGTTTGAAAAACAACGTCTTGAAAAAATCAATTAAAGACCACCCCCCCAAAAAAAGTGAATATAATCTCAAAAAAGAAAAAATGCAATGCTATGTCTAATGTATACATAACTCAGGGCAACAGCTGGACAGTGACCATGTGGCAAAATTGTTATTCTAATTCTAATAGCTACTTACCTCACAGTTACTGGAGAGCAAAGTAAGTATTTTAACATTGCAAGTTACTTACCTCAAGAAAGATGCAGGTCAGAAAGCAGAGCAAAGGTGTAGGAGAATAACCAGAGGGCAAAATAAGTACTCTAAGTCTGCTGGGTACTTACCAAGGGGAGGTGCAGAACAGGAACTAGGCGAACAATTTAGTATTCTAACTCCACTAGGTACTTAAGTGAGGACAGCTGCTGAATAGCAGTGAGATGGCAAAATAACTATTATAACTCCACAGGGCAGGTGCCGGAGAGGGAACAGGAGGAAAACATATTATTCTAACTCTGCTGGGTACTTACCTCAGGGCAGGAAGTAGGGGCAAAATTACTATTCCAACTCCACCGGGAACTTACCTCAGAGCAGGTGCTGGACAGTGAGTAGGGCAAATTTAATTTTCCAAATGCACCGGGAACTTACCTCAGGGCAGGTTCTGGACAGTGAGTAGAGCCAAAATTACTATTCCAACTCCACCAGGAACTTACCTCAGGGCAGGTGCTGGACAGTGACTAGGGGCAAAATTACTATTCAAACTCCACCAGGAACCTACCTCAGGGTGGTGTTGGACAGTGAGTAAAGGGCAAATTTACTATTCCAACTTCACCGGGTAGTTTCCTCAGGGCAGGTGCTGGACAATGAGTAAGGGACAAATTTACTATTCGACAACCACCAGCTACTTACCTCAAGACAGATTGTGGACAGTGAGTAAAGGGCAAATTTACTGTTCCAGTTCCACCGGGAACTTACCTCAGAGCAGGTGCTGGAAAGTGAGTGTGGGCAAAATTACTATTCCAACTCCGCCGGAAACTTACCTCAGAGCAGGTGCTGGTCAGTGAGCAGAGGGCAAAATTACTATTCTACGTCCACTAGCTACTTAACTCAGGGCAGTTGCAGGACAGTGATTAGGGGCAAAATTACTATTCCAACTCCACCAGTTACTTACCTCAGGGCAGTTGCAGGACAATGATTAGTGGCAAAATAACTATTCCAACTCCCCCAGGTACTTACCTCAGGGCAGGTGCTGGACAATGAGTAGAGACATAATTACTATTCGAACTCTGCTGGGTACATACCTCAGGGCAAGTGCTGGAGAGTGATTAGGGGCAAAATTACTATTCCAACTCCACTGGGTACTTACCTCAGGGCAGGTGCTGCACAGTTAATGGAGGCAAAATTACTAATCCAAGTCTATCGGGTACTTACACAAGGCATGTGCTGGACAGTGACTAAGGGTCAAATTTTAATATTACAACTATACCAGATAGTTAAAATTTAAACTCTATATATTTAAATATTTTATTTTTGTATTCCTTACAGATTTTGAAAGAATGGTGTCACAGGGTGAAGCAAACTACGTCACCTCATGCACAGGACACTGACTTTTGAAATATGAAGGGTATCTTCATTGCAGAGATAGAGTTGTTGATCTCAGGAAGCATTGGAGGTGTGTGCAATACTTCTCTTCACATTGCAGAGGCAGAGCTGTTACTCTGGAAAATACTGTGGTTAGGACAACAGAACATAACCACTCTGCTTCTGCAGTAGAAATAGGAGTGAGAGAAAATTAAACATTTTGCACACACCTCCAATGATTCCTGCAGGCAGGTACTAAAAGAAGGAGTGTGAAGTATTCCTGTACAGGTTGCAGGTAGCATGCCTTCAATACCAAATCTTAGACAAATGTTTCAACATGAAAAACTGGCAAGTAATCACCAACATGTAACACCACAATCCTATGAAGATATTAACATCCCTCAGAACTAAAATGTACCTTCTCGAATGAAACCTTTCTCTTGCATGACAATGAAAACCCTCATATTTTGTTTTTAATATTTAGCACAACCCGTAACTTACTTATCCTAGAGAATGTTGAAATTGGGATGATGGATGGGACATTTAAATCTACACCCCATCCATTCACCCAAATGTACAATATTCATGCAACAAAAAATAACACAACAGTCCCCCTAGTCTATACATTGCTACCTGATAAGCATTGCTACATGACCTGCTTAGAGGGTGGTGCAAAGACTAACAATGCCATTGAGGGGTGGCACACCTCCTTCAAAAAAGCAATTGGAAAACCCCATGCAAACCTAAGTCATTTCATGGAAATTTTGAAGAAGGAGCAAAGTTTCCAAGAAATGAGACTTGCTCAGTCACTGTCAGGTAGCCTGAACCCACACACAATGAAAACAAGTAAAGAAACATCTGAAAGAATATTAACTAAAATACAAGAATTTTCTTTAATGGTGGCTTCAGACTACCTTGACAGTCTAGCATATATACTAATTTTCTAACAAATACTAACCCATATCACCATTACTTGTCAGTTTTAGAAATAACATAAATTAAATTGAAAATGTTTAAATTCTTTCTAAACTAAATTATTCCTATTCCCAAAAAAGTTCCTACCTTTAGCAATTTTCATGTGTTTACCCAATAATGACAGCATCTGTGCATCTGTCGCTGTAGAGTTCTTCTTCCACATGGATGTAGAAAAAGAAGTTCACACTGGAAAAGTTTACAAAAATATATTCATCCTGAAAATAATTAAAATTGGACATACAAAATGGATGAAGAAAAAAAACCTTATATGTGAAAAAAACTTTACAAAATAAAATAAGTAAAACGTTTTACCAAGCTACAAATTTTCTCGAATGCCCAATATTATTTAAGCCAAATAAATGTTTTTCCCTAAAAAAGAAAAAAACGTGATTTACATAATGACCAAAATCACAACATTAAAACAAAACTGTAAAAAGACATGAGAATGAAATGAAACAGAATATTATTAAAAACGTAAGTAAACACAAAGGTTTTTAAGATATGGTAAATAATTTTTTTAAATGTACAATTCGAAAAACCATCAAGTACAAAAAGAAAAGCTTTACATTTGAAAATAGCACATTATTTTTTTTTTAAAACAGCAGAACAATTTGTTTTTTTAGACCAAAACCATATCTAAGCAAACCTGTACAGGAATAAAAAATAAACATTACAAACATTTATAAGTTTGAAAAGCTATCCCCTACTTTTGAACTACCTCCCATCTCTAACTCTGGAATAAATATACCCATAAACATACTAATATTAATTAAACTTACCCGACTGAGGTCTCTGCTTGCATCCAATCTTGACTGCAACGCTCCACCAACTGTAGAAACAAACGTCAAACCACGTAAACGGAGGAAAAGTGTAAAAATAGAAAAAGGACTACTTTTCTCCTAGAAAATAATGGAAAACTGTGCAAAATACCGCTGAACAGGGTTAAAAAAAAAATTAAAAGTTTGTAAACAAATGGTATAAATATGTAAATCACATTTCATGAAAAAAAAAAAATTATTGCATTTTTTAAACTATTTTTAATAAAGAAAAATGTATAAAAAAACTGAAAAATGTCATTATTGATTCAAAAAATGTTTTGAAATGTATGTGAGATACAAAAATGCAAAATCTAATTTCTGTGATTTTTTTAATGTGATAAACAAAATTAGAAAAAAGACGTTAATATTTAAACAAAAGTCTGTTCATGTGGTTACATAATTAAAAATATAATTATAAAATCCATAATACATACATATAAATATTTATATTACAACATTTTTTAAACATTTTTAGTTTAAAAAAACTTTTTTTAATTTTTTTTATTTAAATTTTTAAAAATAAGAAATCAAAAAATAAAATAATGTAAATGCTAAATTAAAGATATAAGAAGAATTTGTTTTTAAATTAACAATGGTATTACATCCTATAAATTTTTTTACAAAAAATTTAAAAAACTATTTCTTTAAAACTAATACACTGTTAATATTTCATTAAATATTATAGTAATTCCTAACCATTTTGCATTAAGACAAAATGTAAAAAAAAGTTTTAAAGCAAAGTAAAAACAATTAGTTAAAAAAATGTATACACAAGTATTAAAATTAGTTAAATCATACTTGAGTATTAATATACTCCCCACCCATTACCCCCATATCCACACTATCCCGTCCCTAAAGAAAAGTGCAGCAAATCATTTATAATTACAATTTATAATTACTTTACATAACACACACCCCAAAACAAAAATATGATACTCAGAATCTAGAATTGATTTTCTATGGTAAAAAATAAACTTCTAAAAAGAATTTTGCAAAAGTATCTAAGTACAGCAAAAGTTATATAAAAAAAAACAACCACTGTAAAAAAATAATAAAAGTAAAAATAACATGATGTATAAAAAGAATTACAAAAAAATACTCAGGTATTGAAATTAATACCTGCACATTAATACACTTCCCCACCCATAACCCCTGCATCCCATATATCCTGCCCCTTATTCCGTTGTAGTTTAGTATAAGCTTCTCAGCTTTAAAACCCATAAAATGTGTTAAACCCCCCACCAAAAATAAAACCCATAGTAATAATGCTGTTACCAGAAACAAAAATAAAAAATAAAAATGAAAACAAATTATTATTTTTTTAAATACATTCCACAAACCATAATCAATATATTGCTGAATAGCTCATAATAACATTATATTTTTTTATTTTTAGAAGTATGTAAAAAAAAAAAAACAATAAAATAAATTTAAAGAAAAAAATAATACAGTAAACAATTAATATTTGAGTATTAATACACCTATTTAAAAAAAGAAAACACTCCAATGATACAATTAATAATACTTAACTATTAATTCACTCCTCCACCCTTTACCCCTGTATCCCTAAGATACCATCCATAAAAGAAAGTGCAAAAATGTACCGCTCATCTTCACTGTAATTAAAAAAATATAACTATTGCTATTAAAGCCCCCCAAAAAACCCAAAATGATGTATTATTATAAAAATAAACCAAAACTTTAAAGTAATTAGCAAAAAAAAAAAAAAAAAAAAAATATATATATATATATATATATATATATATATATATATATATATATATATATATATAATACTTCTGTATTTAAACTAAATACTCATTGTGTATAAAAAGGTCATATATACTGGCTAGATGGTCCAATGGAAGTCTAGGCCACACAGTAAAATAAATGAATACTGCAAGTGTAGAAAAATGGAGAAATGGTACTAAGCTGTGCAACAATTTTCCTTTACAAAAGATAAAAAACTAATGTAATGCAAAAAGAAATGACTAGGGCCCTACTTAAACTCAAGGCTACCCACCACAATGAAATTTAAAATTCAAATTAAAGTACAAATAAATACTGGTGCATGACCAATTGAACAAAAAACATGCTTATACAATAGTTTTTGAACGTACTTGTGTGATATTACAAAAATAAAGTCCTTAAATCCAAAGATATATATCCAGGAGACAAAGAGAGTGATGGTCCCACCTAGAAATCTAAGTGAAAAATGACTAGGAGTTGGACAAAGCACTTGGAAGGGCCTGTTGGACAGAAACAGAAAGTTGGAATCTCGAAGGCACATCCTTCCTGTTGAAAAAAAGTAAATCCACTTAAAAACCTTTTTTTGACTAGATTTACCTTCATCTCAAGTATAAAATCTACTCGAGGTGGGTCAGAGCAGAAAAGTGCATGAACGGGCACGAAATCTCATGCACTCTCGCTAGTGGCCTGAGAGTATTGTGCCGATAGTGAACAAGTGCCAAAAACAACAATTTTGCATGCACAAACGGAAAACAAAACTCCACTTTGTGGCAGATGGCAAAATTTAGGAATTCTGCGCTACTCTGCGTAGCACAAAGTGCCCGAATTCCAAATAACTCCTTCAACTCAAATGAGCCAGACCGGCGGTTTTACAGAGCACTGGCTCCACTGGTGCCATCACCCACACCTTTTAGCCAGGCTGAAACTCAACCAGAGTGGTATTCTTGTCATACCCTTTCACGTCCTCCTGGATAGCTTCCAGATTCTCCTGTGCGAGTTTCCGGAAATAGGCTGTCTGGTTGTGGGAGGCCAGCATATAGCTAAATACATCCTGGGGTTCTTCCTGTGAGCTTGCACCCAGCAATCCTTCTCCAAACTGAGAAGTCCTCTCAAAAGGTGCCTATACAGAAGCTCAAAAGGGCTGAAGCCAATTCCCTTCTATTGTACCTCCCTGTAGGTAAATAGCAGACATAATTGGAGGATGTCTAACTTAAGCCTCATAGGTTCGGGTAGACCCATTATTATGCCTTTCTGGGTACGGTTGAATCTCTCTGCCAACCCATTGTTTTGCAGGTGGTAAGGCATGAGAACTTGTAACTTACCCCACAGGCCTTCCACATATCTTTCATGTAAAAGGACATGAAGTTGATACTGCCAGCAGAAACCATCTCCTTGGGGAAACCCACGCGAGTAAAGATCGCCATCAGTGCCCTGGCCATGGTGGGCGCAGTCACTGCCCTCAGAGGGATAGCCTCCAGGTACCAGGAGGCATGGTCCACCAAGAGTAGGACAAACCTGTTGCCCATGACTCTCTTGGGATCCAGAGGTTCCACAATGTCAATGCCCACCTGGTCAAAAGGAGTGCTCACAACAGGAAAGAGTTGTAGGGTAGGTTTGCATTTCCCCCCATCTTGCCACTCATCTGACAGGTAAGATAAGACCTGTAAAATGCAGCTTAGGTCTGCCTCATTTGAGGCCAATAAAAGTGGGTGACAAGACAGTCAAAGGTTTTGTCCTGCCCCAAATTACCTGCCAGTGGCACACAATGAGCCCCCAGAAGGAAGGCTCTGAAGCTCTGGGTACCACCAGCACAGTGAATGCCCCAGGTCAGGAGCCTTAAGCTCCCTGCACATGAGGCCATTATCCCAACCAATCGGGTGCTTGCCAGAGGCGTCACCAGCTGCCTGGTCTTTGGCCTGCTGCTTGTGGCCCATGATCATAGGGCACTCCTTCTGTGCTGTGCAGAATTCCTCCCTGGAGGGACCTCCTTCATGCTGCCAGTTGGTCAGTTCAGGTAGATTCCCCAGCTTGACTACATCTTCCCCTGTAGGTTTCCGGTGCATCCCCCATCAATGTCAGCTTCCTCATGGACCATGGGAATTTCAGGAGCGGGTTTCCCATGCCCCTTGCCCTTCCTCTTCTTGGCAGACACCTGGGGCATTCTTTCAGGCTCCAGGTCCTTCTGACCAACCTCTCATGCTACCATTGACTGTGTGGTCAAGCAAACCCATTCAGACAACCCCATCATCTCCACGTTTGACCTGAGCGCCACCTCCTTCCAGGTGGTATGCTCCAGGTTGTTGTCCAGCAGACAATCCACAGGCATTGACGGACTCACAGCTACCCTCAAGGAACCTGAGACCTCTCAATCAAAGGGAACCTGACCCACCATATGTTGGCTCTCGCAGTAGTCTACAGCAACAACTTGGTGGACCACATAAGGGACTATCTGCTCTGGAGACACCAGATGACACTGGACAGTTGTTATATAGGCTTCTGTGTCTCTCAGAGCATCCATTCTATGCCCATGAACTGTAACCCACTGCCTATACTTCTTAATATTGTCAGGCATGAGGGTTCTCTATACCATTTTCCTGTCACCCATGGACACTGAGGTAGTTTCAGAAGTCTGCCCACCTCTAGCTGGAACCAACTCCTCCCTGAGCGCTACAGTAATCATCACCTGTGACTTGCCACCGGAGGGCAGGCTCTGAATGCTTAGAACATCTAAAGTGCCCTCCCTGACTACAGGCAAAACACCTTAGGGGTCTCTTCCAGGCATTCTCACATGACGGGAACCATTTCTTCTTTTCACTAGTGGGGTTGGGAAACTGACCCTGTGAACTAGTTTAGGGCCCTTTAGAGAACTCCTTACTTTTATTTTTCCCCCTTCCTTATGCTGCTGGGAATCCAGCCCACCTTTGGCTGTATCTCCCTCAGGAAATTTCTTGTGGACGCTGGTGCTGACCCAGCAGTCTGCTTCCTTAGCAAGGACCCTGGGATAAGAGAGCTTACTATCAATCAATTGCGAGCACCGCTCTGTAAAACAAAGAGTAAACATGTGCTCTTGTGCAATCAAATTGTACAGCCCCTGATAGTCTGTCACATTACTGCCCTTCACCCAACTATCCAGTGCTTTTAACAAGGAATCAAAACAATCTACCCAGGTCTGAGGAAGAAGCTTAACACTCTTCCTAAACCTCTGCCTGTGCATCTCTGGGGTCAACCCTTATTTTCTTGTAAGAGCTTCCTTCATGGCAATAGACCTTGTCTTATCACTCCCTTGCAGTGTGAGTAAGGTGTCCCTCCCTTCAGTTGGAAACTGCTTCCACAAACTGGCCTCCAATCCTCCTCAGAGGTCCTGTGCATTTGCAATGCTATATTTTAGGCTTCAAACCAATGATCTCTGTCTTCCCTCCCTCTTGTAATCAGCTTCTTGGGTATGTGTACACTTTTCTCAGAGGACACTAAAGATATACTGTCACCATTCGTGCTGGACTCAGCACTCCTGGCTTTCAGATCCAGCTCCTTCTTGCTCAGCTTATGAGCCAATAGAAATTTATTTTCCTCAATGGCCAGTCTCTTTTGCTCTGTAGCTTTCACCCGGCCAGTCTTCATTTTGAGCTTTGCCAGCTCCAACTTGAGAGTCCTTGCTTCCTGTCTGTATTCCAGCTCCTTTGAGGACAGACTTCTGGAGGACACACTGCTTCCTGTTTTCGACGGGGCTTCCCTCTCCATTTAAGCTGGCATAATTCCCACAGGCAGTTCTGGGCTGTCCAATAACTCCAGATATAGATCCTCCTCATTGCATTCATAACACTGCCCTTCTCCTCTGATTGTGCAGCTGTTTCCCTGGCTGCCAGCCAGGACCTCAGGGTCTTTTTCATCTCCACCTTTTAAGATAGACCTTTAAAAGAACACTTGAATTCTCTACAGAAACATTTGAGCTGGGACCCCATGTAGGTTTCCAATTTCTCCGGCTCAAACTCCACTCCTGCACAGCTGCTGGCTCTGCAGATTGAGATATGGCTTTTGCAAAAACTCAAACAGTTGCCAAAGAGAAAAATAACATATACTTGTACATATGATATATGGAAGTAGTGTACCCCAATCACTGTATGCAAGGCACACGTACAAGTCCTATCCCCACCACTGATCACCAATGTTAGAGATTGGGTCTCTAGTTGGCAGAGGTTTTCACTCTGTTCAAGTAGGGACCACAATCCTAATTAGGGCAAGTAAAATACACACTAAAAGTTTACCTGTGCTGACCTTCTGATGGCTTGCCACAGAGCCGTCAGGCTAAATTTAAAGTCAATGGCCCTCATTACGACCCTGGCGGTCGGTGTTAAAGCGGCGTTGATACCGCCAACAGGCCGGCAGTAAACAAAATGGGATTTTGGTCTCCAGTCCGGCGGCTATCACAATCCCACCCACGGGATTACTACCCGGCCTACCGCCATGGTTTTCGTGCCAATCTTACTGCCACAAAAACCATGGTGGTAGGCACTATCAGTGGCAGGGAATCCCTTCCCTGGCACTGATAGGGGTCTCCCTTGCCCCCCTGTTCCCCAGAGTCCTCCCCCTCTCCTGCCCCCGCACATGTACACACCCACACGCGCACCCAAATACACACATGCACACGCGCATACCCACATCCACCCACGGATTCACACATACATACCTACACACTGCAACACACACCAACATACTTTGTCAAACACACACATTCACAACACCCAACACACAACATACACTCACATTCAGTCATTCACACACTCATTCAACATGACTCACACCTGCATGCATGCATACCAAAACATACACACACATCCCCACACACACACAACACCACCCCACACGCACACACCACCCCCTCTCCTGTCAGAGAACCTGATTTACCTGCTTGCAGGGGGTCCTCTGGCTGGAGACGGGATGCGGTGCGACTGTCAGCAGCAGCGTCCGTCAGCAAAACACCGCCAGGTCATAGGATTGCTCGTGATACGGTCAGCGGTGTTTTGCTGGCGTGGCGGTGCTACTGTTAGCAGCGCCGCCTTACCGCCGTCAGCCGCCATGACCTTTGGCAGGATTCCGCCAGCCTTCTGGCGGAATACCGTTGACGGTCATAATGCGCGTAGATGGCTGGTAGCCACGGCGGCGGCATGTTGGCGGCCGTCGCCGTGGCGGTAGGCAGCAGTTACTGCCAAAGTTATAATGAGGGCCAATGTGTGTAAAGTATTTGGGCACACACAGAGTAACGCAGTGAAACCACCACAAAAGGCCTCCACATAATTTTAGAAAAATAGCCAATATTTATCTGAGTCAAACAAGACAAAAATGACAAACTTCCAACATACACAAGTCAAGTTATGAATTATCAAAGATTAAATCAAACTGCAGTGCTTAGAAGACAATAGCTCCAAATTAGACTATCTGGTTGCGCTGGATCAGTGCAAATCCAAATGTTTAGTCTGATCACAATGGAGCGTGGGCTGGGTAAGGGAGTCATGCAGACCCACTAACAGTACATTTGTTGCATCGGTGCTGTGTTGGACAAGACGGGGCTGCATTGAAAGTCAGGCTCAGTGTGTTGCGCAGTCAGCTTCGGTGCAGGCAGTGGCAAAGCAGCATTTCTGGCCTGGGATGCATCAGTTCCAAGTGATGCTCCGATGTCGATGTGTGAATTCCTGTGTTACAGTACCACATTTACCTCCAAGGGCCCAGGACTGGATTTGGCACTACTTGGTAGAGCAGGACTTACAGTAGAGGAGCCTGGGTGCTGGTAGCAAGATGCATGTGAAGTCTTTGATATCCCTGAGACTTCAGAAATGGTAGGCAAAAGCTCATTTAGGTCCTTGGAAAAACTAGCTTGCAGGATCTTGAGAGTTAGATCTAGTACTCTGACTCCCATGCAAGAAATAGCAGGCCATCCCAGCAGAGCAAACAGCAAAGTGGCAGTTTATCCTGACAGCACATCAGTCCTTCTTCCCGGTTGAATGTCCTCAGTCCAGAAGTGTTCTGAGTATATGGTGTTAGAGACCCAGTACTTACACCTCAAAAGGCCTTTGATGTAGGTGTAACTTCAAAAGAATTCTCTGAAGTGCACAAGAATCCCTTTCAACCCAGCCCTGATTCTAAACTACCAGTAGGGAGTAATCAGCCCTTTCTGTGAGGTCAGGACTCAACCTATTCAGATGTAAGTGTGGACTACCTCTCCCTGCCCAGGATGACTATCAGTATGCCGATGAATGCAGATGTATCGCCTGTCACACCCGGCCCTCTCTGTTTTGGTTGTCTGAAGAGAATGCATAAATGTAGCTGTCACCTAAACCCAGACGTGTATTCAGAAACAGGCTAAGGCACAACATGGTTAAAATAAGAAAATGCCTTCTTTCTAAAAGTGGCATTTTCAGACCTGCAATTAAAAAAAAAACTTTACTAAAATATGATTTTTTAATTGTGAGTCCAGTGAGACCAAACTCCATCTTTTCCTTATTGGAAATTGCACTTGAAATATGTTTCAAGGGAACCCCAACATTGGCCTATGGGAGAGATAGTCCTTGCAATAGTGAACAACCAATTTATGAGTTTGTCACTAACCTGACATGTTAAACTCAAAAGTACATGTCCAGCTTCTTAAATACACTGGACCCTGCCCTTGGACTAACCAGGTCCTACGTTGCCAGGTCAAAATGGTTAGTTTAAACTGCACACACAGGTTCTGCAATGGCAGGCCTGAGACTTGTTTCAAAAGCTACCAGATTGGGTGGCACAACCAGTCTTGCAGACCCTCTAGTAGCATTTGACTTACGGGCCCTGGGCACACAGAGTGCACTTTACAAGGGACTCACTAGTAACTCAAATATGCCAATCATGGAGAAGCCAATGTTACCATGTTTTAGAAACAGAGCACATGCACTTTAGCACTGACCAGCAGTGAAAAAAGCTAGCAAAAACGAAGTTCAGTACACAGTCAAAAGAGGAGGTCAGAAAGCGAAAAGGCAGGGGAAACCATGCCAAAAGAAACCAGGTCTAACACTGCCAATAAATATACAATAAGAATGTCAGGCTAGAACCCCATACAAAGGAATTCACAAAAGCTTTCCTGTGAGTAGGTGCACATTACTCCTGTAGCACTCCTGAATTTCAAGAGTAAGTTAGGTGCACTCTTGGCTTATTTCCAGCTTATTCTTGGAATTCAGGAGTACACCAGGAGAACTATAAGAGTAAATCAGAACAAAACTTTTGTGACTTGGGCCCTGAATGTTTTCCCACTGGAGATGACTTTAGACTCTCAGATTACACACTAAAACAGGTGTGCACTCAGAATATCAAACCCATAAAAACAGTTGAACTGAATATCAAGAACGAAAAGGTGGAACAAATGTTGACCGGTAAATAAGTCTAGATTTTCTCTACCTAACTCCACATATATGTGGTACATATATCTTCAAGGTATGTTGATGTGGACTTAGGAATAGTAAATCTATACTTCCCTGTATGCACTTACCCTTTCATTTTTTGTCCCTCGATATTCTTGTACCATGATATCGTGATGTCGATATTCAAAAGTACAACCATAAAAATGCGGTTTAGAGGGATAAGGGTCTGCGAAACACTCTTTGAAACACTGAACAGTGCAAATGTACATTGACATGGAGTACGGTCTAACATCGGGAAAGTGATCATTTTGAGTATTCATTTTCTTGTCAAGGCAGTGTAAGAGATAATCAATTTAAAATACTTCACCAGATGCATTAAGACACATGTCCTGACTGCCTACCACGTCGTGTTAATACAATTTTAGCCTCACTCCATTTGAGAGACTCCCTCTATAGAAATCCCGAGTTTGTTCGTACGTAAGCAGTCGCAGAGTTGAATGTGTCTGCCTGTAAGCGTTTATTAAATCCTGTCTGTGAACTCCTTATTGCCATAATGTTTGCAGAATGCAGTTGCAAAAGTAAAGTACAGACTTTTACAACCTCAAACAGTGTTTCTTGCCTTGTTGTAAAGACAAGGATGTTAGTATATTTTCATGAGACATGTTGCCTTGTATTTTCATGGACTATTGTCTAGTTAGTATTCAAAGTGAATATTCTGCACAGACAGTGAGTGAAAAGGTAATGACGCTCATGAAAGCTGCCTTTGTGCTACGGTATACAGATCTTTCACTATCTTGCCAACCCTCATTAAGAGTTTATGTTTCATGAAAGCGGTTGTAGGTAGCAGTGCAGGGTTGTCAGCAAGGGGTGCCCTTTCAAGCACAGCACTCGAATTAGTGACAACACGACAAAGGAATGTGTGTTCATCTATGAAGACATGCATGTGGGAGAGTGGCTCTTGTAACACATCCCAGACTTCAGTCAGTGCCCCTTGGTGCTTCAGGGTTGTTTTATAGAGATCACATGGACAGGGAATGCTCGCCCCCACTGAGTTATTACCGCAATCCTGCGGGCCCAATGACCCGAGTAGCGTTTCAAGAGTAGCCATGTTTATTTACCTGCTCCTTTGACGGCAAGGAATCCGCTCTTATCGCCGCAGAGCTCTGTGTCTGACCTCCTTTGGAATTCCATCGCTTTGTGGATAAAGGAAAGTTTATTTTGGAAATGCTGCATGCGTGATTCACGTTCACCTCACATTACCCACTTTCCTCCTGCCTTCTACCCGCGTTGAATAAACACATTATACAGAGCATGTGTGTCTACTGGTGATTGGTTGAACAATTTTGAAGCAGTCAGAGATTTAGGTTATGACCTCGGCTCACCTACTTTTACAATTCATCTATTTTTATACGGTCCCACTCAAGACATGGTTCTCGTTTGTAACTGATTTTTATAAATGATTTTTTTCATAGAGTAGTCATGATTTGTTTAGCTTTCACCTACGACTAGAGTTCTATCCCAGAAATTAGAAAAATATATCTAACATGAAACTGGTGCATAATAGTACAAATAGCCAGGGCCACTGAAATTCTCTGGCATGGGAGGATCAACTTACGTGGCAAGGTTGACTTAATTATGTGTCAAGAAAGGGCACATTTGGCAGCATAATACAACACATTTGGTGGTACTATTATTTTGTCAGTTCTATTCATGGTAACACTGCCTGGGCAAATATTTCACCTTAATAGTACCTATTTAGCAAACAAAATGCAGGAATAAACAACTGAAAGGTGACTAGTCAATTTTTACAAAGGAACACACAACTACCATTTTAATATCTTTTGATCTGTCTCAGCTATAGACAGTTTGTTTGCTAAAATCTACAGATTATGCAGCAGATGATGGACTATGCAGAAAATGTGGCAAATGCTTAATTATAAACTGTAACATGCTATTGGTATACTATGAACAAATGTGCAGAATTAAAATGTAGATGGATTTAAGTGAGAGAAGACATTGGAATGAAGAGACGTTTGTGTGAGACTATGATCCCTGATGTCTATCTGAAGAGGCATAGCTATAAGTGGTGCAGCAGGTTCATGATACCGGGGGCCAGAGCCCTGAAAGGCTAATTAAACTGTGACAATTACTGTCTTTTACCAGCCCCACAGCAGTCAAAGAGTCTATTTTCCCTGCTTGCACTAGGTCCCGTGGCATCCTTGCTATACTAATGTCAATAGGAGGAAATGAGCAGTTTTCAGGTTGAGAAAATGTATTTCAGCGTGTTTCCCAATACCTAAACAGTTATCGTTAAAACATACACTATAGTTTCCGTTATATTTGTCAAACTTTTCTGTGCTGTGTACCGTTATGGTGCACAACATGTGAGCACATAGATATTCTGAAAGCAATACACATGGAAAGAGGCAGTAACAACTAGAAACAAATGTATTTCTCTTTGTTACATATCTCTTTGGTAGGTGCACTGTTTTGGCGCAATCCCAGGTTTACTGCTTTTAGTAAACCTGGGATTGCATCAGATTCCATGGATGGTTGCACAGGAACGCCCATTTTTCACCCATAGAATGCTTCCACAAGGAATTGTATTGCACTGCAGTGCGAGGCGATGTGTTGCACCCTTATAAGGACTTACGAAAACGTGTGTCACACAAGGACAACACACCATTCATAAATCTAGGTCTTAGTCCGAAGTGCAGGAGTTATCTTATTTAGTGGGTGAACAACTATTAACAGAACATATTTCTTCTGGCATACTGCTTACTGGTATCGTAAGGCACTTGAATTATTGTTATACTCATATTGTGATGGATTTGATCTGCAAGCACATGAATCGTTTTAAGAAACATGATGTTGGCATTTTCACTCTACTGAAAGCATTTGTTTACAGCACAATGTTCACTGAGCTCTCGAAGACTGCTAATAACGTATTAATCATAGAACAATGTTTAGGCCCATTGTAGGAGGCTGGCCTGGTTTGTAGTGGGTACACAAGGTACTTACACCTTATACCAGGACCATATATACCTTATTAGTAAAATGTAGGCAGTGTTTAGCAGCTTAGACTGTCTAGTAGTAGCTGTAGCAGAGCAGCCAAGGCTGAACTAGGAGACATACAAAGCTCTTGCAATGAGGTCACACAGTACATATACACAATAAAAGACAATACTCAGTGTTGCCAAAAATAAAGGTACTTTATTTTAGTGACACAAGGCCAAAAATATCTTAGAGGCAATACTCCTACTGGATGTAAGTCTTATACACAATACATACACTAGTAACCAAACTCAGGTAAGTAAACAGTCATAAAATAGTGCAAACAGTGAAAAACACAATAGATTGCAATGGCCTAGGGGCAACACAAACCATCTACTAAAATAGTGGAATACAAAAGTCGAATTCTCCCCTAGGCAAGTGTAGCGTGTAAAGGGCTTCTGGGAGTGTAAGAAAACACCAAAGGTAAGTAAAGTACCCCATCCCAGAGCCCAGGAGTAAAGTACAACAAGTTTCCTCAGAACACACTACAAGTCGTGGTGAAGGATTATGCAAGAACCATGCAAGACTGCCAGCAAACAACTATGGATTCCTGGACCTAAAGACCTGCGAGGAGAGAAGACCAAGTCCAGAAGTCGTTGAAGAGACCATGAAGAACAGAAGCCCCTGCCCACCCGGAAGAAGGTGCAAAAGTGGATTCTCCAGTTGGAAGAAAAGTACAGAAATGCATCAAAGAAGATAGCTGCAGGTTCCTGCTTTGTGCAAGAGATGTCCCATGTCGAGTTGTTTGATGAGTGCTGATTGCGTCACTGGATTCCGCCAACAAGCCTTGGTTCACGCAAGAACTCGTTTTGCACCAAAGAGGAGCAGCCCGGACCCAGGAGGGACTTGGGGGTCTCAACTCAGACTGAAGAGACAGAGGAGGCTCTCATCACTTCAGAGAGCCTTCAGAAGACCAGGCAGCACCCACGGGAGTCCCAGGACATGGGGGCAAAGGAGCTGCAAAGTGCGGTCATCACAGCACTACACAGAAGGATCCCAAGCCGCCGGAGAACAACTCAGGGAGGTGAACATCACAGGGTAGAGTGCTGGGGACCTGGGCTATGCTGTGCATGAAGAACTTTTGGAAGAAGTGCACAGAAGCCCAAGGAGCTGCAGAGAACGTGATCCACAGGAGTACTGTCTGGCATGGGGAAGCAAGCTCTTACCTCCACCAAATTTGGACCGCTGGACCTTTGGACTGTCAGGGTCACTTTGGTCCACCACCAGTGTTCCAGGGATCATGCTCGTCGACAGGAGAGGAGCCCCAGAGGTCATCATTGCAGAGAGGTGCCTGCTGAAGCAGGGAAGTGACTCCATCACTTCACAGGAGATTCCTTCAGTTCTTCTGGTGCAGGGTGAAAAGAGGCAGTCCCCAGAGCATGCACAATCTGGAAACTGTTGCAGTTGCTGGCTGGAGCTGAAGTTGCAGGTAACAGTAGCCTTCCTGTCTACTTTGTTGCCGTTACAGTGGTTCCTGGACCAGCGTGCGGTTGATCTGATGGTCAGAAGCTGAAGCAGAGGATGCAGTGGAGTCCTGCTGGAGTCTTGCAACCTGAATATGAGGAAACACCCAGAGGAGAGACCCTAAATAGCCCTGAGAGGGGGATTGGCTACCTCCCCAGGTACACACCTATCAGGAGGGGTCTCTGACGTCACCTGCTGGCACTGGCCACTCATATTCTCCCAGAGCGTCCCCACACATTGGAATCCAAGATGGCTAATGCCAGGGACACTCTTGAGGAGCTCTGGGCACCACCCAGGTCACCCCTCTTTCCTTTGTCCAGTTTCGTGCCAGAGCAGGGACTGGGGGTCCCTGAACTCGTGTAGACTGGATTAAGCAAGGAGGGCACCGTTTGTGCCCTTCAAAGCATTTCCAGAGGCTCTGGGAGGATACCCCTCCCATGCCTGTAGCACCTATTTCCAATGGGAGAGGGTGTAACCTGCCTCTCCTAAAGGAAATGCATTTTTCTGCCTTGCTGGGATTAAGATGCTCAATCCCCGGGAGGGCAGAAACCTGTCTGGGAGGTGGCAGCAACCGGGGCTGCAGTGGGAAGCTCAGAGAACTGGTTCGGCTGTACTGGGGGTCCATGGTGGGGCCCCCAATACCATATTTGGATTGGGGGTTCAATTGCACAATCTTAGACACCTCACATGGCCATAGTCGGAGTTACCATTGTGAAGCTACATATATGTATTGACATATATATAGTGCATGCTTATAATGGTGTCCCAGCACTTACGAAGTCTGTGGAATTGGCATTGGACAACGAGGGGGCACCTTTGCTAGTGTAAGGGTGCCCTCACACAGCAACTTTAGACATAGCCTTCAGTAACTGAAGGTTAGACATATAGGTGACTTATAAGCTACCTGGTGCAGTAAAAATGGTAGTGAAATAGTGTGTGCAGGTTTTCACTCAGGCTGCAATGGCAGTCCTGAAGGAGTGTTTGTATGAGCTCCTCATGGGTGGCAAAAGAAATGATGCAGCCCATAAGGATCTCCTGGAACCCCAATGCCCTGGGTATGTAGGTACAATATACTATGGACTTATAAGAGGGGACCAGTGTGCCAGACATAGGTATATGAAGTCACTAAACTATAGTGACAAATTTGGTACACAGAGAGAGCATCAGCACAGGAGTTCTGGTTAGCAGAACTCCAGTGACACAGTCAAGCATACTGACAACACATATAGGCCACAAA